>NC_004354.4:1515151-1818181 GCF_000001215.4 Drosophila melanogaster | reverse complement strand
TCCTGGACAGTTGCTTGGACCGGGATTGCATTGTCTGCGGTGATTGACGGGCGTTTGATGGCAGCCGGACTTGTTTGGCGAGTGACATTTGTTTAACGGAATTAACGGGTGTGTGCGAAGAGCTTATCTGCATGCTGAATTGGAATGAAAGGGCTCTGAATCACAGCCACCACCACCGTCGGATGGACGGATGGTGGCCATGTGCGTGTGGACCTACACATCCATCGAAATGGATTTAAAGAAACGGAAATTTGAGGCAATGTACGATGTCCGACAGGCGAAGGCGCTTTGTGGCTGTCCAGTTGTTCAATGGTCCATTGGTCCCAGTGTAACCTTCGTCCAGCGGTCTTCTTGATTGGCATAGGAAGTGTATAGGTCTTCCAACGTGCTGCTCTCGATGTCGATTCAAAAGCGATTTCAGTTGCTAAACTTTGGCACGGCCTGACGTCTACGAGTTTGTCGACCATCACATCACTCTGGTTACACCCAATCGAGCCTCCTACTCGTATGTGCTCCACCTCCACACCCGTTCGCATGTTTGGACAGCAGTGAGTCGGAAACCGAAGAGTTTCCCGGCAATTGAACACGGTTTCATCCTCATCACAGACGTCATCAGTTCGGCAGCTCACCATCGCATCGTCATAGCCATCGGCTATATATCGGTATTGACTTTGGATGCCCAAGACACCGACAGGGCCCTTTTTTGATTTCTTTGCGGACTTCGAGACCTTATGCCTAGTACTGTACCAATGCAGATTCGACAGCTATTCGCGGAATTAATTAATTCTGGTTTTACTTTTTTTTTTTTTTCTTGGTCGTGAAATGGGACAAGATGCTCCCGAAGAGCATTTCGTTTATTGCCGGCAAAAGTGGATAATTCAACTATGATTGACTGACAAGGGTTGATTAGAGGCACTGACACTCGGCCACCGTCTTTCTGCACAATCCTTTCTGGGGTTAGCTATTTGTTTTAGTTTCTGGTCGGTGCCCTCTGTTGTTTAGCAACTGTCGCTCCGGCTGTCATCAAACAGTTTGCGTTTTGGCTTAGCCAAGTTGCTAATAAAAGAATGCTTCCGTTTATTTGCCTGCCCTTTCGACTCGCTTCATTTTCATTTTCAATTTCAAGCTGAAGCCTGTGCCAGTGCCTGTGCTCGCTGCCCGAAATCGACCAGGATATGAGGGCAGGAGAAGGACCCACCGATCAAATGAACAAATGAGTTGTGCTTAATCAGGTATCGAAAATTAATTTGTTCATGCTTCTGTGGTTGTTGTTACCGTGTTTTATGCATGAGGACTTGCTCACCCATTGGACCCACTCGCCATGCTATACATTGGCTCATTCGAGTGTCAAATGAGCCACACAGATACCCGGTAACCGAGCAGGAGCTGCACAAGCTCCGTGGCCTGGGTCTCCCCAAGCTCCTGTTTGTCGAAATCCTTTGAGACGTGTCAATTATGAAAAACGGTTTCACCCGCACCTCCTGCTATCAATTGCCCTTTGCATTAGCACACGTCACCGAACCCAACCGCAGGCACCAATATGCAACCAAATACTTGAGCCTGCTCCTCACTCGTACGCTCTTCCATGGCTTTCAAGACCTGCCGGGACATGCTCCGGCACTGGTCCAAGGTGCACAAGTAGATGTGTCCCAATGATTTAAGGTCCGAACCAGAACATTGTCTGGAATTTCGGGCGGAGGTTCTTCAAGCCGACCTCCGTTGGCCACAAAAAGCGGCACGTAACATATGGAAACGCAGGGAATGGCGGTTAGGAAATACTAGAATATGACAATATAGCTCTTGATTTACAGTGCCATAAATTCGCTTTATGGTCACACAGGGTCAGTCGATGCCAGCCAACTAACTATCTGTGTTGGCGTGGTAATCAGATCGAGAGCAAGCCGTCCTGTCAGAAATGCCCTACATTAAATCAACTATGGAGTAAGTTATATTTGCGTAGAATATCTAATTAGTGAAAATCAGGCATTCAAATGTGACTTTCCGCATAAAATGCGGAATTATGGGGCCAAAATAATGGTTATTCAAATGCAGTCCAGCCAGCTTTCGCCGAGACAAACTCTCGATTTTGCATTTTCGAGCTCTCGCCTTCAGGCTTACCCCACTAAACGGTGCGAAAAGGACGAAAAGGACTTGGCGAGCTCAGTTCGATCGAGTTCAGTTGCTGGCGCATTCGAACAATGCAGGGAAAACAGAATTGAAATGAAATGAATCAAATTGAAAAGCCAGGGACAGTGCTTGTGCAAACACACGGGGACACCAGATACGGCAAACGCATTGAGACACCACCGTGAGGCACGGTGAGGCATGTGAGGCTGTGAGTGTATCCGTGGCAGCTCGCACGAGTATATGAATAAATGCGGCTCAAACGCTGGATGACTGACTTGTAGCCGGCCCAATTGAAAAACGCTCATGGCACGAACGGTGTGTGGGGCTTTAGGTTGAATGTCGAATGTGTCCCATCAGCAGCGATTTGAGCGCCGAACAATAGTGTCAATGGCGGCCACCTGTCCATCCATCCCCATCCCTATACCCATATCCATTCCCGGCCACAGCCCATCCCTTCGAGCATTTAACTGCCATTCGGCGGGAAATACTCTTCCAACGATTCGGCCCACTTGGATGGCATCGCATCACATCACTGGCAAGCCTGTGCTCTGAATGGCATTTCCTTTGGGGTTTTTAGACTCAAGAACATGCGGCAGGATACGCTTAAACATCGTTTAAATAATCCTACAATCGTTGCGGTTTCTGTGGCTACCAGTCTATTCTCGACCAGCACAGCTCTTTGGCCATTCTGACGCCTGGCGGCCTCGCAAAGATGCAGAGTATTCAGGCGTCGATTGCGAGTCCTGGCTCTTATTTTTTGTTCCTTTGGTCATTCTTGAACAGAGCGGTTGTGCGGCATGTGTGGGTGTCTGAATTTTTCCAATTTATATAAACAAAACATTTTAATTTCAGAAATTTAATTAAACAACACACCAGATGCGATGATAGCATACGTGTTGTACGTTCGTTCGTTGCCCATTGCTTATTGCCCATCGCCCATGGCCCATTGTCCTTGTCCGCTGGCGCTGACGGAGCCTTTCAATCAGGCCCGCCGCAAACGATAATGGTGCCAATAATAAATTAGCAGGGTCGGCCAACAGAACCTCGATATATTGCCCGATCTGCAAAGTCCTGCTCTCGAGCTGCTCACACACACACACACATGCCCAGGCATGTGTCCCGGGCAGGACACGTGCACGTGGGCAGGACATGTGCCAGCGCCACCACAAGCCGTATTCAATATACTCAACTCATTAGAGTACAAAATCGGTTAATGGCTATCGGCGGGGTGTCTTCGGCGGTGGTTTTAAAGCTGGCTGCTGCCAGCCGTGCTCGATCCCTTTGGCTCACATCCGGTTTCAGGGCAGTGGACACTATGTTATTTGCATAGAGCAGTTTTTGGGGGAGTACCACCCTTCAGCGCGGTCGAAACTAATTAATCGGAAAATAGCTGACCGCCTCCAGTAGCGGGAACTGGGAACTGGGAACCCTTTTTGGTTAGGCGGCAGGCAGTGTCTGCGGAATTTAAGTGCATATTAGTGCATGGATACAGGGAACCTTTCGTTTAATTAATTACCGAATGGGAATATAAAGATCAAAGCGATTAAAACCTCCACACGTTCAGGTATGGTTACTATTTATGTCGTCTTCCACTTAAGTGGGCACACGGACACAGCAGGATGGTCCTGCTCGTCCTGTTGTCCTCATGCCGATGCCGATGGGTTTGTGTCCGTCCGAAAGGTGTCGGTATCGCTCAGATTCACAGGAGTGAAACAAATCCCTTTACTCATAATTCATTAATTTCTGTATTTAGATTTGAGGGCCTCGTTTTTTGCCAGAGCTTACTGAACCCAACCCTTTATCCGTTGGCCAGGACCATACCCAAACCCGCCCCATTTCCTCCAAGGGACTCAGCAGGATACGTATGCGGATACGAGTATGGAGCGATGCTCGCACGTGAGTTCTTTAGATATCTAGAACGGGTTTGTTGTCTTTCGCCGAAACCTATTGTCCTTTAAGGCCAGGATGGTCCATTTCAAATGCTCCTCGATTGCTTTTGAACTTTATAACTATCCTACGAAACTCTTTTAGACTGGTTCGAATAACACGAAAGTGAAGGTATTGATTGTATTTGTTAAGCTGTCTATAATGCAGTGCGATTTCTTTCTGGATGAATGCCACTTGGACAACAACCATCCTAGGGGCTTTCCAAAACGTAGCCACTTGAAATATATAGGCCGTTTGAGTTGCCGCTATTGCTGCGCCTCGAATGCACAGCAATTTAAATGCCGCATGTCCATTCCAAATCAAATTATGTTGTAAATTCATTTTTCCGCATCATCACAATGGGGAAAACGTGTAGTTTCGAAAAAAAAGTGTATGCTAACGCAATGATGTGCGGTGGGCGAAAGCCAAAGCGCTTCTGCCAAAGGCATCCTCCCCGCTAGGATTCCACTCATCGCAGGGATCCGCGGACAGCACAGGACAGAACAGGACAGGCAGCACAGACAGGACGGCTGACTGGCTACATCAGTGGCAACATTTGATGACTTTATTGCATGTCGCTGGACAGGAGGGGCGGCAACTGACCGAGCCTGCTAACAAAGTAAAAGAGGCAGAAACTTCAACAGGACAACGTTTGCTTTTAACGTTAATTTATGCAACTTTTGTCAAACGCATCGAGTTTGTCTGTGCCCGCTCACTTGTTGGAGTGTTCCAGTTGCAACAGCCGCCAGGCGACAGCTTTGTCGCTCCGCCAGGAACCAGAGTGGGGCCAGGATGGGTGCTGGGGCTGCGGTTTCTGCCGGCTTCGTTTCGGAAAACAAGGAGCTGGGAGCTGGGAGCTGGGCGCTGGCTGCCAAGCCCAAGCAACTGATTGGCTCTGGCGCGTTTGTAGCAATACGTTTGCCCATTGTTGGCGGGGATTGTGCGTAGGTGTTGGTTTCATTTTGTTTGCATGTAACCGGATGCACTTCCGCTCAGTGACAACAGCAGAAACATCAGCATCAGCATCAGCATCAACATCAACAAGAACAATAAGAACAGTAATGCCAGCAATTCAATAAAGTTTCACTGTGCGCCGCGTCCACCTCATAAATAAGTAGCACAGCCAAAGCCAGAGGAAGCCACAGCCACTGCTACCCTTTCAATTTTATGGATCCCTGCGACCCCGAAAGATTGTTTTCATACCGTAATCCTCTTATCAAGCAGATAGCAGAGAGTCCTTCATCACAGAACGGTCAAAAAGAGACGCGCAGCCACCAAATCTACTGTCCGATGATCCCAACTAACGACCCCTATCACTTTCTGGAAATTTCCAAAAATTCCAAAAAATTCATAATTTTCAGCCTGCAATTTGATGGCAAATTTTCAAAGAGGTATGACATTCCATATTCAGAAGCAATTTTAATTAGCAGAAAATCGAAATTAAGCAAAAATTCGCATTTTTCGGAGGGTCTTTCTTCATAACATTCTTGAAAATCGTCGCACAGCCATAAAAATTACTTTTTTAAGCAGCTAACAATCCCAACTAACGACCCCTATCCTATTTTTAAAGATTTCGAAAAAAAATTTTTTTTTCAAAATTTTGCATTTTTTTGTAAGGGGTAACATCATCAAAATTTGCGAAAAATGGCCGAAAAATAGAATTTTCTTTTTTGAACTCACTTCGATTGGAAATTTAATTACGAGCTCAACGAGGTATGACATTTCACATTCAGGCAATTATTTTGAATGTTGTTGCAAAAAAACAGATTATTTGATGACCGGAATTCGGAAAAACGACATTTGCCAAAATCGTAATTCTACAAACCGAATTTCCGTCATTACGGAGGTGTTAGTTATGTCATAACTTGTTTAAAAAAAAGCCACATAGGCATAAAAATTACCGTTTTGTACAGCTAATGATGCAAACTAACAATCCCTATAAATTTTCTTAGAACTTCCAGAAAACGTTTTTTTTTTTTTCAAATTTCTTGTTTTATAAATTTCTTGAAAAATTTTAAAATTTGTATATTTCCAGCCTGAAATGCCATTTAATTGCCAATTTTATTACGAATCCAACGATGTATGGCATTCCATATTTAAACCATAACATCATTTGTTGTGACTAAAACTATTGCCAATTTTGGGCAAAAAATTGGGACCAGGCAAAAGAAAGGTATTTCTCATCATCACTTGCCCTAAAAAATCACACAAACTGACGTTTTGAGCTTATTTATTTTTATTTCAACTAAGCAAATCTCTTTTTGTATTAAGAGCCAAATTGTATACAGATGATGAAGATTCGGAAAGAAACGGTTACCTAAATGAAGACGGTAAACTTAAGCGGGTTATTCTTTTAGCCTGATAATGACTTTGGTCAGCGACAATCTCGGTATTTAAATCTGTTATCCCTGGCTGCTCGAATGTGCGGAAACAGGGGATGGCATTCATTTGCACGGCCGCACATCATAAAACTACGGTAATAGTAGTCTCATCGCCCGCGCCAAGTGCCTTCATGAGTGAAATGAACGAGGAGCTGGTCCAGGACAGTGGCGCAACGCCTCTGTGCCCCTGCCCGACCCCACACCCCTGGATTACTGGAAGATCCAGATAGGTGCGAAGAGAAGGGGACACTTGGTGGACACCCCTGCCTCGAGTTTCCGGAGGAGAAGCCGCCGGAGTCGCTGGCCGCCTCGGAGGACTCTCTGCGCATGACCGCGCCGAGCGGAGCGTGTAGATGCCGTAGGTGCCGAATGCCGAGTGCCGAGTACCTGTTGCTAGAGAGCGAGCAACAGTTGAGAGCTTAGAAGAATGCAAGTGTGCGTGGCGCTGCGAGTGTGGAGGTGACCAGCTGCACTGGTAGTGGTGAGCCGGATAGCAACAGGGGCTGCAGCAACAGGCTGCAACAGGCAACTCCGCCCGGCTGCTTGGCTGCCTGGCTGCATAACTGCCAACGGGCTTGGACGCAATAATCAGTTTGTCACAGTGCTATGCTCCGCTGGTTAAAGTTGTGTAAGCTCTGCCAGACTCCGGCTCCGGCTCCGAATCGGACTCCCGTGGGCGGGTGGGCTGGTTTTTAGGGCGCTCGGTTGCGGAAGGAGCGCCCGGAGGCGGCAATCTTACGAGTATATCTAAGTGTGGCGAGCGCAGGCCAAGCTCCCCAGGCTGACGGGATGCAAGAAGGTGTTCGGAGCGAGTTGGTCGAGAAATCTAGGCCCTCGACCCTGCAAAGTACAAACGCAGGCAGGGATTATCCCTTTGGCTGGCGTAAGGCAGCAGGTGCAGCTTATCCAAGCAAGAGCACGAGCAGGAGCAGGAGCAGGAGCAGGAGGACGAGAAGAAGCCTTAAGGGGAGTAAGCCCCGAAGTGCTTGCTGCTCGCCTCCTTCGCGGATATGTGTGCACTTGCGGATGCATCCGTCGTTAATTTGCATTAGTGCGCTGTACCGTTAGCGTTAGGTTTCCAGCATAGCCCCGATTCTGTCGCCAAGCCCCGAGAAATCCTGCCTGTTGCGGCAGCGGGCGCGTCCTGCGTGTCTGTATGCAGCAGGACACCGAAGTCCGGGTCGCTGTGTGGGTGCGGCTTGCAGTGGCGGGCAAAGCATGAGATGCGCATGTATTGGTCGGTGGGCCTCCTGCCTGTTGCATACAACTCCTGCATTTGATAACGCGCAGCAACAGGCTGACACTGACCACACCACCTGCATCCTGCGGTAGGTGTGCGCCACCGCAGACTGCAAGCTGTAGACTGCAGGCATGGATGCTGACGGTGGGTGGTTGAAGGTGATCCGTGCCACCACCACGCACCTGAGCGAGGAACGCTTTAAGTCGCGCTAGCTCTGATTTATGCCTAGCAGCGGAGTAGCGGAGCAGCGTACTCCGTGCGTTAATTGCTCGATTGCTTGGAGCTTGGATAATTCCCAGCACATTCGTGGCCCAGGCACTGTCTACGGATTTTCGTGCATATCCTTCTCTCCCGGTCTGGCGCTCCTTGGGTGTGTCGTTTCGTGTTTACTGTTGCTGTCTTCGTATTTTTCCGCAACTTTTCATTCAAGCTTTTGTTTTTATTCACACAAATGTGTGCTGGCTGCAGCAGCACAGACACCAACACACATGCATGCATGCCATCCATCCACAATGCCATCCCACCCAGCCATCGTTGGTGCGGGCGGATGCTGCTGCCTGTTGCGCGACTTGCAGGCCCATCGAATGGCCAGAAGCAGGAGTAGGAGCGGGAGCAGGAGCAGGCACAGACGACGCTCGTCCGCCAATATATAGCATCCGAAATGGGCAACGAGAATCGCAATCGCGCGACTCGGGCGACGAGTCTGCGTGTCTACGTGTCTACGTTGCAATGTGCCAAGGTTCAGGTTCAGTCGTGCAACTGCCGCGTCCCAAGGCAGTTTAGTGTGCTTCCACGGAATCGGGCACACATCTCATGGCGCACACCGTGCCGCACATAGCGTACAACAAGTTGTAGGCGCTCCATGGCGTTACACAACTAGCAGCCCAGCAGTATTGGAAATTGTTTGTTCAAATTTTGTTGTTGTGCTTTTTTGTGTGCAGTGTTCGATTCTCAACGCCGCTGCCGCCGTCGCTGCCGATGCAGCCAGCCAAGTTCCATCGGATGGGCAGGTAAATAAACACTTACCAGGGCCAAAAATCGGCCATTACCATCATGTTTGTACATGAGCCCAAACGCTCGACACCACCACCAATCGAGCATGTACTCCACTATATAGTGGCACGCACCCATACATATGTATCTACGTGCTGCATTTAATTTGCATGTAATCTAATTAGGCCCTCCTGGGAGAACACGCTGCAAAGCTTCAAGTGTCCCCACCCGTTAGGACATCCATGGCATATGGCAGGCACATATGGCTATGTGCCATCTTCTCACGTGCCCGATTCCTCGGTCCTCGCCGGCAGGTCCTTGCAGTCCGTCATCCAGAAGTCGCACGAAAACGCACCAAAAACGATCTCTGTGACATATTAGGTAGTCTTGCTAGCACGTTGAAATGACTCCAAAGCCACCTGCATAATCATTTTTGGAAAATGACGTTGCAGTGTAATACTCGTATGTAATCCCATAATGAATACAGGGGCGGAAACTAAAGCTGAACGTTTGCATTTACTTTGCAATTATATTTAGATAAATACCACTTATAGAGAAAACCCAGCCAACGCCATTAAAAGGGTTAACTGGAAAAGCGGCTAAGTGAATCAAAGAGTCCAGAAAAAGTCTGCGACTAAAGCGGCAAAAAAGATGAGAAAAGAAAAGCCCAATCCAGGACTACACCATGGATTGTGTATTTGAGCTGTTGTATGCTCATCTGAGAACTTGGCATCCCGTTAACTGCGCTGTGGGCGGAAGTGGCAGTGGGCGTGGGAGTGGGAGTGGCAGTGGTCGTCCGTGGGTCGAGTGAGCGCACACTCGCGTAATCATGATTAATTGCAGTGTAAATGACTTGGCTTTAAGCAGCCACGGCATTCCATGCTCCCCACCCAGAGATGAGTCCATCGAAGGAGCCACCTAATGCCGAAGAACCCAGCAACAGGCCACTGGCCACGGCCAACGAAGTCACATCTACTTGTATTAAACGCGGACAGAGAAGGAACTCCGGCTGGGGCGTAAATGAAAAGCCAATTCCAGGGAACCACCGGACAAAACTGCGGCAAAACAACATAAAGTCAGAACAAAGACAAGGAGACAATCGTCGGATTCCGACCAGCTCGAGAGCAGAGTGGTCCAGGAGCAGGAGCAGGAGCAGGACGAGGAGCCAGACCAAGACCAAGAGCGTTTGTGCCGACTGTCCATCGTGATAAATAATTTACTCGGGCACCCGCTTGCCACACAGATATGCACGTTGAGTTGGCGTTAACAATTTACGGCTGCAAATTGTTTTGGCCCGACTTTGCGACCCCGCGACCTGCCCCCCTCCCCCTCCCCACCAACAAAGCGCCCAATTGAGCGCCGGCCAATCAGAGCTGAAATAGTTGGTAGTTAATTGTGCAAACGAACCTTGGCTTAATGATGATATATATGCCGCTGAAAGGTAGCTCTATAGAAAACACATACACATAAGCTTTTAGCACTTATTAGATGTTTATGAGAGCGGTGGAGCCCAAAATGAAGCTGATTTAGTGCAAGAGCAATCGAAAAACTGTTACAGTCCGTCCGTTTCACTTTGGCACTTCCAGCTTCATAAAGTTTGAAGCGCGTGGAGTGCCAGGATACCAGGATGCAAGGGTGCGAGTGTGGGGCTGCGAGCTGGCTTTGTCCAACTTTGCAAATGCTGACAACAGGAAATGTTATCTTCATTACTACAGCCCGTTTCGCTGTGGAATTCCCGCCCTCGCATATCCACTTTGGGAATCCACGCCAAACGTCCGCCAGAAACTTTAGCACTTCACCTGATGACGCGCCCGCGTTCGTAAATACCGGATTGGGATAGCGTCTCTAGGTTGGACCCCCCCTACCCCCGGCCCGACCAGTCCAGTCCAGTCCAGGCAGATTGCCCATCCGGACGATGGACGGACGGCGGACAGACAGACGAGCCTTCACTTTTGCTGCCCTTTTTAGCGCCACGCTTATCCGCCTTATGCACGTCGCAAATCCAGACATCCATCTCTTCATCGCTCCGCTCCTTGCCGACTAAGTAAAATTTTTTAGCTAATTTACTTCGCTTCTCGCCTCGTCCCGCTCATTACCCTGTTTCAACTTCAACGCGTTTGCTTCGGCACTTTGGCTAAAGTTTTCACGAAACCTCCGCGGAAAAGCCACTCCAGCAACCATCATCATCGGCTGCAAAAGGAAAAGAAGATTAATTAGGGGAAATATGAGAGCTGTTTTAAAGAAATGCCCAGGCTGGCTGCGCGATACAATGAACTCGTCAGCCTTCTCCAATCTGCGTCAGCCCGTTCAGTGGCATAGTGTACATACGAGTATACCCCCGTGGAAGAGGACATCCCACAAATCTACTGTCAATGTCGAATCCGCATGACTTTAGCAATCGGGCAAAGGTCCAGAATATATGTGCCGCAGATGAAAGACCAGCGACAGTGCAGAGCACCGTAATCAGCAGTGAGACTCCTCCTCTCTTCTCTTCTCTACCAGCGGGGGGAAAAAGTCCTGAAAACCAAGAAAAGTCAAACACAATTTGGCCACAAATTGTCTTTAATCCGGAGGCCGGCCTCCTAAAAGTATGCAAATAAAATGAAGGCCAGGCCCTCGCCGTCATTCGCACTTGCCGTTTGTTTGGCTGCTTTTTTCCTACGGCGCGCATTAAATCCCGTCCGTATCCCATCCCAGCCCATCCCAGGCCAGACCATCCCGCCCGACCCTGCTCATTTATTTCAATTGTTATTTTTATCTGCAGACCCGCTAGTTATGCCACGCCATTTGTATATGTATATGCAGCCACCCGGAGGAGGAAGCGCCGAGCTTTCAATAACTTTATGGACCGTGGTCTGGTCGGAGCCGAGCCAAAACACAAAATCCTCGCTGCTCGACAGTCGGCAGTCAACGGACGAGTGTCCGAACAGTCGTCCTTGCTCGGGATCCTTTTCCGCTTTGTCTGCCTTTTCGTCACCAGTTCAAGCTCTTCAAGTTCGGTGGCATATATTGTATCCAGCTATTTTCACTTCCGCAGATACAGATACAGATACAGCTTCAGACACAGATACAGATACAGATAAAGTCACAGTTGTGGCGCGTGGATATGCCCTCTCTTCTGAAGGTGAAGAAGATCCTTGTTTTCGATCCTTCTCGAGCAAGCCGAGTAACTTAATTCCGCAACACTTTCGCGGCTTCAATGAAGCCCCATCAATTGCCGCCTGATTCTGGCCAAGCAAATGATACACTTAAGTTGCCGCGACACATCCACTCGAATCTGTAGGTATGTATACCAATGGACGAGGTCCGTGTGTCCACAGATTGGCTGCACAAGTGAGACAGCTCTTAATCGGTGGTGGTCTGTTCTGTTCTGTTCTGTAAAAAATGGAAACGTTTCGTTTTGCACGTTCGGACTTAAATGTCAGCACGTGACTTAATTCATTGGCCCGACTGGCCGTTAAAGGCCTTCAGCTTCGCTCCGATCCGGTCCACTCCACTCCATCCGCATGTGATGTGGGGCAAAGGAACGGCTAGATGTCCTGCCGTTCGGTGCCGTCCACAGCTGAGCTCATAAATTGCAATAATAATTTAAAAACCTTTGGGAAAGAATAACAGCCTTCGGCACTCCTGTGCTTCTGCGACGAAGGACCCGTGCACAATTGTTAAACGGACAGATCCCGAGCTATTAAATCCGAGCACTTATGATGAGCACAATGCAGACTGCAATCTGGACTGGTACGCTCTGCAACATCTCTCCGGTGAGACGTGGTCATTAGGGTAGTGGTCACTTGGTGCGCGGCCATCACACCGCCAGACGATCAGTGTAGTTGCAATGGAAAGCCATTTTCCGCTGGCCACACGACCGCGAAGTGCCACAAGCTCCAATGTTGCACATAATTTGTTGGGCAAATTCATGCCAACGACAACATGTTGTTGCCTTGTGACTCCGTCATCTGGTGATGCCCATCCTGCCCAGCTCTTCGTGCGATAGCATTTTGTGTGTCGGGAAAGCCGCACAATTTGGGTTTCATTTTTGTTGCCTTTTCCAGCTGCCGTTGGTGTTCGGTTTGGTTTGGTCGGTGTATTAGTGTTGGCTTTATACCCTGGCACTGGCTCCTAGCACTCCTCTTGTTTTGCATTGCCATCGAAGTCAGACAAAGAGCAGAGCACAATTCTGTGCAAATGTTTCACAATCAATTTTAAATCGCACATTCCATGAATGCGACGTCAGCCGCTTATCGTACGTACGCCTGACCCCATGGACCCCATGGACTCCATCCTACCTACAGGATGGCAGGCCTTCAGTTCCTGCTGTTCCTGCTCTTCCTGCTGTCGCTGCTCCAGCTAGTGCTCCTGCTCCTGCTCATGCTACCGACTCTGTTTCTGTTTCTGGCTCTACTCTGGGTCCGGTTGCTGTTGCCAATCCGTGCCAAAATCGATTGGCAACCATTCTAAAAGCATTTTGTGCAGCAATCACAATTTCCTTTTAGCGCCGCGGCACACAGATACATACCAACACCAACAGGCCCACTGCACCCGCCCACATACACACACACACACCCACACCCAAGCCGACGGGGGGTATGACGACGACGGTCGTGGACAGCCAGCCATTCCAGCCAGCCAGCCATTTGCACAATATGGCAACGATCATTCGCACCATGTGACGCTGTACTCTTGGCCCGCTTCTAGTACTTGTACCTGACCAGGACCAGGAGCTGGACCGGGAGCTGGACTTGGCTGTGGTCTTGGTGCCTGCCTGGTCCTGGCTCGTCCTGGTGCTGCTCCTGCTCCAGAACCTGTCCAGACGCTGACCCCATGCTGTTAGCCATTCCCTCATTCCTTCCGATGCAATTATACAGCGGGCGCGGGTTGGCAAGCTGTGGAAGCTCGGAATCCACTTCATCCATGATTTAGCATTCTTTTTGGTTATAGCTGATTTTTTGCGACTCGCTTTCTGGTCCCCTGGCCTTTCGGCGGTGGCACAAGGATAAATACGTATTATATGTACCTACATTTATATGTAAGCTGCATGCCTACCTATGTACAAACATATATACCCACTGCTCATACTATATATACAAACATGTACTGCTTTAGACTGTCCTTTTAACTTTGCGCTTGTTAGCTGTTGCGTCGCCCTAAAGAAGGAGATGAGATTGGAGATGGGAGATGCGAGGTGAGGCTATATGGAAGGGGATGTTATGGGCTGGGGGGCTTGGCTTGGCTTCGCTGTGGCTGCAGACCGGCATCCCAGCATCCCGGCATCCACTGCGTGGAAAAAATTGAAGAAAATGTATACGAAATTCGTTTTCATTGCGTTTTCCACTGGCCCGACCCAGCCCAGCCCAGCCCAGCCCTTCCCGACCCGACCAGACCAGCCTGGAAGTTCGCGGCGTCTTCGTCTTCGCCTTTGCCTTTGGCTTGGTCCTCGCCATCGCCAACGCCATCGCCCTCGCACTAACCTTTGGCTCCATCTTCATCAGGGCCTCCAACTGACGGCGTAACCGTCGTAGTCGCATCGCACTCCGGATGAATAGCCCCGCAAGCCCGCAAGTCATGGATGTTGCAATTTAAATGGATTTATTCATTTGCCATTTGGGTGCCGGGATAGAATCCAACCGAGGAGTTGGACGCGATAGAGATGGGTTTCCTATTTCCTTCACGATTTCGGGAATCAAGTGAAGACGTAAAAGCGCATCCAAGGTAACTGCAGTGATCAGTGGTAATTGTATTTGTATGTACTTGTAATATGCCTAAACAGTAGGCATATCACCACATACAAAGTTGTTACTTAAAGTCAGTCAGAACAGAAAGTTGATGCTCTAGCCCATCACGATGGGCTTGTAAATTTGTAATAATGCATACGAGTCTGCGATTTGTTTGCTGCGCAAAGTCGAGGTTCACGAGAGGGATTTGTTTGCCGATGGATAGAACAAACTGACTGACTACGCTTCCGCGTATCCCGCCCATTGCGGCCACATTCCTTTTCCACTGTAGATACATAAATACATATGTATCTGCAAGGTGGCGCAGTGAATTAGGCTTATAGTTGTCACAGAGGAAATCATTTAAATTTAAATGCTGTAGGCCGCTCGCGGCGGAAGTCGGCCAGCCCACATAACACACTGGTATACTGATATACTGATATTCCGCAGACCTACTTGTTTGTGGAATGTTTGCAGTTGCGATACAGGAATGCCATCCCCGCCTGGCTGGCATGGATGTAAGCCAGAAATATCGGGAGGGTGCAAGACAAACAAGCCCAACAGGCACCATTAGGCAGTCAGTCAGTCAGGGTCGAAGATGGGTAACTGGGTGCTCTTCGGTGTTCTTCGCTGCTTTCGGGTGGCGCGGGACTGACGGTATACGGTATACGGTATACGGAATCCGGAATCCGGAATACGAAATCCGGACGCGGGTGGCGGCAGACGGCAGGCAGATGGTGGGTGGTTAGCTCGCTGGCACTTCGGCATAATAGCGCTTATCTGCATAAATCAATATCTTGGCTTTTAACAATCTTAATAATGCGAGGGCCTTCGACAACCGACAACCTACAACCGACATCGACATTCGACAGCCTGATTGACTCGCAGGCCTGTTGCTCTTCCGTTGTCTCAGTGGAGCTCGATGGAGCTCGATGGGGCTGTACACACCAGCGATTTATTTGGTTTCTGCCATAATCGCGCGTTCCCAACGCTCACCTGTCACAAGCATTGGGCCCAGTGACAGCAGTTCATTTACATTACACTGCCGCACAGCCCACATAGTCGCCTTGGGCGCCAAAATCGCGGAATGGTTAAACGGAGCAAGCCCAGAGTCCCAGGAATAGCTTTTCAGCAGCTTTGGCCCCCGCGGCCATCGGAATCCGCTATCATCGTTAGAACACCATAATGCTCAAATGCTGGTATGCAGTGCAATTTAAATTGACTTAGTACGGGCTGTTTAGTAGGAGGTCTTTTGATTGGTCATTGGGAGTGCTAAGCCTTCGAGCACACAAGTGTGATTAAACAGCAATGTGCTCAATCTTCGGGGAAGTGAAAGTGAAAAGTTTGCACCTGCTTGCAGTTGGTTGGGCAAACTGAATCTGGGTGAGAACAGGACCGACATGTACATACATAATGTGTACGTCAGTTGTTGAAGGCGCTTCGAGTCGAATATTTCGTTCCTGATTTCACTTTCCGGGGGCAGCTTGTGTTTTCTCTGCACCTCGGCAAGTTGATGCGATGGAAAACCGCTTAACATTAAGGCGCCTAAGACTGCTAAGAACCGACAAAGTAGCCTTTCAAAACAAAGCACCCTTTTGATTTTGGCCAAGCCACAGCTGCATAGCCCCTATGGCCAGATAAGGTGGCAGAAGTTTCTCCGGGGCTTTGCTGTGGTTTTTCCCTCTCAATTTGGGCACTCAGTGGCGAACTAACTTCCAAATGTGCGCCTTAACCATTTGATAAGTGACCGTTGAGTTTCGGTATTTTGGCAAATTGTCACCGGCGGAGTATGGTCCATATTTGATGAAGCTGGCGATGTGGCAGCTGGTTACAACTTTAAGCGTCTTATACCACGCTCAGCCAATGAAAATTAACCAACCGTTAACACAACTTTCACTGCAACGCGTAAAAAGGCCACTATGGTGATGGAAAAACAGCGAGGCATCAACAGAAAGGATGGCAGATTTCACAATTTCAAAATTTCACAATTTGAATTAACTCGGCTTCCCCGCCCACTTGAGACGAGATGATATCAGAATTGCCAACGCCAGGTAGTTGACACCGGCGCAAAGTGTGTCTATATGCACAGTCTGCAGTCTTTAATGCGTGCACAGTGGTTCGGAACTGCGTATTTAACAGGCCAACTTAATACGTGCTATTTTGCGTAACTTTGGACAGCGTTTTGGGGGCGCGGGTCGTGTGCACTTCCAATGGAGGTCAGCACCCCTGTTGACATTCCGTCATAGCATTCAAAGTAATTAACATTTCTCCACTTCAACGCAGCTCCCCCTTTCCCCCCTTATCAGCATGGAATTCAGTTAAAGTCAGCGGGAGCAAGTCGAAGCGAAGACTTTTGTGTGGCTCTGCCCTAAGGTGTCCGACACGAAATGCAATTAATTTTGTCCTCCCTTAACTTGCGTAGGGCGAGTTCCCGAATCTAAGGTCATTATCCGATTTCTGACATCACTTGGCAGAGGCACGACACAGCCCATCTCCATAGTTCACATGCAATATGCGAGTATCTGTAGCAACCTTGCAACAGGCGTCTAACGACCAACGCTTAAAGCCTGCAGATCCGATTTTGCAACGCCATAATGCCACAGCCTACTGGCCTCCCGCCTGCGATCCGATCCAATCCAGTCCTGGATTTGCTGCCCCTCCACATCCACATCCACATCCACATCCGCTCCCTTCAGACCACCCTTGCTCCCGCATAAACGCGGGCGTGCTGCGTGCCTCACTTTTAAGCAAAAACTAATTAAAAGTTGTGAGACATTTTTTGCCTCGTCTTGTTGCGTTTTGTTTTCGATAGCGGCACCTGCCCGAGATCCTGGAACGGGGCATCATACTCGTAGCTGCCTGGAAAAAAGCCCGAGTCGGAGGAGAAAACCGAGCAGAAGCCCCGGCTCGAGCTCCATTGCATTTTGTTTATTATTTACTGTTTACACCGACACCCAGCAGCAGCAGCAGTGGTCTTCCAAGCTGAGCCCGACTGCGCCGCCTGGCGGGGAGACTTAGATCGAACCGACTACCAGATACCCACCACTCGAATTTCGTCGCAGTTAATATGGTCAGATTTTCACGAACAGTTAAAAAGGAAAGCTGCCAGTTGAATAAATAAATGGGTTCCCTTTGATTAAGCTGCTCAAAGTGTCGGGCATGCTTTTTTTTTTTTTTTTTGCCAGGCCCGCCAATTTTCACCGGCTTATTGTACAAAGTTGGCCATTGTTGTTGCCATTTCAGTATCTCAGACTTGCACTTGAAACGAAACGAAAGTTGCAGAATACCGAAAGACAACAATTGCACTTGCCATTGTGGATGCGTTCGTTTTTCGTGGAGAATACACTACCCTACTTGGAGTTCAAACGACTGGTGGTGGGTAACTTTGAATTTTTGAGAGAAAACATTCGAACGCACCAAAGACGCACTGCTCAATTGTACCTAAATCGCAAGCCACAGCTCGGGATATTTGGATAAGGATGGGCATCATCGGATAGGCCATTCCGTTTCCGGTTTCGAGGGTATTGCAACTGTCACTTGCGAAATCGCACGCTTATCACTTTTTGTTTCACAAACTTTGGTCGTAAAAAAGAGTGAGTAGTCGCAGCATCCGTAACGCAGGTGGCAAATGAAATTGAAAATTCTTCTTTATTTGCTCCGCTATTCCCAGCTATCCGCAGAATAAATAAGCTGTCGCATTGTTTAATTGGCCCGCAAAATGCAAACGACACTGGTTG
The DNA here is from genome assembly GCF_000001215.4 of Drosophila melanogaster. Classification (NCBI taxonomy): domain Eukaryota; kingdom Metazoa; phylum Arthropoda; class Insecta; order Diptera; family Drosophilidae; genus Drosophila; species Drosophila melanogaster. The sequence goes on along the minus strand of NC_004354.4, from coordinate 1,800,069 downwards.
TGGGCCCTTGCATTGTATTGTAGATGGCAATCATAAAATCATAAATGTCGGACAATCGCTCATATACGAGTATGTACATAAGTGCATGCGGATCAAACAAAAACTTGCACAGTGGAGATTGCTCGCCGGAGTCAACTGGAAAATCGACCTGAGCAGCGGCGGAACCCATAAAAACCATAAAATCGCACTGCAGGCGCACATGAAAACCCACTGGCCCCCCTCCTTGGGACATAAACAAGCGGGGGGCTGGGCACACAGCGTTATTGGAGACCCAAAAAGGATTTACGTATAGCTTTGGGGTAGATTTGCGTAATGAGTTTCCTGTGCAAATAAACACGCTAAACAGATAAAAGCATGCCAACGAAAATCTTCGCCGCAGTACACACAAAACCGTATGGAAGGTTAGACCGACCCAAACGAAAGGAATTGGACTATTCGTAGCATTTTTAAACTTTTCCTTTCGATCGGCGATGTATCGGAAAACCGAAAGCTGCACACACTCAGAGATGAATAAAATGAATGAAACAAGCAGCGGGATAGTAGTCGCCTTCAGCCAGCCAGTCTTGTGTTCAATTAAACATATTGAACGGCATAATGAGAACGTTAGCCAGAGTTCATTTGTTCTCGAAAAAAGACGAGACGTGCTAGCAAACTTAAAAACACATCGCTTCGAACACATTAGCATAGATTATAGTGCTTTAAATTTGACGCTCTGCGTCTGTAGCGAGTCTGCGAACTCGTTCATTGTCAAATAGATATAAATGCGATTTACTTCTTGCTCGCTCAGGAAGTAGATTCAATTTATATTCATCTGTATGCTTATTTTTCCAGCATTATTTGTACTTTTCTGAACCCCACGACCATCCCAGACGGGCACGTACATACATACATATTCACACACATCCAGAGATCTACAATATATTCCCCCCCCACTTTGGCGACAGTGATGATTTTAAACTTGTGATGTCTTTGCAGTTTCAATTTGTCATAAGCAGGACACACACACACAGGCAATTTCGTAAGCGGTGCGAGTACGAGTATTGAGCAAGTATCTGTATCTCGGTGCGCAGGGGATTTCGAGGAGGACGTCATTCGAGCGGGGTGGGGGTCAGCAACACATGTTAACGGGCCGAAAAATAATTGACAAATTCCACATTTATTCGCTTTGCTGATTGATGCCTAGCACGGCCCCGAGAATTGCCCTTTTCACCGGCGCTGCCAAAATCATTTAAAATAACATTTTCGCGTGGCCAGACAGACGGCGAGACACTGCCACGGAAGTCACTTAATTTCAGTTCATTTTCCGCGTTCACAATTCATATCCGCTTGGGTTTTAGGATTCCACAGTTGTCGCAGGACAACTGACGTGTCTGGGCGCACAGATTGTTTCGAGGGAAATGAGCCGCGCCAGACCGGCGATTCCAGCTCGGAGTGTTCAAGGCTTTTGGCGATGTACATACATCGATGTACATGCATATGTATGCAAATCTGTGTACTTGAGGTCAGATGACCTGGAACGATTCAAATGATGTCCGGTCGCAGGCACGAGTGCGAAATTGGTTGCCGTGGTCGAGCACGGAGCCGCTTGGCGGCACCACCGCCGATTTTATTTGCCTCATATTTACATTAATGTGCCACACCACATCCACATCCACACATCCATACACCCACACCCATATACACACATGCCGCCCGGCCAGAGCAGCCAGACACTTAACTTAAGCTGTTGCCATTCCCAGGCACATATGAATATACCAGTTATACGAGTATGAATGCAAGCACACAGACACAGCAGATATCCTTGGCAGGCAGGCGGCATTTTCCTGCAAATATTGTTGCTAAACAGCACATGAAAAACACTGTGATGTATGGAATGTCGCCCGCCTAATGAAAACACCAATTACTTCCGCACATTGGCACGTACCCACTCAAATGCTAACACTATTGGGCGGAACGGCACTCGAATGCAGGGCTCTCCTCCTTAAGAGCGCACATCCTATATATGTAATTAAGTGTGCTTTTAGGGGCACATTCAACGTACCTGCGTGGTCCAATGCAACGGAGTCACGCCCCGACCCGCTCCGCCCATTGTTACATGATGGTTGGATTACGATCCCCTTCGCAGACCGCAACTGGTATATGGTATCTGGTATCTGGTATATGCTATTTGGTATCTGGCGCTGCATTCTTTTCGAAATTTATATGCGAATGCCTGTCTAACCGAGATCTTAAAGGCGGCTTAAAGAGCCCCGGCTCTGAATCAGGCATCGGCTTAGGCTGAGATACGCACTCATAGATACACACATAGACGCGACCCAGACGCGCTGAGGCGGGCTTGGGCTAAAATGAAATCTGGCAGGCAATTAAGAGGGCGGAATTGTTAAATTATTGCAACTTTATGCCGCGGGAAGGCCACGTCGCCACTTCCACTGCCACTGCTGCCACTGCTGCCCCTGCTCCCTGCCCCCTGCGCCGCATGTGCATTACCCAACGTGCAGCCAAACAACACGTCTGCCGCTCAAGTTAATGAGATGTTAAAATGGAATCTCCTCAGCGTTCGCATTGTGTACTTTTTGGCTTGGTGAGCTCCAACAGCTTCAGCAGCTCCACCACCTCCACTGCCTGCATCGTCTCCTACATCTCCACCTGGCTGTTTGCCGAGGACGCCAAAGCCAAAGCCGAAACCGAGCCAACTCCTTCAGCATGTTTGCCCCCACTTTTTGCCGAGTTGTAACGTCAACTGCTCCCGGATGTCCTTTGCAGTACAGTTGTTGTTGTTGCCGCTCCTGTCGGCGCCTGCACCTGTATAATGGTATACAGTAGTCGCCTAATGACAAGGCATTAATAATATGCGTGGAAGATAAGACCGCGCTGAAAGCGGGCTAAAACCGGAGCGCAGTCCCAATAAATTTTGCAGACTAAGGCACACACACTCACTCGGCACTGGGTGCAAAAAGTATTATAATTATTATAATTTTTATAATTATTATTCCAAACTGGGATACTTGTCTTTCCTCTGCCACCTCGCATCGTTAAGAATCGAAAACAGTCGAAACGTATGCAACGAATAGCTGATTTCCGTGCCACCCGACACTACAAATACAACGATATTGTGCCATTAACAAGAACTTCAAATTGTTCGGTTTTTATTGGCCTGCGATGTTGTTATATGTACACGCAATCATGCATCTGGACGACAAACGACAACTTTAATCCTTTGGAAAATCGTTGTGACATCGCATCGCAGTTTCGTTGTCCCACCAGACCAACCGCCCATCTTTGCCATCCAGCCCGTCCTGCCCATCCTGACCGGCCTGCCCTGGTTGTGTCAACAATATCAAAGGCTCCTCATGCACTCCCTGCAGCTTTGACACAGACTGATTGCCTTCAGTGGCTCGACTGCCTCACTGCCTCCAGCCTTCTGCCAACGCTTCAAGTTGGGCTTCGAATCTGCCCGTTTGGTTATCTTGTACCCACCTGAGCACCTGTATAAATATGCGAAAAATCTCCGACACGACACGACACGGCACGGCACGGCAATACTACCCATGGCCAATTGTTCTATTGTCATCGTAGTGGGGCAACTTGTTGGCGTTAACACCTTTGTCGCAACACGCAAAGGGCGTCAAGCACTGCCGACCACCGATGCCATCCGTGGGCACTAAGTACACAGGCATGTATTCGTTTTAATGTACATAACATACTTATGGGGCATGCAGCAAAATTACCAAACACTCGCGGCCCCCACAACGAGTGCGTATCGAAGGATGGTCCAGATACTATAGGTATTATATATGTAGGTATATACCTTGCTCTTTCAGTATTTCATTTCGCTTCAATGGCAGGAAGTGCACGGCATCCAATTAAGCTGACGAAAATAATTTTCCCTTAGACTTAGTGCCGCGGGTCGCCCTGCGTAGGGTATAAATTAAGTACGCCCGCAGCTAAAAGCCAAGGAGTCCACAGTCCAGATAAAGAAAATTAAAAACCACGTCCAATGCGCCAACAATGCGAGTATGTCTGGCCAGGATCGCAACCTGCTGGGCGGCCTGGCGCAGCCATTTGTTAGTCTGCCCACGACAACGAGATGGTGGTTCGTTCCTTAACTCGCCGCAGTCAAATCATAATTAGTTCTGCGCTCCATATCCATAGTTGTTGTGCCGTGCGGCGTGGCCATAAGAAGGCATTCAATTCATTAGATACCAAACATCTTCAATTAAAAATCAAGTATCTGAAGATAAATAAGCGATCTAAACAGGATTCATAGATGTTCCGAGCTGAGTTTCATTCATGTTCATTTTCATTTTTGCCAACTAATGCAACTGTTTGAGGGACTACACACTGGTACCTTCCACAAGTGACTTACATTTGATCAAACTGGCCAGCAAAAGGGTCTGGCTAACTGACCCGGCTTAGACTAGCTAACATGGCAGACGCATGGCAAGATAATAAATTTCGTATCGCAGCCCGATTTTCCTGCAATGCAACGCACTGCAGTAAATGGTAAATGAAGCGTTTTCCAGCGAATGTATGCAAAGCTGTTTCCGTTTTATAGTTATAGCTGTGGCTTAATGTGCTTCTGCTTCTGTTTCTGCTTCTGTTGCCCTTCTGTTTCGATTTCACTGACCGTTCCGTGCCGTTCGCGCTTTTAAATTTCGTTGCCCGGATGGCCAGAAACGCACATCAGGGATGGGAGGGTGTTGTTTGGGAAACGGAGCGCAGACAGACAGACTGTCGCACTACCACCACGAGCAGAAAGCACTTACACTATGGCCAATTTTTATTGTCATGTGCTGGGTCCATTGATTCCATCGCACGGCCGGCCACGTCCCCTGCCATGATTATGTTACTAATAAAAAGGTAAAAATGCCTCAATTTCGCTTTTTGTAGGCGAGTCAGCCAACCGATTGAGGATGATTGCGGATTACGCCGGGGGAGTAGCGTACGTGGGGGGCTGGGATGGTTGGATGGGCCACAATTTTTTGGCTTCGTACTGCAGCCGGAATAGGTTGGTTGGTTGTATTGTTGTTCTGCCTGCACGGTGGCCAAATAAGCTAATTTCGGATGTGGACTGAAAGTCTCCTTAAACTGCGGCTGCTGCTGCAATCCGAGTTTCCCAGTTGACTTTCTATATCATTGATTTCAAACGGTGTTTGCATTACACTTTTGGTGGTGGCTAAATATGCTACAACTAAAATATATCTGGCTCACCACCTGACCATCTATCTGACCAAAAACCGAGATCCGCATCGATTGAGTCGCAGTAGTAGCAGCAAGTGCTGGGGAAGATTTATGCCGTCTACGCTATGTTCGCTACCCGTTTCTCCAACCATTAGACGAGTGTTGTCTGCATTGAAAATACGCAAAAAAGGAAGAAAATGATGAATTTCCATACCATACTATACCTAACCTATACCTACCTACACCTACAACTATACCTATACCTCCTACCTATACTATACGTGCCCGTTTCAAATGCCTGGTGCCCTGGTGCTCTGGCACACCCTTGCCGATCCCGATCCGGCTGCCTTCCGTTCTGACCATCCAGCCATCCGATGGCTCTGACAGCACTAGCAACAGCAGCAGTTCAAAGGTGCGCTCTCCCGACATCGTCGAGCATCGTCATGGCCCAGCGCTGCCAAATCCCCGCCAGCACGACGAGCGGCTCGTGTCACTGATTTCGCCGACGACGACGACGACGACGACGACGACGAAACCTTCCATGGAGCTGGGTGGCAATGGGCGACATGGGCGGCGTGGCTGGAGAGGCAGGATGGGGCCGACGAAGAGTGATGCTGCTGGGTCGCGGAGCAGCAGTGCAATGCCATTGTGTTGTGGATGGATACGTTGCGTCTCTGCCTCTCTGAAGGGGCAGACGTGCCACCCACCCCATCACAGCATAGCAGAGCCCACCCCCACACCCAAACACCACACCACATCACACCACACCGCACTACACCAGCACACACACACACCCATTCTGCACACCTATTCAATGCATGTGCGCTCACACACGACGTATACGTATACGTGCGCTTCTGTGTATACAACAAGCCCTTGTTTCGCCCACTGGAATCGGGGGTTGAAAAGCACCGCATCGCATCGCATAGCATCGCAGTGGCCTTTCTCTTGCCCTGCAAAAAGTTTTCATTTTGAACGAGAATCAGTTGTGGGTTCATTCGATTCGGGACGTTCGAGGCGGAAGTACGAGTATATGCCAACGCGCTTGGCCTACAAAAGTATTTATTACGCTTCGAGTTCGCGTGAGCCGTTCCGAGTTTTTTTCCAGTTACTTTACAAAAATGTTGTGTTTATTTGGTAACAAATTTTTTTTTTGTTGTGAATCGCACCAAATCGTTTAAAAGGTGTATATTCTTTCCTACGCATAGGAAAACTGCCTTGTGCTTCTATGTAAGTTATTTAAACAAATAATATTAGGAACATTCGCACTGCCAGCTGTTCGCAACGGACGGAAGTCAACAACTTTTCCAGTTCTTTCGCCATCCGACCATTGTAATAGCCGGTAAGAAAATCCTTTTTTGGATGTTAGAAAAGTAATGGAAAATGTTCCCAGAGTTTGAAATCGAAAGCAAATGCGGCACTACCTACGAGTATAATGTTTGAGCTCAAGATGCCGTACATAGGGTAAATGGTAACAGGTGTCTGCAACATTGGTAACAAATTCGAATTTTTTATCAGAAGTACTTTTCAAGTCGGGCTATTAGGAGGGTCGAAAGGATGTATAACCGGTGGGAAAAAAGTGTTTTGGCCTTATTAAAATCACATTTTGGCTAAAAAACTTGCGTAATGCTTTGCAGTTTAACAAGTTAGCAAGATGCAACAAAATCACGTATCAAGTTTATGTGTCTCTTTTCATAAACATTGTTTTAATCACTCTTTTATTCGTCTAAAACCAAATAGCTTGAGCTTGCAGAAAGCTTAGTTACTTAGTTATTTTGTTAGTCCCAAATTAAGTATCGAGGGTAACCCTCGTAGAGTATGATCACTATGCCGGCCAAGCGGTCGTCTGACTATGTTTCCATTCCTGGATGTAATGAGCTCTTTCTTGTTATGGGAGCACAATTACAGCGTGCTCGGTCGCCAGTCAGTCAGTCAGTCAGCCAGTCAGTTAGTTAGTTAGTTAGTCAGCCATCTAGCCAACCAGCCGTCCAACCAACAAGCATAGACCAACGACCAACGACCAACCCAACCAAGCAGTCAGTCAGACACACAAACAAACGGCCATCCGGCCATCGAACTATATCTTTGTCCACGGTCATGGTCTATTGCTTTGGCAGTGCTCTTGGACCATTGGACCACATTTGAGTTGCAGCCGGGGGCAATCGCTTGGGCTCGAACTCGAATACAGAACGTTATTGTGTGCGATCAGGGGGATAGGCTGAACTTCAATGCGATTTCTACCCTCCAATAACTCTGTGTACTGCTGGCTACATTTCGCCACTGCGATGAGGCAGTTCGGGGTCGAGTGGGTAGGGAATCACCTATTTGGGTGTACATCGTACGAAGGCAATCCCCTTTCCGTTGGCTACGTCGGCAATCTATGGCTTAACTGGGTATTGGATCACCTCACCTGGTTAGTTTTTCACAACTTGCACAACTTGGATACTAAATATTCTGTAGAAGCAAAGTAGATAGATGGTCCAAGGATCGCAGAGTCGCCTCACTTGAGTTTCGCCCAGAGTTCGAGGAGATAAGGGTTTTCTGGCCGAAGGCGGGTGGAGTCATCAACAGAACAGAAAGGGAACCATTTTAGGACATTTTCGACTGTCAACGCAAAAGCTAACTTGGCTGTCGAAACAAAGGCGAGTGATAAATTCTCAAACAGATGACGTCGACAGTAGACAGTAGGTAGCACCGGAAATGTGCGTGTTACAATACCACACTCAACACACTCTACACACTCCACACACTCAAAAGACTGAACAAATATACACTGTTCCTGCGACTGTGACAGTACACGATACATTTGTCGACTTCCGCTTCATTGGGTGGTGTGCGTAAGTGTTTGCCACAACAAAGAGGTTTCACAACATCCGCACTCACATCCGTTGGTACCACACCACACCACTACCCTTGCCATTGCCGTTGCTGCACGCTGAAAGGCAACAAAAACAAAAAATTATAAAATGAAATTAGGTACAATAAACTTTATGTAGTTTCATTCTTGTTCCGCATGTTTCATGTGCAACTTTGAGTACCTGTGCGTCGAATGATGCATTGTATTCCTGTCTTCCCATCTTCCCGTCTTCCCATCTTCCTGCCACTTTCTACATTCATCAGAGTTACTTGAGCTGCAGAAAGTGCTCGCCCCACACAAATCTCAATGAAATATCTTAATTTTCGCCTGTACTCGTACGTGCATCGACACAAATGGCATTTTATGTCAAAATCCGATTTGCATATGCTAATGCGAAAACCGATCAGTACTTACTAACGTACACATTTACTCAACCTACATATTTGTTGATCAGAACCAAAGGTAGGACCAACTTGTTGCTTTAAAGAGTCGCCGCTAGTGGGTTTTTTTTACCAACTTCGATGGCTCGGTTGTCTCGGTTTTAATATAATTAGGCACTGAAAATTCTATTATGCTGTTATTGTATCAACAAACAAAAATACTTGTGTGGCTTGCCGAGTGCAACATCGCCGTTCTAGCTGACTTTGTGTCCAATAATTCGATTTAGTCATTTTTTACCGAGAGGACACCCCGATCAATAGAGACCTGGGCCAGGCCAGCCTTTAATGGCACTTTGAGTGCATTAGATCCAAAGTGGCTGGTTGCAAACTTTATTATTGTAGCTGAGTACCAATACCAATACTGATACCAATGCCCACGCACACAGCTACCCCATCAAATTGAATATATGCAGATACGGATACGGATAGGGATACAGACGTATGGGGGGTTTTACATTCATATTCACGAATCACCGAGCTACATTTGAGCGAACCATTACAAACTGTATTTTTTGTTGTTCTTTTCATTCGCTCACTTGAAAGGCCATCAAAACTAAACACCCTATTCGCAACATAAACATAACAGACGACACAACGACACCAGTTGATGTAAGTCAATTCAGCACTGTCGAATAAGCATAAAACCAACCTGCATATCCTTGAGATACACACATATGTACCCTGCGAATGTTGGCAAGCTACTGCCACATTTGTCCTCATCCAGTTTAGCTCCCATTACCATAGAAAGTCCTAATAGGTCGCACTTGCATTCACCCCGCTGAGTGCTCAGAACTAGAATGAAGATGTCGCCGCTTTGCAAAATTGGTTATTACTACGTTCTAACGCGGATCGCATGCCAGACATGCCCACATTTTCCTACGACTACTTGCTGGTAGGCGAGATCCAACGACAAAAAAAAAAAACAAGCCACTTTTGCCAGCTGGCGGGCAAATGTGTTTATGTGCCTTTTGCGCCACAGAACTGTCATCAGGAGAACGACAGGGCAAATACCCCGAAACCAAATGCCTTGTTCTGCCAACTTCGTTTCCGGCCTGGCTCATATGGGGGATGCCAGCAAACTTGAGTGCTTAGCTGCAGTTTAATACTGGCTGATTAATTGGGAAAGGTGTTCGGCATGTTGGAAGAGTTTACATATACATATTCAAGGGCTGTACGCTGTGAGACAAGTAAAAAACTTGATTCTTTAATGCATCAGAGTTCACAGCAGTATTCAGACGTTCTATATTTGAATGCCTGTTTAAAAGAGTCCGCGCATGCAAGAAATTATCATTAGCAAGTGTGCCAAGCCAATCCAATAGCATGCATTCCACTGGACACTGGGCTCCTCGGTCGCCACTTCCTGGGGCTTCGTGGGCATTTCCGAAGGAGCCACACGCGCTGGCAAAGCATCTCTAGAGATCATCTCATCACAAACCGACCTCCTGGGCTGCAACAAATCGCCCTCCGAGTGCACTCTCGGCAGTCGTTGAACTGACATTCCCACTTGCGGCTGATCGAAAGAATGACTTCGGTGCACTACATTTGGGGTAAGTCTTAAATTTTGATAGCAAGGAGAGTTCGCCTGTGCCAGCAGCTGGGAAGTTCTGGGAATTGGGACAATCATTGATACTATGACGCGCTTAAATGTGTCCATTGAGGAGCCACTTTGAATAGCTCGCATTAGCTCGTTCATCGAAGGGTTGGCGAGATAGACGCTATCTGTGCCCGATGGTAATTGAAAAGTATTCTTAGCCAAATATGTGTTGTATATGTATTCGTGCCTGTATGCACTGGCAATAATAGATTGTGGCTCAATGTCTTCATCTTTTCGCCTGGGGCTTTTTGCAAGCCCGCGACAGCCTCTAAAGATTGTATGTGAAAAAAAGGTCATTTATGATTATTTTGGACTTACAATTGCATCCACATTGTATGGGTTGGGTTATCCTAGAGAAACGCTCTAATGAGAGAAATTTGGTGAATGTTCAGTGTTCTGGCACGTGGCAATTGAGAAAAGTGTTTGACTTTTATATCAGGGATATCTAGATCAATGAAATTGTGACAAGCTCTGAGGTGTGCTTAGTTATTATGCTTAGTTACTAGCCCATTTTATTTTGCCATATAATTTAACTTAAACAATTGTGTCCCTTGTCCCAATTTTTTTCCAGTGTAATTCGTGTACGACTATCGTTCTGCTGCTTTTTGGCCCCGAGGATGGCGGGATGAAGTGAACTGTCTGCATTTTATAAGCAATACGGCACACAGGCATGACTGCCGGGCTGACGGATTAAGTGCCTCCGCCTCCCGGCTGCTGAGCACATTTCCGTTAAAAGTAAATTACATTTTATTTGCTTTTAAGTGAATTATTTACTTTCTTGCTTGTCGCCTTTTCGCTTTGCAACCGACAGCAGCACCTGCACATATATCTCGTTTCTTGCCAAACCGGGTCCATACTTCTAGCACATTCAGATTTCCCAAATGGTCTCCAACATAAACTGTGATACCCGAATAGTTGGCAGAGATCATCGAGCTATGCAATTCATACAATTTTCTTTATTTTGCAGCAGGAAATCCGTTTATGTGGCAGTTGCCGATAGTGTGAAACAACAAAGTGCTCCTTGCACTGCAACTTAGGAGAAACATCCTCACTGAAGTCGGGTTTCGTTAGCAGCGGGCTGTTTTAATAAATTCAACAAGTTCGTTGTCGACGAAACCTGCATGCTGTGTGGAAAATCAACGCTCAAGGCCGCCCAAGGATTCACGTTTTTACAACCAACCCAATTGTATCCTGTTCACTTTGAAGGGATTATGAAATGGAGGACTTACCGGGCAAGTTAGCTTTGATTCCGGTTGCCTTGAATCGTCGGAACACGGAAAATAACTACGTCAGCTTGGCTCCAAAGGATTCTTGTGTGCAACCAAGGGCGGCATCTGAAAATTGAAAATGGAGAATGAAATGGGTTGTTCTGTAAATAACTTGTTGTTACTATAAATATAAAATGTTTAGATCATGCTTGTAAATCCAAACCAGCTTAAAGGCTTAATGCTGCCAATATACTATAAACCAAAAAAACCGTTTGAGTTTCATAACTATTAAATTAATTTTTCTTTATTTTTGCTTCCAATAGGTGAGTAAAAGCATATAAACTTTATTTATACAAAATATTTCATCGATTATTACAATATTACGTTACGTATAAATACTTACATTTACTGAAAAAGAACTGCGATGACTGCAGCAGAGACCAAAAGTATCCTGATTTCATCCCAAGTCCCCCTAGTACGATACCCACCTATATCGAAATATATTCCACTATCTTACAGGAGACGAAGTTATAAATGACACATGATGGCAACCCTACGAATACAATCCCACCTATCGGAATCTACTCACCTCCTGACATTATTTCCAATCAATCTTATGTTTGGATATGAAATGTACTTCTTAGCTATATCAAATGCATAGCTAAAAAATCCTTAGGTTCGCGATTCGTAAATAAATAAATAAATAATCGGAGGCTGTTTTGTTCTCTATATATTATTGGTAATTTATTAAATTTCATTTACATTAGTTGGAGACCGAACGATTGTGTAAATATTCATAGGCTTATAGGGTTTAAGTTTCGTCTTCAATGACGTGGGGATCATTTTATTGGCTGACAGTCGATTATAAAACAAAAAGGCCATCGTAAAATCTATTTTAAAAGTTTAAGTTATTGATACATTGGTTTTTGCCGACTTAAATGTTTATGGTAGCTGTTAACAATGCTCTTTCTTGCTCGCTATTATTCCATTTGAATCGCCTGGCTATTTGCACTAAATTTTGATCAAGTTTTGAACAAAGCTTTACGTATAAGTGTGTATGTATTTTATATGTATTAAGCCACGCATATACAGAATTCCTGGTACATACGGATTTCTTTTATAACTAAACGAGCAATTTTGGATGCATGCAATTGATTTCTACGTTCTTGCAAGTATTCAGTGTTTTAGTGTTTAAAAGAATATTTCTTAAATTGCAAATAGAATTTGTAATTCGCAGACTAGACTGTTACTATTTTGGAATTTTATTGATTCGTTATCCAAGCGAATTTCTTGAAACGTGGACAAGCGAAGTTTAAGTGTAGGAAGTGTAAACCTAGTTCTTATTAAAGTTTGTTCTGTGTATTTAGATATTAAGTGTTTATTATTTGCTTAAATCTTTTGGATATATGCACTAATCTTTTTCAAGAACAAAGTTTTACGTATAAGTGTGTATTTCTATATATTAAGTTATGCATATATTGATTTCCTGGTAAATACGGGCTTGTTCGTAAACTAAAGAAAAGCCATCTATATTTGGATGTCCGCATTGCTAAATTCCCAAACCCACTTTTCCATCAAAATTGCAAGTTTCGGTGGAATCAAAAAATATTTGATGTTTTGTAATAAGGTGTTTTTGGCTCGATGTAATGTAAATGTAAATTTACCACGATTATACTGTTTATTTCTTTGGTAGTTTAATATCCGTTTCGTAAACTTAGTGAAATATGTGTAAGCAATGCCTAGTAGATAAGCCCAAATTATGATTGTTTTTTTGGTCTCTTTTTCTAACGCGTTTAGCCCAGAATGTCAGTAATGAATGATTCTTGATCTCAGGAGCACGTAAAACAGATTCAATCTTGGCATCCTGCCGGATCTGCAATATGTTTAGCATGTTGTGTCTTAGATAATTGATTGCATACAGTCCTTGAACTCCCAAAACATCAAATGTTCTAACTATTAATACAATTGCAAGTGGTAATATAATCTGTGTTGGATTGCTGCCTTTAGCTCGTACATATGTATGCAGCTTGATTAGTGTCTTCATGCTATATGGTAGTTGGTATATGGGTTTGGTCTAGAACGCGGCTTCTTATCACTGGTTTAGCGGGATATATAGTAAAACCCGGCATGTTTTATAGTTCTATAGCATCTAAGTGTGTTTCTGAGGACTGCTTTTTGTTTGGAAGATGTAGAAATACTTTCCAAGTGTTTTGCAATTTGAGCAACCTTTTGTTTTGTATACTTATTCATGTAAGTCCAACTTCCAACTTCCAAGTACAATATCCATTTCAAACTGTGATATTTACTATGTCTATGTCTATTTCTATTTATTCCCAAACTGGTTTCAATTATATTATGAAATAATGTGAATGCGAACCGATAGGCAAACCAACTTAGTAGGTGAATGGTTAAAACCATTCCATAACAAGAGTAGAGGACTCGACTAGCATACTATTGTATATGTCTGATCTTCTTCCAACTAAGTATATTTAAAAAATTCTCATAGTTATCATTGTGTGTTCTTAGCTAGGTATTCTAATACGTGTTGAACGTTTATTAGCTGGTTCTTGAATATACCGACTTGACGACTAGCCTACGTTTTATAGGGTTTAATTTAGTGTATCTTTTCGCAATAGAAATTAGTTGACTGAAGTTTTCCTGTGTACGCTGCATTCGAGAGCCTATTGTTTTATTTTGCAATTAAAAATGATATTTGAGGAGTCCCAATGTTATACCCACCATTCCATACGTATTAATCTAGTTTGTAAAATTTCTTATTTGAAAATCTAATGTAGACAAGCATGGTGCATGCCATTTAAAAATTTTTGTTTTCCTATATAGTCATTGATTATTATCTGCTGCTGCTTATCATAGAATATTTAAGAATGGATAAAATGCAGCTATGCTGGAAGTACTAGTAAAATTTAGTATCACAGTATTTTATATAAGATCAACTTTGGTTTATCCATCATACGCGGTATTTTTGCAAATATTACTTAAGTCAATTATATCGTCATATTATTATTTAATCAAGTAATGGAGAAAAACTCGCAAGTTTTTTTTTCTTTTTCACAAATAATATGCCAATATATTTTTAGCATGCGCAGGAAAAAAAATGGTGTACATGTATCACTTTGAACTTAAAGGAAATCTATAATTAAATTTTTGCTATCGACGTAATTTGAAGAATACCACTATTGAAAATTATAAATAATGTCCTCTCCACTTAAAATATAATTTCACATTTAAAAAGCCCTGATGGTTTTCCTATTATATTTGTATTCAGCATCAGCAAATTTCCCATAAGCTACGCTTCCAAATTCAATAGCTTAAAACTCAATTGCCTACTTCGTGCCGTGCTGAAAAAGTTAACAATTAATTCTTTTTCATTTTTAAAACACAATCAGCCCATCAGGTTCACTCGGTAGTGAAGGATACAAGTTGCGAAGCAATCATGTAAATTACTACTAAAAGTATCATTAAGTGGACTGTGAGAAAGTCAAAGGAAATTAAACTTCGAAGTAGCTTGTTAATTATAAACGGCATTGGACGAATTAAGCGGTTGAATTTTAGTACTTAAAGAAATTTTACGGCTTTAAATGAAAAATTATATCGCAAGAAGTCGGTACTCAAACCTTTTCGAGGTCGTGAGTGAGATTAAGACGATTCGGACAAACTGCAACTGCAACAAAATATGCTGTGCTGCTCTAATGTCATGCAGTCCTTTTCATTTTCGTTTTCTATGCAACTTCGACGTAATATTTATTTCACATAACTGAATGGTAGGAGACTATGGCTTTATTAGGTTACCACATTTGACTAGATCATTCGTCGTAGCATTTTCAAGTACACAATAAAAGAGGAGCCAAATCGCCTTGTTTTAAATTGGAATACGTCAATCGACGTTGGAAGAGTAGTTATTGATTTGACCATTAACAATTGTCATTTCAAATTGAACGAACAACCGGAAGAACTCAGGGCGGAAGTAAATTTAAGAGAAGGTATTATGATGTACAAGTAACCACAACTAATATAGTATGTATTTCTACAATATACGAAATAGCGATACAAGCTTCATGATAAGACTTAGTTAGGTAGTTCAAATGCCTTTATCAGCATGCTACAAAATTGGTAACTAATATATGTATTTTTATTCTTATCTGCTTTCGCTTGCATGTGATTTGTATCAACTAATATGCAAAGAAATCTACGTAATTTAATTGATAAAATGTTGTTACATAGATATAATGTTTTTCAACCAAGAACACAGTTTTATTCATTGAAAATCGATTAAAGCTTAGGTTTATATCTGATCTGAAGAAAAGTACGCGAAATTAACGCAGATTCACCTAAAATGTTCTTATGCTTATATTAAGCGTGACTTTATTATTATTATAATTATTATGTCGTTGCAAATAACATTACTTAACAAAATACATTGCTTAATCGATAAGAGAACGAATTCTAGATTTCTGTTTGGATTATTGTTATTCATTGAGTGTACTTGTTGGTTTTTGGTTTTATATATATCTTTTAACTGTTTCGTAACATTCCATATTACCATATTTACCATATAAAATACGGAAAACGAAAGACACAACTCACTTGAAAGTTTCGACAGTGTGGTTACGACGACATCGCAACGCATCGCATTCATTCAAATAACAAAACAAGTCACAAACTTAAATGATAAAGAAATTGCTTTAGCCAATTTAAAAATGAATTGATTCAAAAAAAAACGCCATAATACTCCTTTACTCAGTTCCAGCATAAAAACTACATTCTATTCTATAAATATTCTAGAGCTGTTCTTTATATTTCGAGCATAAGCATCTTTGTGCTTGCTATTGCAATGGGTACGCAAAGTTGGCAGGTTGTCAATCATATGAAGTGGTATATCATAGCGATGTGCTTGCACCCAATATAATTTGCATTCTATATCAGAATTTGTCATAAAATCTATGTCGTCTAATTCTATTAATTGCTTGCCGTTGCTGTTGTCTTTTTTAAAATTATATAATAGTGCTGAGTGCAGTCATTCGGCAAGACCGAACTCGTCTTGTTCAATGGGTTTCTTCAGCCAGCTGCCAAGGTCTTCTCGCTTGAATGCAGAGAACAATTCTAGCTTTGCGATCTACAAGAACAGATGTGGCAAACAATTTGATGCATATCCTCAAATGATCCAGCATATAAACACTCACCTGATAGTCCTTAACGTTAGCTTTGGTTTGCCCATAGTCAGTGGTTACTTTGCGGACTAAAATACCGGGCAAGTTTGCCATTAGAAATCCATACTTAACGAAAAACGCCTGCTTTGTGATGCGAGACACCTGGCCGCCAATGGTTCGACCGGTTAGCGAGTTCACCACTTCCAGCTCGGTGTCCCCAATGGTCCAATTGATCCCGAAGTTGGGAGCCTTGGCCTGATTCCGCGGCTCGGCCGAAGTGACTAGTGCCAGGCGCGGCTTGTTCAGATGGTACGGCGGTGGCAGGCCTTGAATGGACTTCTCAATTCGGCCGCAAACTGCGCGGTACATGTGCTCCGGATGCAACAGGCTTCCCAGCACAATCGAATGCAGGTACACCGGTTCAATTATGGAAGACAATAGTGAGCCTTGGATGCCCACGATGTTCCAACGGGCAATTTTATCCGAGCACGACATTGTTAGCAGGCGTTGGCCCTGCACAAAAGTCATAAATGTTGTAATGTTGATGGTTTACCACGATCTAATAGCAACCGCCCAATCGGGTTACCTGCAATACGCCATCCCACGTCTGGATACCATCACTGCTTTTCACTGGAATCGTCCCCTCACCGGACTCGATTTTGGTGCGCAGCTGGCCACGAGCTTTTCTGTTGATTGATGATTATTTCATGTATGATTCGTTGTCGGCATTATAAAATGTGAGTATGGAAAATATAATTATTAGCTTGTTCAAAAACTACGTTTAAAACATGCCAAGTAATACTGGAAACAAAACATGGTATGAATTACTTCATTATGTGGTAGGGAGTGGCGGGCGGCAAGGCTTATCATTAAAATTCATTTCTCACATATACTTCAAAGTAATCCCTCAGACCGGCACCTATTAAATCTGATTCAAATGGTAGGTACTTTTATGCTTAACCTATTTCGAACTGTCATTTTAAACGATTGTTGCAAACAAGAAAGGAAACTTCGGAGCTCCGAAGTTTGTAGACGGACATTGCCATATAGACTATGCAATAGTTTATTAATAGCGGAAGAGATGCCTTATTCTCTGCGTTCTATAACAACTGCAAGGGCATACAAATACGTATTTAACAAAATTGTGGAAGCGGAAGCCCATGTTTTGTATATCCTTGTCATCTTAATCACTTGACTGAATCGTTACAGACACATACATACAGACAACGGATGGCGAATAAAAAGCCGGGGGCAAATACATTTCTAAACAGACTCAACACAAAGAGTAAAAGCTTTAAAATACCTGATTTCTTGTATACATTCATGCTCATGTTCAAATTGATAGTTCTAATATTTAATATGAACAATTTCGTGCATTATGTTGCCACAAATTGAAATGAAAGTGTGCGATATAGTGCTTTCTTCTTTTGGCATATGCTTGCATTCCAGATTTTAAAAGTTATTTATAATGAACAAATGTCGCAATTTCATTGACGGTAACTTGTGGCATTCTTAAGCACGCAATTGTACATATACAAATATATATTTTTTTTATGCAAATACAAATTTTTTTTGCAATCTCAACGTGTTTCCTGCAGGGAAATGTCGTTTCTTATTGCGTACAAATATAAATCATTATAATTCTACTTGAATAATACAATTTAAATGTGTAAATAGGTAGAGAAAGTATTCTTCATATAAAAATATCGAGTATTTATAGAATGCAGTTTGTACCAACCTATTTGGATGTTTATCAACACCAGTGTCGTTTTCGTGAGGACTAAATATCCGTGCATCCCCACAAGGTGCTGTATTTATATACAAATGGAAATGTACCCCGGATTTTAGTTTATAAGGGTATTGCCCATCAGTATTCCTCACGAAAATCGACTGATATGCTGTGGCTAAATTTAGGAGAAAATTGAATAAGAGTAATCAAATATAAATTAAAGTAAAACGAAGTAGTTTTATGTTTAAATCTCATTCTTTTCACCAATACGCAAAGGTATACATGAAAAGAAGTCCAACAAAACAATGCGAAACATGTTTTAGTAAGAATGTTAAGCTGGGAAAGCAAAATGCCAATCGCAAAATACTACGCAACTTATACATATTTTATGATTTTGTTTTGAGCCAAAGGCAAATACCTTTTCCTATAATGCCCACTCTTATTTCCAAGTCAAAAGAACTATCATTAATTGTGTTTCCGATAGGTGAGTTTTGACTTAAGAATACTAAATGTGTTCACTGGGCCCAAATCATGCCACAGGCATTACATTGAATTCAAAAGAAACAATGTTACTTTAGAAGCTTTCCCTTTGCTACTTAATAATTGGTTTGCAATTTAGATAATAATTCAATGAAATAGTACAACTGAAATGTTAGTAATTAAGTAATTAAGGTAAATGCCATTCAAAATAAAGGATATTCGAGATTTTTAATGTTTGTGCTTAGATTTGATAATGTTTACAAATTGTTTATTTTTAAGATGGTTTGCCCTTAAAATTTAATTTTGTATAAACACCTTCTAAAACGATCAGACGGGGAAAACATAAGTTAGCTTAAAGTGCTTGTTTATAATGTGTAAAAGAAAGAAAAAATAAAAGTTTGTGCTCGTATACGGTTAATGAGCACAAATCGGAACTTTAGCTTCTATGTAGGCAATTCTTGCTGGTAAAGCGTACATTTTCGATATCAACATTTAACAACTAGATTATGCATTACTCTTAGATTTAAGTTCTATGGTATTATTAGTATACGTAAACTGAACTTAGCATATACATCAAACAACTATACCCTGATTGCACTGAAGGTCCAGCTGTGCATATAAATATTTGAGAAGACAACGCCTGGAGACTATTTCAGCATGGGAATCATTTAGGACAGCTCCGTTCACACTCATATGCTCACCGCTGACACACTTGGTGCCCGTCGAAACTGAAATAACCTGATCAAGGATGGGTTTGGCATTATAATTGGTTTCGCAATGCTTCGCTGGCTGCGGACTCACTTTGGCTTCACAAAAATTCATGTTTTCAGTCATTACAATGCCCGCTAATACCTTTCGACGCGAGTAAGCCTCCTGGCCCTTGATTACTTCCATGAACTTTTCTAAGACCAACCGACCAATCGTATCCGCGTGTATCTGAGGCAACTCCATCGATGACGACTTGTCGTCGATTGGCAGGGGTACGTTCTTCTGTGGCACCACCATTGGACTGTAGGAAATATTGCATAACGAAGCAAGTGCCGCCTTAGCTGCCGCATTTTTCGCCGTCTTTTTGGAAGGACCTTGAGAAAAATTGAGTTACACATTAGCATACATTGTATGTGGCTGGGTGGGTTGACGTTAACAACGAGATAATTCAACTACATACCTGTTCCATCGAACTTCTTTTCGTTGATTGTGACGGTCATTTTGAAGCGACAATTGTTCTGGGCGCCGTCAATATTAATGCATTCGAAATTAACGTCATTAAATAATTCGTAGAGGAGCATGACAGGACCCTTATCTGGAACCTTCTTCTGACCGTCAACAGTAATAGCACTTTTGCTGACATCTAGCAATATAAAACAAAATTAGCTGGGGATATTTGACTGCTCGTCACTCTGAAGCTACGCCTTAGTTTTCTAATCTTATTTCAGACGCAATAGTGGTCTCTAGCCATATCAGACAAACGCGAGGGGAACAATGAACAAGAAACACAAGAAACTTATAAAAACGTAGAGATCAACCAATGAAAGTCAATTTAAGTAAGCGTACGACACTGAAGCACAGAATTGGTTGCTCTATTAAGCATAATGTGCTGAATAAGGCGCATTAATAAAAGGAAAAAAAAAAAAAAAAAAAAAAAACAAGAGAAAAACAGGACTCAAGTACACCGAGGCCTTTTAGTAGCCGATTGTTGGGTTATTTATTAAAAATGGGTTCAGTAAGTAAAAAGCATTCTCTTTGGCCTATAAAAACTTCAGTCCAAATGAGCTGTGTGTGCTCTCATACAAATAACACAAACGATACCAAAATCAACATTGCGAACCTTACGGCACTTTAAACATACATATTTGCTTAAAATCATTGATAACAATTGATTTTGTGACATGGCCGATACTATTGGATATTCGGCCAAAACATTGCTATTAGATGAATGGAGACATCTTTGATATGGCCACAACGCATAAGGTTCCAGAATAAATTATATTAAATAATAAATTAAAATAATTAACAAAAGAGGATAAAAACACTAATACTTGCTCTGACTCATGCAAAACGTGGGTTGTTCAAGCGAGGTAGGGTTGGATAGCTTTTCAGTCAACATCGTCTGAATGATCTCAAACATTTTTGAACTGGACAAATTTTCAATACCATTTTCAAGATGTTCATCGCTGGTAAAGTCCAAGTTGCCCGCCGGCTTCAGAGGCGACAGAACTGCTCCATCCTTAAACTGTATAAAGCTGCGCAGTGCAGTTGCTGCTGCTTCGATGCGTGCAACTTTTTTACTACGGCCCTGGCCCAAGTATTTCTGTCCATCGACCTGTGAATTAGATTAGAGAACTTGAGATCGCAGGTTCCGTTCCTTTGATAATTCCTCAAAGCGACCTCCTCATGTTTCAGCTCAGTGGTCGATCGCTCAGAGGGTCCGATGGGTTTAAACATATCTTACCTCCACGGATATCGTGAATAGAGGTGCGTGTACCGGACCAGTCTGTGACTCCAATTTGTAAATCAGTCCATGTCTTAGCTCATTCAGCATGGCCACCGTGTTCTTCGGCTGGGGAATGCGCTCCTTGCACATTTTCTTTTTTGGATCTAGTGAAACGAAATGGCGTTGGGAATCAGTGTACTAATTCGCATTTGATCTAGCAATCTGGGATATGCCCGCATGGCACATTGGGCACATCCTAGTGCTTGGGGATGGACTTACCAGAGTATTTTGGCATCTCATAGCCACGTTTTTGTGGCAATTTTCGGTTATAGCCATTCATGTTGATATCGGATGGTGCACTCACCGGCTATGGATACGTATGCATTAATAGTGAAATCAAGAGTATTTAGGCATTTACTTTTAACACTGTACAGTACAACGAAAAGCATTCAAACTTCATTTTAAGGACCCGTTTTGTGTGTAGGCATGTAGTAACTCGCGTCTTCTAGAGGACTTGCTTTTTATGGCACCAAAGCAAGTATCATTGACACGGTTCTTCATTTGATATTACCATATATATCAAATATTGCCGAATTGAATTATGCACTTCTAGAAAGCAAAAACATGACTTAGAGACCAATCATGGTACATACATACACACAACGCTTTGTTTAATATTACGCACAACAACATCGATACCATATAGACAGTTATAGCAAGACGTTTGTAAAACAATAGCACACGAATACGTTTAGTTACAACGACTTTCTCACACATTTTGCTCGGTTAAAATATGTTCATATAATTTTGTGTTATATTTTTGGTAGTTTTTTGTGGGCTTACGGCTAAAAGGCATACAAATATTAAACTACATGTTGTATCTCTCCTTGAGTGCGAGTTTGTTTCGGTTCAGTTTGGTTTGAACACAGAGTTCGGTTGGACTAAATCTACTTACATTGCCAGGCAATGATGGGAACGTAAATCGGCGCTTAACAAAAAATCGTGACCTTTTTCCTGCATAACTAGAGGCGGCATAAAACTGTTGACGTTGGTAACCAAATGAGGATCGAGCTACTCGCATTGCATGGTGGCATGATTTGTAGCACGCACGCCCTGGTTTGTAGGACACTGGATACATTATTGGTCCACCTATTTCACTGCTATTTCTGTTGCAAGAAAACTGAGCAGCGAGCATCGAGCAACGATATGACATTCAAGACCGTCTACAACCCAGCGACTGATAAATTTCGAGTTTCCCGGCTAAGCACTGACATTTATCTGACAACGACAAAAGCCAACTGCAGCTAATTTTGTAGAAGGAACTGCAATTATGAAAAAAAAATTTTAAAAATGTACATACATGTGTAAAAACACATGTTTGTAAGTGTGCAGATAATTTGCGCGACTAGCTGCGATCTCGAGGAGCTCGATATTTATATACCCTTTTAAAGGGAAGGCACATGTGCCATGCCAGTCCGTTTCAGTGCAAGGCATTCGGGGACACTTCAAAGGGCTGGGCTGAAAAGGTATCTGATAGGATACTGGGGAATTCGTTTGATTTGCTCCCTAACCCGTACCAGTACTGGCCGAAAAAAAAATACATAATAAGCTGTGTTAGCCATCTTTTTTGAGTCGAGCATGGAATTAATTTTGAAAACCACTCTTAAGGGGGCACCCGTTCTAATCGAAGGACATCAACCTTGCTTTAATGGCAGGTGTCATTTGTTTTGCAATTGAACAGAAAGCACGGTGCATGTCGAAAATTGAGATGCTTTGGCGCTGATAAAACTTTCGCAGACGCCCAGAAGGCAGATTTCGTCGAATTAATGAAGTCAAAATGTCAGAAAGACATTACCAACCCTACAGCATGAACGAATTTACATTAAAATTTGGATGTCGGTGGAGCGGTTATTGCTGCAGCAGCTGCAGCACAAACTCAGAGATGCATGAGTTGCATTGGCGTATCAAAATCTGCAGTAATCAACAGCAACATTTTAAAATAAATATCTTGCGAAAATGTGTGCGTGTACATATACTAAGACTCCGGGATATACGATACACATTTGCGGAATCACTCAGTTCGAAGAAATTATATTTATGGTCAAAGTTTGGAGCAATTGGCGCTTGCAGTCTCGTAGTTTATTTATGTGCGCATAGGTGGCTAAAAGGACAGCTCACCGAGCTGCACGGCAAGTACGAAGAATACCTTTAAAATTTCTTTATAATTTCAATAAGTAGATATATTGCCTGCCCAAAGTGGGAAACAATAAATGTGAAATGCCCAAAGTGTGTTGTGAACAAAGCACGAAATAAACAAGTGAAACAATCGGAAACTCGTTAGGCTCGAGAAATATCCTCTGTCGCTGTTCTGACCATTTCGAATTCATTACAACATATTTATATAACACAGCACCTGTGTGTTGAGTGTCATTTGTCGGACAAGTGATGGCGAAAATTGTAAATGTCTAGTATAATAGGACCGGACCGGCCAGCTTCAAGTACTAATGAACATCAAGTACAACATCAAGCATAATTCCGTTCTTAAATTATGATCAGTTTTTTCATTTTAAATAAACACATCGAAAAAGAATAATAAGAAATTCCTTTGGGGAACTTAGGTGGTGTTGTGATTCATAGCAAAAGAAATGTTGAAAATAAAGAGGATCTATAGGAAAGCAAGGTATAAAGTTACCTACCATTTAATCATAAGTATCTTATGCTATTTAAAAACGAGTTGCAAAAATGGAAAACGGAACAAGAAAGTACACCAGAATATAATGTAATTGTCCTAAAACTACGAATCATGCCATATGGAGTATAATAATTGCACATAACTACGCCTAATATCATGCTATATTGTTTAATAGTAATAATACGTTTACATTTATGCATAGGAGTCTACGGCAAGATCAAACTGAACCATATCGCTTCCAGCCAATATGCAGTCTTATTACCATGAAAGACCCAGAATAACCCCGGTCCTCGTGACCAAAGCCTCTTACTTCCTGGATGAAGCCTCTTACTTTGCTTCACTGCCTTTAAATTTCTGACTATAGTAGAGTTCTTAAAAGTAAAGTCCTGAAATCGACCGATTCAATCTAAGCGTACATATGCAATTTTGCGTAAACTTAACATGCAAGCTGTGTTGGAGAATTCGTAAAAGTACATTTACATACATAAACATCGCATAAGCAAGTTATAAAGAAATCTAATTTTTAATGACGATTTTCGTCTACTTACGTGCTGGGGAGAATTGTTATTAGCGCTGTTTAACATGACTCTGGAATCGAATTTCATGTACTTTATATATCTTGGTGAAATCTGTTGTGCTATTTTAATGGTGATTTATGATTTAAAGGACTATGATGATGAACTACCAATATTCAGAAAAGTAACATCAAACCGATATGAACTGAAGCAGAAGCTCTTTGTTAACAACATAAAATTCAATGCTAATAATTAGTCTATTAATTAAATCAAAGCTACGAATCTAGTCCCACCTGAGAGTATGTAAGTCTAATAAGAATTTCTCCTCTCCTTCCGATTGGATTCTGTTTCATTTTCGTGTCCATTTAGAATGCAGTTCGTAGGGCTTAGGCATACAATGTGGTATGTATGTAAGTATTTACCTATCTATCTAGCTACCTACCTATATATATCTATCTATTTATCTATATATCTATCTATTTATCTATATATCTATCTATCTATCAGTCAAATCAGATCATTGATTGGTCTTGGTCGGGACGGCAAGATATAAAGACATCGCATACAATCTCGACTCTTGAAACTAGAAAACTGCTCATAAGCATGATTATAGGCATGCGTATATATGTATGTACATTCCACATGCATGCAACATTAAACATACGTACTTGTATGCCCAAGTTACACGATTCTATCGATTTTCGTACACCCACACTCTCGTGAATTGGCCAATCGGGCCCATAGCCGTCGTAGCCATCGACTGGCTGGCCAAAAGTGCACTACACACAGTATACAACTTATGCAGGCACCTTACTATCTGCTCTTTTATGCACTAAGCTCTGCGCCACATTAGGTAATTACACATGGTCAGATGTATCTCGTGTTCTTCCTCTACGAGCCGCGCATTCTGAATGAATCTGAGTCTGAACCTGGATCTCAATCTGTAGCTGTATATGTATCTGAGCGACTTTTGAGACTCGCTGCAAGAATGGATGCAAACTTATTGGCCTATAGCTTGTTGGCTTGTTTGTTTCGCTCAAGAAAGTGAAATGCAAAGTGAACAGGGGAAGTTCGCGAGGGGCAGATGAACGCAATTCACTGCAATGCAGCAGTGAAGCCTTTCCCTTCTTCTTTCCTTCCTCTCTTCGCCACTCGCTCCTCTCTCTCCTCCTCCTCTTTCGTTCTCTTCCGCTTTGATGTTGGTCGGAATCGGAATGTTACGTCGCATGTGCTTTTGCATGTGTGTCCCTGTGTTTGTGTTTTGTTTTTTTGTTTTTGCCATGTAGCTACGTAACACCCCTTATCCACTACCCACTATTCACTATCCACTTTGCTCCACCTATTATGCCGTTTTGCGGCACTTATCGGGGGGAATTGCTCCTATTTCGGGACACAATACCTATAAAATCTATTGACTTCCGTCGCTTGCCTTTTATTTGCATGAATGCGATACGCGATATACAACGACACATACACACACACACACACACACGGCTGCAGATGTGTGCACATGTATATTGGGTTCTGTTCTTTTCTGGCTACTGCATACCTTTTTGCTCTAATTATTGATTTTTACTTCGCTGTATCGGCAGAGTGTCATTTGTTAACGGTTCTGCTCTCTTCGTTGGGCAGCCGATTCTAGCCTCCTCGCTTCGCTGTTTCGTCGATTAGGATAGGATTTGTGTGGCTGCAACTGCAGTGGCGTGCAATTGCATATTTCACTTGGCGGCACTCGGGAGAAAAAAAAAAGCACCCACGTACACGCACGGACACACGCACACACTTGCAAGCCCTTGTGACACACACACTGACATGGCCGGACAAACAAATCAATGCTTGTTTGTTTTATCTTCGGTGCGGTGCTGCTCTTTTCTCTGGCCGCGCGTTTACTTCGATTTGGTTCCTCGATGCGGATTAAACATAAATCGCGTTACACTTGTTCAAATCTGCACATTTGCTGCATTACATTGCATTAGAAAAAATAACAATGACCCTTCGTCGCTTTTTTGTTGCTCGGAATCTAGCGATGTGAGCAGTTATCACAATATCTAATATCGATACTTACATCGTAATGTTACTGCTCGAATCAGTCCGCTTATATCGATATTTTGGATATCTGCCAACAGTAGCTGTTAACAAAATTTCCCACCGTAGAAATGAGTAGTATTAGTTGTAGTAATTGTATGATTTGTTAGGCACATTGGTCTAAAAAAAATGGTTTGCATTTAATTCACCTTCTTTCATACATTAACATTCTTTACCTTCAATTACAAAAACTATATTATCCAGAGCATGGTAACAGAATTGTTGGAAAACGTTATACTAACGAGTGCCTGTTTTAAGAGTTACTTTTCGAACAATTCACTTATAATACTAAAAATTAACTTGGTGTACTTAAACTTACACACTACTTTGCGGAAATTGTACCCCAATTTGTGAATATATTGTGAATATACTGCAACAGTTTGTTTAGGTACCTAACGATTTTACTTATCCATTTATCTTGTGTGTTTAAAATTAATTTTACTTTTAACTGATATAGATTTTTTGGTTTCCATACATAATTAATCAACTTTTAATGAAGAACTTTTTTCTTGCGTATATATTTTTCAGAAATGGATCCCGTTTAATTTTGCATGAAATCTAACAGGCTTCAAATACTAAAATTCAAATAGCTACATAAAAATTCTTTTGATATAAAAATATGTTTCGTTAGTTTTTATCGGCTCACATTCTTTCTTTAGTTTTTAAAATTTATTTAGCACTAAATACGAAATTGTTAATGAAAGTGTATATTAATTATATATATGCTAACATCGATATCGCCATTGCGATGTTATTGTGTTTTTTCTGTTACTTGGTTTAGTTGCACCCATTAGTATTTTTTTATGTCCTGGTGCTGGTCACACCGGATTGTCAATGGGCTTTAGCGAGGACGCCTTCC
Organism: Drosophila melanogaster; assembly: GCF_000001215.4. Lineage (NCBI taxonomy): Eukaryota > Metazoa > Arthropoda > Insecta > Diptera > Drosophilidae > Drosophila > Drosophila melanogaster. The sequence continues at coordinate 1,772,827 of NC_004354.4, read as the reverse complement.
CAACTTAGTGAGTGCGCGCTCCCTTGCAAAGCTCCGCGATGATACATATGTAGCGCCATCTGGTGACTGTTTGACGCACTTCGATGCAGTTCCATTCATTACTTTTCAGTAGTTTATTACCACCTAGTATTAATCATAGCTAAGGTATAATCATTACTTTTCAGTAGTTTGTTTATTACCACCTAGTAATCATAGCTAAAGCATAATCACCGCTGTAGTTGTATAAAAACTAGCGGCGATTTTACATTGGCATGTCCTGGAGAATCATAGCTATGACGAAATATTACATTCTTAAGCAGTAAATTCGCAATTGATTCATCGTTGTTTCCTCCTAAAAATAGAATTGAAATTTTCATCAGCTTTTGTTTGATATTCTGGGTGCGGGGTATATTCAAATTTGTATCTTCGCATAGAAACATCTTTTGACGCAAGCACTCCTACGAATGGATGGTTTTAGATATTTAGATTAGATTGATCGGAGCGGAGGAAGCTCAAATTCCGCCCAACAGAGACGTTCATTGGAGTTGAGTGGGCCAAGTTGGCCGGGTTACTTTGCTTGAGCCAAGTGCAGAATGTGTAGAAAATGAAGATGCAAACCGAATCAGGGAAATTGGCAGAGCAAAGTGTCATCGCTTCAAAGGAAACGCCAGGCATCGGACTCTAGCTGGAGTTGCGATGAAGCTGGGAAGGATTGCTTTGTTTCTCCGTTTGTGGCCGACGAAGTGTGTTGCTCTCGCGGCAGGAGAGCATAGCAAACAAGGCTGAGCTGATGTCGATGGCAATTGCATCCCAATACCCCACAATACCCCGACACCGAGAATAATACATTTGGACGGACATACATACTAGATGGAGCAGCAGAACAAAGCCTTGTGGTGCGGCTCACACATCCTGTCAAGCGAACAAGGTGCCGGCTTGACTCAGCCCTTCCAAGGAGCCTTCAATGCAAGAGCTATTCAAAAATAGTTTCCATTTTGGCATTCTGCGCAAAATGTTGTCCTGGTCGCAGCTCGCCAGGATTCGATAAGTTGGGAGTGGGGGGGGGGCGGAGTGGGGCCTCCACGCCTAACTCCTAACAACCAGGCTAACACGGTGTAGGCGGCGGGGCGGAGTGGGGCGATGCAGGGACAAGTTCGCAAAAATTGTGCGCATATTAAAATTCTTGGTGAAAGCTTTTGACATAAATTAAAACTTTTTTTTAATGTACGTACGAGGCCCCCAGCTTCGGAACTCGAGCTCCCCGATCCGCCACCCCATCCCACCATCCGCTACTCCATCCGTCGTATTTTTATATGAAAAGCCAAGCGCCAAGCGCTCCTCCGCAGGTGGATAGCAGACTAGGATGGCAGCCCAAGAGTGTGTGACCCATACGCGGATTTCTTTGTTTTCGCCAACTGCTTGTGCAAGAGGAGGCAGCTCCTCCGAGGCGAACGGCCGCATTCCGCGCCCAGGCCTCCTGATTACTCGACTTTGAGGCGTCTTAGTTGTCAGCGCACCGAAGAAGAAGTACTCGGTGCCCTTTTTCCCACGACACTGACACATAGAGGGCTGATTGGAAACTTTTTTAATTAATTTCCATGCCAAAAAGTAACTGGCAGACTCGGCGTGGGATGGCCCATGATATCGATGGAGCGCATTGAGCGAAACTTACGCATGCCATGGATGGGCCAGGATGGGCTAGACCCATAGGTTCTATACATACCGGCCTGGGTGGCGGACTCGATGCCGATATTGATACCAGCTAGAGTGCATTAAAAATGGATTTCCTTTCATTGACGCCGCTTGGCTGGCAGTGGGCGGCTTGGAAGCGGGGGGCGTGGCTCAAAGACAACATTTTTGGCATCAAAATTATTTATGAGCTTACTGTGCGTAACGTGTCTTGGCGCCCACTCCACATCCACGTAAAGCAGTCGTGCACCGGAAAGAAACGGCGCAAGCGAAACAGTAGCAAGTAGCAAGTAGCAACTACCATCTGCTGGCCAGCCACCTCGGTTTCTCTCAGTGCACGCGGACTGAGCTGAGGTGTCGGACTGTCAGTGCTAATGTCGCATTGGCTACGTGATTGTCGGTGCTGGCGACTGATTTCTGCGCCTGCGACAAAACTTTTTCAATAATGTATAAATCAAACTGTCATAAAGTCACAGTCGCAGATTGCGAAATCGCCGCGTTGCGAGCTGCCACCCGCCCACTCGGATTCACAGATGTGGGAGTGGCTCCTGCATAGTTCTGGTTCGCGCGTTCCGGATTCCGGAGGAGTTCAGGAGTCGCTACCGGTGTCACATTTTCTTAGACAATTTAAGCTGCGATTGCGCTGCCTGATGTGCATTTAATGTGTGTCTGCTGTAGCCTCGTGCCGAACCGCCGACAACCCCCCAGATGTTACCTGTCTGCCCCAAAACGTTACTCACATTCAGGGAAATATGTCACAAAATTTATTGCAAAATAATTTGGCCCGGCTCTCGCTCGTGTGTCCTCCATTTCCAGGCTCCACTGTGCTGCTAATGCCCACCGCTGGCCACTTATGAGGCTTAGGATGGGAGGATGGGATTGCGGCCTTGCGGACTCTTGTCTTACGATCTCAGCCGTTGGGTGGTAGCGATGTCCCCCATCCCCCATCCCCCCATCCTCCATCCACCATCCGGCCAACCGCTTCATCCGAAAATATTAAAAATTCCTTCGCTTCCCCACAAAGAGTGCCATCCTCTTTGGGTGTTCGAATTGAATCTTCTGGCTGCTTTTTGGGGGGTTTGTTTAATGTTATGCACCTCATTTATTTGATTCGAATCGCTTAGTTTCAATCTACTCGTAGGCGTTATATAACACACATATGATTGTATAAATAGTGCAGTGCCAACAAATTTAAGTTGCGGTGCAATTAAATACGGCAAAGGGAAAGTAAGCAAATGTTTGTGTTTGTGCGTTCGACTCGTTTGAATGCGGAATATTTTATTCTTTTTTTTTGCAAATACGCTCGAAAAAATGTAAATTTAAATTTAAATTTAAATACAATAATAGCAACAGCAGCGGCAGCACGAACGAAGAACGAGAGAGAGCAGGAAAAACCTCTCAAAAGCGTGCCAATGTACGCAAACAGTCGATTGCGTGTGTGTGTGTGGGTGTGGGTGTGTGTTAACACACTGCCAGCAATGCGGTGGGTGTTGCTGCCCCAGTGGGCGAAAGTGGGCGGAAGTGGGCGGAGCGGTGGGCCAAAAGGCTTTGGCCGGCCAAGACTGACTCTGATTGATCTGCATGCGCGTGTTTAAACAAAAATTCGCAATGTAAATCGGCAAATATGCACGCCAATGCATCCACCACCAATCGGCAGCAGGTTCCATTTACAAAGTGCTTTCTGGTCCAGGAGATCTCGCGGGGAGATCAGGAGGAGCAGCTCACAGCTCGCCACATGGATGTAATGCGTCAGTAGCGTCTATTTTAACCAACCCAGTCGAAGCACCTGCTCTATAATGTTTCAATCGCATTCGATGGCAATCGCGGCGAATGTTTAATCGAGCTGATAATTACGCGACCTTGTGCGGCGCATCGGTGGTGATATATGGCCAGCCAGCCAGTCGACCAGCCATCCATCCAATGGTGCATCCAGCCTGTAAAGCGACATGAGGCACCTTCGTCGGTTGAACGGATATGGCTGCCAAGCGGAGCCGAGAAGTCGACGCCTTCGAAGCGTTTTTCCATGATTTATTAACTAAATTAGCTGCGGTATTATTTCTAGCACCCACGCAGGCGGAAAAGCAGCAAAATAATAGGCAGAACCCAGGCACAAAAGCAGCAGGAGCATAAAAGCGACCGACCACTATGCACTACCCACCATCCAACATCCACCACCCACTGCCCACTACCCACTTGCCACATTCCACTTGCCACTTGCCAAAAGACGCCCCACGAAATCGGGACGAGGAGCAGCAGGAGCAGCAACAACGGACAAGTTGGTAACTTTAAGAAATTTACACCATCAGCAGATAAGAGTGCATGGCCACCAGGCAAAGGAGAAGGAGGAGGCGGATGTGGAATGGACGTGGATGCACCGCCGTGGAGGCAAGAACTTCAAGCTGCTAAAGAAAATTTGCAGCGCCGACACTTTTTGCCGCCTTTGCCCTTGTTGTCGGCCCTGTGTTTGCAGCAAACAATCTGTTTCCCGGCATCAACTTGGCCAGAAAAATTGAAACAAGCTGAACAGCGGCAGTCAGCTGGAACGGGAAAATCGGTACGAAGGGCGCTCCTGTCATCCTTCGGGTGGCATTGCAGGGGATTGCAGGGGATAGCAGGATTGGAGGATTAGGGTGGTGCTGGAGAGTGTGCAGTGTGCCTCTGTTGTGCTGCAAACTAGCAACTTGTGGCGTGGGCATGTATCACATTTAGACACGGCGAAAGACAGATATATAAACTTATAAAGACCAGGCCCGCCCGAGCCCGAAACTGAGCCCCCCGAAAAATATGCGAGTACACGAGTATAGCATAGTATAGTATATTATAGTAAGTATAGTTGCAGAGGCAAGCACAAAAACCATATTTGGCAACTGAGCAGCAGTTGAAAGGACTTTGCAGCGCGCACAACTGATGAATTATGGCCAAAGTTATTGGCTGCTGGTCGGGGGCGGGTTGCCTGCCTCTTATAGGCTGCCTCCTTGCTCGCCAATGTTTTTCTGCTCGGCGTGGCAACTACTGATAATAAGATATACTTACGGGCGCAGCCCAAACCGCGTCAAACGCTCCGCCTCCAGATCCACCAGCGCCCACTGACTCCTCTACTTCCGCTCCAACTGCCACTTGCACTCCAGCTCCCACTCCAACTCCAACTGCTGGTCGGGCTTCATCGGAAGTCTAGTAAATAAAAAGTTGCATGGCCAGCAGCGTGTGCTGGCAGCCAAAGGCCGAAGTCCGAAGGCCCCAAGGCTGGAAATAAAGGGCAACTTAACAAGTTTAATTGTACGAAACGGAAATGAAACTTTGCCTTCTGGCTTGGTTGACTTCTGGCTCCACGGCGCCACCGGTTTTTTAATGATAAGAATGAGCAAATGGACTATAATTTGCATATTCGAGTTTGGGCACAGGGCATCTGGAAAGCAGTCGTACCCCGGAGATTCCAGCAAGGGTATTCCTTCGTCGTCGGCATGGAGTACGAGTATAGGGGCAACCCGCTGGCAGCATCAACATATTGAATTAAATTCGAGTCCGTGGCCAGTTGACGGAGGTTGCCCGTTTGCCGACTTCCCGGCGATTAGTCAAAGAGATAAAAAGTGACCCCTAATAGGATTTCATTTCGTCGATCCTTGCTGCCTGAATGGTGCCTCCTGTTTGGGGCACATACTCGTATGTATGTACATATGTACATTCGTAGAGTATGTGCTGTAACTGCAGCCAAATCGAAATCACGGTTCAGACTGCCGATGATTGCCGTCAATTGAATGCCAATTGTTTTTCTCTTCCCGCTTTTTCTTTTGATACATTTTTCGACCACGTTTTGTTTAGCACTGTGCGGCCTTCTGGCCCGAGCCAAATCAAAAGCTTTTGGGCCAGATCAAGTTGCCGCCGTTTGTCCATTGGCATCGGCTTGGCGGCATCACCATCAGCATCAGCATGAGCATCGGCATTTTCATTTAACGGCCGACCTGGGACAGCATGTCTGCCGTCGAGAGGCTGGGAAACCGCCGATCCGAATGGTCCAGTCGTGGGTAGGATGGCGGATGGCGGACGGCGTGTGGTGGAGTGGATGTTGCATGGGGCAATAAAACCGGTGCAGAAAGTAGAAAGTCGTGTTCTGGGCAGGCGACGCTCCACTTGGCCCCTTCAAAATTTGCAATCTTTATTGTCTATGATTGGCATTCGGTTTTTTTTTTCCGCCGCCCGGGGCACTTTGTATCTGCTCCTCGCTGAGCTCGCATCGCGACCACTGGCCAGTGATGCAGTTCGTCAGCGAGCACAGCCCATCAATCTGCCATCAAGTGATTATCTAAGCGCCGTGGCAAGTGGCACGTGGCCAGAAATAAGACCTTGCCAAGCTGCCAGTTCGAACAGATGGGTGGAAACTGCTCACTGGCGATGCCAAGAAGACCCTGGAATCGCGCTTGCCTAATTTACATAAAATTGCACAAATCTACAATGTATGAGTGCTTTGACCCGAACTACTGAACCCACTGACCCCCCCACCAACATGCACCAACACACACACACACCCAGTACGCAATGGCCCAAATAGAGCCATGTCGCCATCTTAGGGTAATTTATAGAAGCGGGAAGTGGGCGGTGGGCGGTGGGTGGTGTCTGTCGGGGGGCGGGACAAAGTGCGCCACTTGTGAGTGCAGTGGGGAAAAGCGCAACCGTGGCAAGCTCTGAGAGGGGAAATTGTACTAGGAAATTTGCCGGAAATTAAAACTTGTGCAAAATAAATCGCCAAACCTCGAAATAGTATCCAAACACATACACACACACACACACACACACACATTCTGGGGCAGTGGCGTACGCAGGGGTGGCAGCCGCCCAAGGAGCGCAGGAAAAGGAGTAGGAGTAATGTCCTTACGCCACTGCCCGCGACTACTACTGCCCATCATCATCGTGCGGACGGAGGAGCAGGGACACACTGGGACGAAAGATCGATGCACGCGCTCAAATAGGAGCCGGTGGAGGAAGGGTAGGGGGAGGAGCAGTAGCTCCAGACGCATGCTTACACATAATGCCCCAAATCTCTGACCTCTTCAGTCTCCAGACCTTTGGGCGCCCCTTTAAAAAAGGCGCCCGAGGAGCAGGAAGTGGCTGCGCCTGGCCGTTGTCCACCACCCGCTCCGTCCGTCAGTGCTTCATTTCGCTGGATTTGCCGCTAATGGAGTGACAGTTGGCAAAGAATTATTAGATTTGCACATGCATACTGCACTCGAATTTCGAAACGTGGAGGCGTCACAAGGAGCTGCTCTGCGCAGCGCTGCTCTGCTCTGCTCTGCGATTTCGAGCCGGAGTGCCAGAGTGCAGAACGTGATTGCAAATGCCCTGCTGGAGTTCGAAAAAAGTGGAGAACTCAACAGAATAGAACAGAACGGAACGGAATAGAACAGTAGATGGGGGAAATCTAATTTCCTTAATAGTCTCAACAATTACACGATTTCTGACCAGGTCAAATTCAATCGGTGGTGGTGCCCTCAATCCTCAATCTGTGACGGTTGATCATCCACCTATGCATGCATATCCCTCTATCCTGATGGACGTTTTAAAATGATGAAGTCCAATTTCCTTAATTCGGCCCAACCCAAAACGAGACAGTGATTGACTGCATCTATTGGCTGCCTACTAGGAGCTGCTATTGGATTGGAATAGGGATAGGGATAGGGATAGGGATCGTTTCACAAGCATCCTGCTGGTGACAGTGCTGGTAAAGTGGGATGTACATACATCGACATTCCCTGACAGCCGCTCATAATGCATGTGGCCCCGTGGCACGGCATGGGCATTTAATCAACTTTAATTAAAATTGCACACAAAACCCGAAAACGACTTGATAAAACGCCATTAACTCGCTGCCGAGCTCAACTGACAGCGGTTTTATCGGCGGCTTCAGTGCAAAGCTTTTAATTGATAAGTGTGTGGCTGCCGCAGTGGCAGTCGGGATGAGTCACCAGCTGGCTGTCCTGTAAGTGGGGTGTCCTGCCACCCACACCACACACAACGCGTGGATGTGGGACTTCCGCTCCAGCGGGGTATTCCTAAAACGTCTAATTTAGTTGGCCCATTTTCCTGGACGCCCAGGATTCGAGTAAAGTGGAGCCGGAGTGGAGTGAAGTGGAATGGGAATGGGTCCTTATGCCACATTATTTCAGAGCTTATGCTGCGACGACGGAACGAAAGCCCCTCGAAATTGCGCTCATTTCAAAATGGTTATTGAATCTTTGGCGAAGTAAATAATCCTTGTTGAAATAAAAGAGGAATCCCGTTTCGGGACTCGGTCGCTGTCATCCGCCCCGCCAGCCACTAAATGCTGCCAAATTATACGCAATCATTTTGAGCTTAACTAAAGTGCGGCAAGTCTGCGGCCACGACTTGGGTGGAGCTGGATGGAAATGGGTGGGGTTCTGAGGGGTTGCGTGCGGTTCAGACAACGGCGAATTGGTTACTCGGAATGCTTTGGATATGGCCCCAGCATCAGCATCAGCTCAGCTCCAGCTTCGGAAAAGTGGTCCTGCCTGGGAAAAATACGACGACAATGTGTCATCGTAAATTGTTTGTCTGGGAATGGGGTCTTTCAAATTTATACCTTCATATTAAACTGGCTATTGTATATTGAGCAGCTGGAAATATTTCTTGTCTAGCGTGGAATGCTCTCATCTTCGTCCTCCTCGGACTTCTCCTTCTGCCACGGACCTCGGATCAAAATGAATCCTGTTCAAAAGGAAATCCGAAATATTTGTATATTCAAGAACAAAGTGCCTCGAAGAGCACCATTTTTATAGAATAAACATTTGCCTTGCCCAGAAGCTTTCCGCGTTAAGTGGCCATCTAAACCGTTTAGTTGCTGTGGTCAAGGAGTCGCTGCCGCTGAGCTGCCGGACGAAGTAACATTGTGTCAGTGGCCAGGAATCCTAGACAGCTCCTCCTCCTCCGATGACGACGAGTTGCCGGCGAAATGGCTTAATAGCTGGGAAAATTCGCAAGCAATCCTGCGGTTTCTGGCTCGTCGCGCATTGTAAAATGTCCATATATATATATGTATATACATACATATATATATGCACGCTCTGTGAGCATTTTCGAGGATTAAATGAGACACTTTGCGTCGCGGAGGGGAGGGGAGGTCGCAAAAAAGAAAATGCCGCTCAATTTGCTGCACAAATAGAACGCAAATCAAATAAGAGCCTGTCAACAAAAAGCTGCCACGCAGGCGACTCCGGCGCAAAGGGTATGGCTCCCTATACTCATACATACATACATACGTACGAAGAGTGCCCGACCGAGACGTTGGACGGAGGGATGCGGAGGGGTTGGGGTCCTCGCAGTGGAGAAGGGAGTGGAGTCGGAGGACTGGGGGACGGGGATCAGGATACTGGGTACGGGGCTCGTCGGCTGCAGTGCTACAATTTATGACAACTTAATTGATTTACTTTACGTACGTGACCAGAAAAATGAATATTGCATTACGATGGGATTTTCGTTAGAGTTTTTTCCGTTGCCGCCGGAAGTTCTATTTCAACGCTCCGCTGTTTGCCACACAAACACACCGACAACCCAGCTCCGCCAGTGGAACGGTGGAGCCAGCCTTCAGCCTTCAGCCTCCAGCCAACGGACCGCCATCACAAGGAGCAGGAGCAGTCTTCTTTAAATCTCGCGCAATTAGCAATGTCGCCACACGGCTTTTCGTGCCCGGCGGAATGGCGAATGGTGAGCGGAGTGGAGGAATCTAATTTAATTTCTATATTCCACAGATTTCGCCATGCTTACTTCAACGAACTAGTATTGTGGTAATTTTATTTTGAAAATTATTATACATGCTAAACAATTAAAATGTCTTCGTACTTCTGAGCTAGTGTTTGGATGACGTCACCAACCTTCTCTGTTCCAAAATCAATTTCTGTGTCCCTAATACGCTTATATCTATAAGTAAATACGAAACAATACGGAGTTGCATTGTTGCATATAAATTGTTGCTAAATATAATTGCTGTCAATCATATAAAGTTATACATATATAAATTTAAACATAGCAAACTTTTAAAAAATAAAAAAAAAAAACTGTCTTTTGATGTCTTTTGTTGAATGTTGTAACAGTCTTTCAATGTTGCAAATGCAATGTTGTGGTAAGGTTCACGCGAACCTAAAAGTATGCAATAAAAATGTATGGTGGGTCAATGAATAGTGTTCGTGATGAAACTTGTGACTCCACCAGCTGCAGCTGGTAGTTCTGTTGATTTGTCCCACAAAAATATGAAGAAAGCCACCACTTTCTTTCGCTTTTGACTGTGGCAACTTCATCATCGGCTTGCTAGGGACCGCAAAACTTTGCCCGTCTGCCGTTGGTTGGGGCAACTTAAGTAGTCTCAGTTTATCCCGACTTAGTTGCTTTGACCTTTTCTCGTTTCCATTTCTTTTCTTCTGAAGTCCCTTCGTGCGGCAGTTTGCATGAAAATGCGTAACGGGTAGCGCTAGTTGGGCCAATGCCACTGGCTAAGTTGCTCATTACTCGACAACCGCTGTGGCACAGCTCCGCCGTCCGTGGTCCGAGGCTCCACTGTCCCAGTGGTGGTGCAGAAGTTTGCCTCGGCGCCTCATCAATTCACTTTGACATTGACTTGGCCTAGACGCCAAAAAACCAAACTCGCACACACACACGCTCAAATCTACTCGTGCGTCTACTTTGGCTTAATCGCACATAAGCGGTGAGTTTTTTGTGTACTTAAGAAACCACTTAAGAAGTCGTTAAATAATCAATGAATAAAGATTCTTGCCGCCTTTCTGTCTTTCTGTCGTTCTGTCCTTTTGTCGTTCTGTCTTTTCGCGATGCTCTCCGCCGACGCATAAATTGTCATAAATAAATGAGCACGTTGTGGCAGCAAAGGCTTGCACTCTCACTCGTCCTTGTCTTTGTGGGTCGTCCTGCCTCGCAGTTCCGCATCCTTGCGACACAGCTTCTCCTCGCCGAAATGTGGTGGGAGGAGGGAGTAGCAGCATTGGGCTCGAATCAATGGCAGGCAGTCTTTGGACAATACGCGTTGAAGACTTTCCCAGAATGGAAAATGAGGGGAGATGATGGGAAAAACTTTTCAGTCCAAGTTGCGACAGGTAATTGAGCGGAAACGCGGGCTGAATGAACTGAAGTGGCACATACGTGTGGCAACAGCATTCGGATTGCCTAGCTTTCCGGCTTAGAACATGCAGCATCTATAGGCCATTATTAGATACATATTCGTTATATTCGGCTTGCCATACACAGCTAGCAAAATGGTGACCCAGAAGCCACAGGATGGCCGATTAAATGGCCATTTCGCAAGCGAAATGCAGCGATTTAATGATGGGTGCTGCTTTGGCAACGGCCAATGGAACTTAAACTTTTCCTTTCTGTCTGTAACATTGAAATATTGTATCTGTGGTGCTCGGTTTCAATGTTGGCAAATTCCTTTCTATTCGCTGGCTATTTCCCTTTCTGCATTCAGAATGCCACTTGTTGTTTTCCCTGTTCCCTGTTCCTGTTTTCCCGCCTTTATGTCCTATGTAGCAAAACATTTTCCTCTGGTCCCCCCAAGTTTCCCAGCTCGCCGGTTTTCCTATTTCCCCGACTTTTATTGCATTTGATTGCTGTATTTTTTCGAGATTTTCATCATTTCTTTGCTTCTTGTTCGTTATTGACTTTGATTTTACTTTCGGCGCTGGCTTTGGTTCCTGCACCGCGATTTAACGGCTTTTAGCCAACAGTCTAACTGCCGGATGTCAGATAGATGAGCAGTTGGAACTGGGAACTGGGAACTGGGAGCTGGGGGTCGACATTCGACAGCTGTCATGACACCCGCACCCGGATTGCCCCTCCCATGGAGCGTGTATATACGTGCGATTGCGGCTGTCTGCGGAGCAAGTGCCTTAATTTGTGGATTTCGTACAAATGGTTCGGAAGAATTGCTTTAAGTAATTGTTTTCGCCTCCGCTCCCAGAGTGGAGGTATTGTGCCATTTTTGGCGCTACTCCTGCCACGTTCGCCGCCATGGTTGTTGTTGGTGTTGGTCTTTCTGCTGCTGTTTATGGCATCATTGCGTGCCCTGGACTAGTTCTCCCACCTCCACCTCTACCTCCGACTCCACATCCATCTACACATCCGTGTGATTCGATTCGATTCGATCGAACGCTGCCGACTTAAACCGATTTGAATAATGCCAAAAGTTGACTTTTGAGGCGTGTTTGCAGTCTGATATGGTAGTGGCTTTAAAGCACACTTGACGTCTTGTCGCCCACAGAGCCAGCGATAAAAACGCCCATGGCCATGGTCCCTTTCGATGGGCTCAATGGGGGCTATAGGCTTTAATAGGACCTGGTCGGGCCGGATTCGGAGGTGGCCCCCGATCCACCATCCGCCATTCACCATCCGTCCGCACTTTGCAATTCTCATTTTACATATTGCCCTCGGAGTCGTATATTTTTTACCTTTGTGTGTTTGCCTAACTACCTCGCTGGCCCTGCCGCCTGAATGTGTTGCTCTTAGAATCCAGGGAGTCAGTCAGTAGTCGGTAGTTGGTAGCTGGTAGTCGGTAGTCGGTAGTCGCCACCCCGAATGCCTGGATGTCGGACTGTCTATCCGTGTGCCATTTTCCTCTCTGTTTGCGCACACTGCCTTCGTGCCGCGCCTCTCTGGTTTGCACCTTTTGTACGTTTTTAATTTTCCTGTTTTATTTCCGGTTTTACGATTCCCATCTCGAATCTAGATTGCAATAGCGCCGTTCACCGTTCACCGTTCACCGTTCGCCGTCGTTTGTCCAACGGCATTGCGTCCTGCCACGATTCACTGCATCAGGGCCACCAAGCTGACAGGCCACCCAGCTGCATGGGTCCACCCCCAGCCTCGAGTTCATCGCAACACTCGCACAAAAGAATGATCTCTGGGCCTTGTGGACGGGGGATTCACGCAGGACTGGCGATCAAGCTGTGTTGGCCAGCAATCACAGCGGACCTGAAAAGGTCCTTGCCAAGGAGTCCAAGTGTTGAGTATGTTCATGTGTGAGTATCTTAAAGGACTACTACATGGGCGAGTGGGTGCTGCTCAGCTGGGGCCAATTTTGCAAACACCGAATGCTCAGCTTTAATGTTGGGTCACCAGGGGACATTCCTTTGTGCCATACATGATTTGGCAGGTATTCCATTGACGTTGCCAGATAAAGATTACGATACAGATAAAGCCGAACGTGAGTCGGCTAACTGGGCAGCCTTTGTGGGCCGGAGCAGTCTCCGCCCATTTGGTTGTACACACAATGCCGCCTGCTTGCCTTTGGGGAATATTTGCATAAAAAGGTCACTGGCACCGCCACCCAGTGTGTGTGTGTGTGTGTGTGTGTGCTGTCCATGCACGTGTGGGTGTCCCATTGAGGAAGCAAACACTATCTGCGGTGGGTCGACATTGCCAGGACGCGCCAGGTGGCGCCGGTCGGCCTCCGCTGCGGTGCTTCTAGCCGCAGATTTGGCCAGCAAGCGGCTCTAATAAGAATGATGCGACGGGCGAATCAGACTGCGATTGTCAAGGCACTCGATGATATTCAAGTAAGGAGCTGGAAGGATGAGCAACATGAACAGGATGGGCAGGATAGGCGGTAGCCCAACACCACGCCACTCCGGCGCTAAACAACAAAAGGCAATTTGCAAAACAGTTGCTGCGAGGATGGCTGACGGATGATGGACAGTGAGCAGGAGTGCCTAGGAATCGAGACGCACGGCGGAGGATGTGGGCAAGGCAGTCGCACTGCGGAGCGTGAAACAAAGCATTTCCCAGCACTTGGCTGGGGAGGAGTAGTCCTCGGACGGACCTGGCTCGGCGACTGCTCCAACCGGCGGCTGGCAGCCAAAACAAATAAGTTCTGTTGCTCCGCAGCACGAAGTTTGCTCCTGGTCCGAGACCGAGTCAGAGTCTGAATCAGAGTCTGAGTTCGAGTCCTAGTCCTGGCTGCTGGCAGGCAGATTTCCAGATAAAAAGATTGACAGCGTTGATAGTCGAAATAATTAATTGAATGAAACTGCTACAACAAATGCCTTTAATTAGTGTCGGGTTTCCTCTTGGGTCCTTTTCTGCTTTTCTGCTACGTGCCACCCCCTCTTCATGCCAGCTTCTTGAAAGCTTCAGAAAGGGATCTCCGATGTTTTGGCTTAAAGTGTAAAGTGTTCCCGGTGCGCTAAGTGACTAGCCAGCCAGCCATCGATGAGCTGCAGCGTTGCACGAATCAATTTCCCGACACTGGGCCAGAGGTCGCGGTGGATTCTATGATTCTGCGAATCCCGGAAAACAGGACTCCACTCCGTCGAAATGCTGGAGGTGAGAGGCATCGGGCGTCGCCTGCCAGCCCCCAACGTTCTGTCGCGCATTTCCATGAAATTATTCAAGTAGAAGGATATATGATAATTTCCGTCGGAAGTGTAATCAAAAATCGCTTAGACAAGAGCTCCCCATCGCCCCATGGCCGCACCACGCATGTGCCCATGTGGTGGGTGGCAGTCCTGTGGACTTGGTGACGAGTGATACTTGGATATAGGGATTCGGTATCCGAGGTATCTGTATAGTTGTTCAATCGGAGAGGTGGCTACAAAGTCAATTGCTGCATACTACTTTTAAACTGATTTCAAATGATTTCAAAACCCTGTTGGCCAATTGAGCGGTAGTGGTGCAATGTGACATTAGGCCGATGGCTCAGTTCACCTTTCGTCAGTACGACGCACTGCGTCAGTCGGCTGGCGGGGCATTCAGGAACACATCCTGGCAATCGCGGGTCTTTTCGATTGACTTGTACGCGACAATGCCATATGGCCATATCGTCGAATAGTCTTATTTGCATTGCGTTCCGTTTGAGCCCCATCTTTTTGCCGCTCTGCGCCGGAGTTTGTTTTTACGAATAATCCGCTTTTGCCGGGCCTCCTGATCCTAGTCAGCTTTTGTCCGCTTTCACACCAACTCTTTGTTTTCCGCTCGACCTTTTTTCTTTTCTGCATTTTTTGCTGCATTTTCGCTTTCACTTCGTGCAAACGGCCGAAAAACCAAAAGATTTTAATGCCATAAATTCATATTCCCATCATTCAATTGACAAATGGCCATATGTGGCCAGTGACATGGTTTCTCCGCCATCACCCCCGCCCATAAGTGGAGGCAGTGCCTCCCTCTCGGGATTTTTGGTTTTTGCACTCGATGCCATTGTCATCGATGGTGTTATTGTTTTTGTTGCCGCTGCTGCTGCAGTTTTAACAGGATTTGCCATGCATTTTAACTGAATAATTGATAAAATTTTGACACAAAAGTTTATTTAAGTGCAGAGCGATGGCATAAACAGACCAAAACCAAAGCAACGATGTGCTGTCTCGATGATCCGACTAGCGGATACCCGTTGACTTTTTTGTTTTTTTGTGTGGTGGGTGGGGTGGGGGTCTGATGCACTTGCTCAACCGGCGGGCTGGAATGCCATTGCATCTGCCGATCAGATCACAAAATCGCCGCTCACCAAATGGTGCACATGTGGGCAGATTAACTCCAACGGCCAAATGGGATTGGTCTATGAATTGTTATTAATTAATATGAGGATAATGCGGACTCGAAATGTTTCGTTCGAATCTCGGCTGTCAGTCAGCCAGTCATTCAGTCAACCAGTCATTCAGTCAGGCAGTCATTCAGCGATGAGGAGAGCCAATTGCCAGGCTCATTCCCTGTGTCCTTTTCGTCCTGGGCCCATCGTCGTCTGGCGCTGACGCTGTTGCCGTGATGTATGATGTTGCACTGGCTGCAAAAATGAAATATACAAAGTGGAATTGAAGTGGAATTATTCATGGGCTCTCGCTTTGGCTGCGCCACCATTCCCGCACCTTGATGCTATATTTCTACTTCGGATTGCCGCCACCGATTGTAAGCTGTTTGATTTTTGTGCCCCACGGCAAGTGGCAAGTGGCAAGTGCCATGTGGCATGTGGCAAGCCGGCTGTGCGGCAGGAAGAGCAACAGGAAGCGGAAGGAGGGACCAACGCGCCACGTGATGATGGGATCATCCAGCATCGAGTCCAGCATCCTTTGTCAGAGCGACAACAATGACATTGCGAGTGCGAGCCGATGGACTCATCCGATGGAGCAGGAGCCCATCGACTAGATCCAATCCCCTGGAGGCGACTTCAAAAAGACGCCTGGCCGTCGGAGCTGCATTTTTTGGGTTCTAGCGAATTAGGGCTCCTGCTTGCGTGTCCAGCGGCCATGACAATAAAACTGACAACATTGCCCCATCAATTCTGGGCTTTAATCTGCGATGACACTCGCACGACACATCCAACGAGGATGGGTATGGGGAGTGAAGGGCTCTGAAGCTCGCGCTTAGTGGCTGTTAAAGCCAAATAGTTTGGCCAATTAGTTTTTGCCGCCAATGGGGAGGGAACAATGAAATGAAACCATTCAATGAATTCAACTTGTCATATTTATGGCCACGATTTGAAAGGGCGATCAGTCTGCCATTTCGGGGCGGGAGTGGGCGTTGGTGTCCTGGAGCCCTTTATCGACAGGACGCATGCATCGGGATGCAAGTGTTTGCATAACCACGCACACACACACCCACACACGCACACAGAGAAATGGCCGTGTATCTGTCTGGGTGCATTGTCATGCGTGTGGCTGCGTACTTATGTCATATGCATGTTTGACTACTTAAAATTCAATTGGCTCTAAAATAAATGATTGCCAAATATGTGCGCTGCGTTGTGCTATGTGGTGCAGTTTGGTGTGTGTGTGTGGTGTGGCTGGAGTGCTTGATGTTGGCACCCATTGTAACTAAGTGTCAATTGTCATGTGTCAAATTGTGGCATACAAATTAGGGTAATCAGACTACAACAGCATGTTTGATTGCTTGCTTTATTTATGATTGTTTGCACAACTTGGATCAGAGCCGAGCCGAGGAGAGCAGAGGAGAGCCAAGCCGGCCGCAACCTCGTGTGTCCTGTGGACGCACTCCCCAGTTGGTAGTCCATAGTCCATAGTCTGCTCACCAGGTAAACACACACCACCGTACCACCCATAGGCAACCCACCTGGCAACCCACCTGCTAACCCACCTGTGAGGCCCGACTGTTTGCTCGGCATTTGTATAAATTGTCATTGACATGAAGGCTCGATGTGGCCAGCAGGCCCGCGATAGTTTGGCTAACTGGCCAATCAGTTGGCCAGATTGCTCATTACGTCTTTTGGAATTTAATACGTGGCCTGTGGGCTGTGTGCCCGCCTATATATGCAAATATATGTATGTATGTGTAATGCGGTCCTAATTGCTTTTGGGTATGGTGCCTGCATTCAAATGACAACTTTTCAGTTTTTAGTTCGCCCAAGAAGAGCCACACAGAACCACTTTCATACTTATGAAAAGCTGAGGCTCATTATTTTCCCAGCACGAGCATGCTGCTGACAAATTCAAGAGAGGCAAATCCAGTTGAAAACAAGTTAAGATATTATAAATGCATAAAGGGACAGGAAGGGGCGTCCCTGGCATCGGGGCCTAGCAAGTCCGTGTCCTGGTTCCGGAGCACAATTAACATGTGCGGCAACGTGGCTGAATACGTATGTATATACATACATATGTGCCTTCTGCCGACTGGAATGGGAGTAGGGGTGGGGGTGCAACTTAAATTTTAACCAGGACCTCCTTGTGGGCGAAGGAACTACAAAGGACCTTTAGCACACACCCCACGTTCAAAGCTGAGAAGCTGCAAAAAGTGGCCGCAGCCTTTATCACACACACACACACACAAAAACACACAGGAGCGTGGGGGCGTGGCAGGCGGTTTTTGTTCAGTTTGCTACACAGCTAGAAACACTAGTAGCTTAGAATTAACACTACCGAAAATTGTTCTAATTTGAAATAGAAAAGAAGAGCAAAAGTTCAAACAGATGTCATGGAAATTCGGTTTTTTTTTTATTGCTGCAATATCTTGATGTCTTTTGCCACTTCGGCAGGGGATCTTCCGGGAACAATTGCCGGCTAAATACACAAACCCATGCTCCCCAGAGCCCCGAGCTGCCAGCCTTTTCCAGCTCCGTCTCAACGGGGCAGCAGCTGCTGGCAAGGACAATTAGAAGGACCTGGACCCCAGGACCCAATATATATGCTTTTGCTGGCTGAAACAAAGGAGGGCGCAAGTATGTGGCTGGCAGACGGCATTTACCGTCGCCGCCCCTGCCAGCGTGCTTCCAATAAAGGCGCAAAAATTATGAACTTTGGCCAAAGATGAACACGCTTTTAATTTATAAATAGGCAGGGGTGCGGGGAGAGAGCAAGGGATAAAAGGGTTTGAAAGCGGATGAACGGGCTCCAGATTGCGGATGGGGCTGGCCGACTTGTAGCGCAGGCAATCCACTCGCACACTAGGAACAAAGTGGTTATGGAAGACAAAATCAGATGGATATATATGTATATGATTTTCATATCAGTACTTATATATCTTTCATTACTAGTAAGAATTATTCTTTGAGAGCATATACATATATCTACGATATTCACTGCTTCTCGCATTTCTAGATGCAAATGTCTATAGTTCCGTATGCAGGAAGCCAAATGCACACATATTACTGAATAATTAATTGTGCCGGAACTCTAATCAAGCCCTCTCCTCAGCGGAGTGATCTGTCAAGTGGGAGCGGGAGGAGGAGAGCCAGTTCCGTGGGCAAACCACACACTTCGCTCTCCGCTAGGATGTCCACTGGTCACCAGGCGCGGCAGCAACACGTGGCTGCTGCTGACCGACCACGTGTTGCTCGGCTGTTAGCCGGGCTAAAAACGTAAACAAGCCGGCTGCTACGAAGCCTCCGGCTCGGTGGCCACTCGAGTGACAACGAGCGAGGACGACGCCGCGTTGGGGCATGGGGGCACTAGCGTCGGCCGTCCTCAGCCAACCGATGTTTGAGTGAAACCCGGTCGGCCGAAAGCTTTCCGTGCCCGAGTCCGAATCTCAATCCGAACCCGCACCCGAATCCGCAATCAGCTTCAGCTTCAGCTGCGAACCGTACCGAACCGAACCAAACGTGAAGTGTCTGGTATTCCGGCTGGCGATTGTGGCCTTACGCCTTCAGTTGTTGTGCCGCCGTGAAGGAGGACGGTAGCCGTGCGCGCATACGGAGCACATTGGTGCCGCTGGCGTTGGATTCGAGAGACGAGAGAGAGAGTGTTCCAAGATTTCCCAATTCAATAGTTTCGAAAAATCGTTTTCGAGTGTTTTTTTTTTGTCTGTGCTTTCTGGTTTTCGCTGCCTGCTGAGCCATCTGACTAGCGCGCCTCCCGTTCATGGCTGGCGTTTGGAATTGTGAAGGTCAGCGCGTCGTCGCGATCGGACTCCCATTTCAGTGTGTGTCGTAATCCGGCCAAGAGATCGCGTTTGTAAAAGATACGAAATCTGTTTGCTCAAGACATAGTGTAAGAGTACGTATGTATATGACAGTGATCCAAGTCCCTTAGACTTTAGTTAGTAAGGAAACAATTCGATCCACACTAGTTCCCTCAATCTACGCAAAACGCACGGGAACATGGTGATCAAGTGGGTTTGGCCCAATCTAACTAGTCATTTGCCCATTTAGTTGGCCAAAAAGACAGCAGGGTTCTTCCCTTGCCCACATGGTTGTGGAAAAGTTAAGGTTTATGGCTGCTACGCCACTTACGCACGATTGGAATAAAAATGTCCTGCAGGCGGCAACAAGGACATAACAATATACATGCGAGTACAAGAATGACACAAGTGTAGTCCTGCTGCTCCTGCTGCCAAAACGTACGAGCGCCATTAAGTGCGGCAACTACATACAAGCACCTTTCGCACAAGACACAACACGAAATGGTTACAAAATATGAAACTGCTGTGCGGAGCTGGAGTCGTGGTCGTAGTCGCAGTCGCAGTCGGAATACGGAGTATTATGTCCAAAACCACGACGCCGACTGGGACTACGGCTCTGTGCGGATATTAGGGTGCTGGTCCCTTGTCAGAGACGTGCCGTGGCACAGGCTGCTTAACCCCACTAGTTGATAGTTGCTCGTTGCTGGCGTAACCCTTTCCTGCCCCAGCCACATATGCATAAAGGTTCCCGGTCATGTCTGCGACCGTGTCTGTGTCCAACCCGTCCCGTCCCGTTTCGTCCCTTCTTTCCCTTCCTTCCGTCCCTTGCCGTTGATAACTTAATAGCTGGACAATGCAATATTTTTCATTTACGAGTTCATTTCTATAAACGGCCAAACCCAAGTTTGCTGGTCCGGCACCTGACTCCATTCTGGACAGGCAATCCGTACGACTGTGCTTCGCTCTAAATTGCCCACTGCCAAGGACTTTTTAGCCGTTTCTCGTGCACAAGTGGCTCCTTCATCGTGAATGCCAGTTTGCAGTCCGTCAATATCGGCCATGATCTCCGTGGCATATGGCCAGTTAGAGTAAGCTCTCATGGCCATTCAGTAATTTCCCATGAATATCACAATGTAAACGGAATCCGCATGGATGTGACATAAGTCGCAGCAAAAACGTGTGGCACCAGCACAAGCACAAGAAGTGGCAGCAGCAACAGTAACAAAATTAAGAGAGCACCAACTGCTGGGGCAACTTTACCAAGCCGTGCGGCACGTGATGCTTGTGCCCAGCGGAGTTCATATTGCACTGTTTCCCAAGCTTTCCACTTCCCACTTCCCGATCCCGACACCACTCCGAATCCGAATCCGAATCCGATTTCATTTGCATGCCTGTCTGCAGATACTAAATCACCTTCAGCTCCCTTGAACAATTCTCGGAGCACGATCCGTGGCCTTCATCCGGCCTGGAATCTGGTCGAGTTTTCAGATTACTGTGGCAGGATGCAACTGCCAGCGCACCCAAAAGAATACAGGGTCACAAAAGTGTACGAACTTGGAAAATTATAATGAGAAAGGCGTTGAAAGGCCCACAAACCTGTGAAACATATACTATTTTATTTTCTGGGTGCACACTGTCTACTTGGGGCTGCCCATATTGTGTCTGCACTACAAGCATTTCAAAATAAATAACACAATTGCCGACTGTGGAAGTTGGCCTGTTAATTGCTCGCCAGATGGGACTATGCCACTTACCCCACCCAATGGGGGTAAATCGAACCCTTTCTCTTTTTTGTTCATCCGTAGTTTGTACGTTAAGTGTAATACTTTTTCAAATCGGTCGGCAGGTGCGCCACATCCCAGATACCGCACACCTTGCCAACGATCCAGACGGATCACAAATCGTTGACTTAAGAGCCCTCCGTGCTCCACGCTCCATGCTCCTCGCCACTCAGAATGCACTAAAATGGGCCGTAAACAATCGAAGTAATTGCCGACGCGGACTGTATAAACATAGTGATAAACATAAACAAAATCGGTCCATGGCCATGGAAGGGACGACGGAAGGAGGGCGGAGTACTTTTGGTCGGAGATGAGGTGACCAGAAGAGAATAGGTTGTTAAAGCATTTACGGCCGATCGGTCAGTAGACATGTGGAAATAGTATTTCACTTTGTATCTCGAGCAGGCCTCGCCGAAGAGCTAAAATGAGTAGAGATATAAATAAGTTGCCGAAATAGAGATTATCTATATATTTATTTATATATTTCATCTTTATTGAGCGCGCACAGAATGTATTTCATAACTCACGCGGATTGGTTATTAAGATGCCGATGATGATAATTATAGACACCACCACCAAAGTATAGAACTGTTGATCTGAACTGAACTGAGATAAACTAAGATGAACTGAGCTGTCTGTGGCAATGATGCGTGCCACACCTTTCGACCTTTAAAGCGCCAAAGGCAACGCGAAACAGAACAGCCGCATTCAACTAATTACCTTTGACATCAGATTGGCCGGAAAATAATTTACTTGCTGTTCTAGAATTGCTTATTTATTTATTCACGAGCCTCACGAGCAAAAAGTCTATAATTTATTCATTTATGACTTTTTATTTTATTTATTATGATTTCTTTTGACAGAATGGTTTAATAAATACTCCGCCCACCCCCCGCCGTCATTTCCGCAGCTCATGCATGTAAATGCAGTCAGAATATATATTCGCACTCACTCACCAGCAGTCCGCAGTTTGCAGTTTTCAGTTTTCAGTTCCCAGTTCCCAGTTCGCAACTTGCAACTCGCAGTTCGCAAATGCAGGTAGCTGCAGTTGCAGTTGCTGCAGGCATGCATAATTGAAGAGATGCACGTGTGAAGTCGCCAACAGCTGGCGCCGCCAAAGTCATCAACTGGCGCATTTGTAGATGCACTTCCAGTGGCATCTGCAGCTCCCACTGCATGGGCGGCTAACTGCATCAGCCAGCTGCATACTTTAGTGCTTTGGTGCTTTGCCACCCATGTAACTCCGTAGCTCCGGAGTAGCAGAGCAGATTTATGGACTCGATGGCTTCCAGGTCCAGACGCAGACTTCTGCGCTTTATCATGGACAGCTCCCCGCGATTACCGTGCAAACCCATGGCATCCACCGTTGTCTTAGCACTATGGATTTGCGAACGAGGGCTCGACTCCTTTGGAAATCACTCACAAAGTTGTCCAAATGCATGGAACAACGCATGTGGAGCCTGCTGCCTCTTATGTCGAAAGTTCCTTTTTTTTTTTTGACTCTACCATGCACCGCCGTTCATTGTTTGCTTGCACTCCTTGCAGGATACAGGATACGCAACCGGAGAGTCATGCACTTCCCATGCATCCACTAGCTGCAGTGCAGCAGCGCCGGAATGTTGGCCGCTGGCAGCAGTGAGATCACTGACTTTGGGCCACACTCGCGCCAACTAACGGCTGGCAACACGCCCAAGCGACCCAACAAGGCCAGCAGCCACCGTCCTGGTTCTGGTTCTGGTCCTGGCCCAATGACAACTGGTGGCACCAGCTCAGCGAGCGGTAACGGAAACAGCGGTGGGGCTCTGAACGCCATTCCCACGACGAAGGTCGGGAGCGGAGGAGGCGGCGGAGGCGCCATGTCCGCCACAACGGTGACTGCGACGACGGGGAAAGCTACTGTAAGCCATGGCCATAGTCATGGCCACGCTCTGGGGCGCAGCGAGACGAGGAGCGGTCGGAGCGCAGCAGCTGGACGCTCCAATGTGGACGGATTCGTTGGCGGAATCGAGACGTACTTGGGCCTCATCGGGTGGCGAAAAAAGTGCCTGTATACCCTGCTGCTACTGCTGATGCTGCTCATCATCACGAACCTGGTGCTCACCCTCTGGATACTCAAGGTGATGGAGTTCTCAACGGTAATTGCCACTCAGCCACTGGGCCCCCAATCCCAACCCGAGCCCCAAACACTCACCACTTCGCTTATCGCTTTCAGGAGGGCATGGGGCAGCTTAAAATCGTACCCGGTGGCATACAGCTGTCCGGACAAGCGATAATTATGGACATGCTGCGCGCCTCCACAATCCGTTCGCGGCACGGTCAACCCATTTCCATAGGTGAGTGCGAGTCGCTTTTCCGTGGAACACCTCCGGCATTATCGAGCGATTAGGTGGCACCTCCAAACGGCGTCGCAGTTGTGCGGACATCCCCCGTTCGGATTCCTATTAATATTCATTTCATAAATTTGCAACCTTCACGCTTCTTTCGCACACTTCACACATTTCACACAATTCGCACCCCACGCGGCTGGTTAGATCGTGGTCACGCCTTGATGAGCCATCGCCTAGGATTCGGGGGTGAGGGTTCAGGGGCACATGGGACGGCCGCTGATGAACTTCCTCCGCAAATGTCAAAGTCATGGGGACCACCAGCCACATGCTGCCTCCGATGACTGACTCGGCCGAGTGGCCGAATGGCGGACAACTGGACGACTGGATGGCTGGGTGGCTGGATGGCTGAATGACTGAATGGCATCATCCAGTGCATGTTTAATGAACTGCGCTGCCGGCCGCTATTATGCAGCCTCCGAGGAGCATAGGCAGGCCCATTTGTTTTCCCGTGCTTGAGGGCAAGTGCATCGGGCTTAAACATTCATGGCACAGGTGGACAGGAGGTTAGGTGGTTAGGTAGATGGGTGTAGAAGTGGGCAGGCGTACGGTTGGGGATGGTCGAGGACAAATGGGTGCCGGTGCCAGTGAAGACATAAATCAACAGATATCAAGCGTGCTCAGCACGAAGGCACGACCAGGAGCCAGAAATCAGGAGCGCTAAGCGTCGGTAAATGAGATCGGGGCTGTTGCTCCGCTTGCCCCACTTGCCCAGCTTGCTCCACTTGCTCTGCCTTGAGCAGCAGCCAAGATGTACAATTACAGATAAGCCATATGAAGGCACGAGCTGAGAAGACTGATGCCATTTCCCAGGGACCTTCGTCCATGTGTCGACAGCAAAATGTTACCAAAAAGCAGCAGAGCATTTCCCGCAGCGATAAGCGACAACCGCAGATACGTGCGCGGAAGTGGGCGGTGGGTACTGGGTGCTGGGTGGTCCAGATGGACGGATACGGATACGAATCCCGACTAGGACTGAGGGATGGTCGATGGGTGACGGGTGACGGGTCACGGCGGAGCACAGCCACCTGGCGGGCCTGTCAGCGAGGGCTGATAGCTGATAGTTGATAGCCAAGAGCGATGGCCATGCTCGACCCGGCTGAGACAATGGAGGAGAGCGGGGACTGAGTTTTGATTTCCGTTTCCGGCGACTTGTAACGTGCTATCTTAGCCAGATGAGCACGGATGCCCACTTTCAACGCCTCTGCGGCTGTTTGGCGTTGTGTGTTCACTCATTTATATTGCAATTACTGCTTAAATTACCCGCATTTGTCATACAAACACTCACTGCAATCCTCATCCGGCGCATATGTATTTTCCGTGTATCTATACCTATTTCTTGCTTTCAACAGAGTCATCACGTAACTTTTCAATCAATACACGTGATCCGAATGGCATGATTGAGAATCATTTATTCCTGGGACACGATAAGTTCGAGTGCCTGTCGGCGGGATTTCGCATAAACGACACCAACGGACGCAGCCTGTTCTCCGTGAACCGAGATGAAGTCACCATCGGAGCACATGCCCTGCGGATCGACGGCGAAGGTGGCGCCGTCTTCCGGGAATCCGTGCAGACGCCCCATGTGCGGGCCGAGCCCGGCCGGGAGCTGAGGTAAGTACTGAATGTGGATGTGAGTGGATGTTGAGTCCGGGAGACTCTGGTGATTGCCAACAGGAGGCAGGAGGATGGTACAATGGGGAGAAGGGAATGGCTAGCGAACGATCTGCCAACGGAGTGCCGAAGCCATGGCCAATTAAAGTAAATGAAATCGAAAGCCAATCTACTGCAGTCCGGTGTTGAAATTCAATGACTGTAATAAATTTTGCAGGAATTCGTTGCCAGCAACGGGCAGCATCCACGGCACGCCATGTTGTGGCATATTAGTCGTTCTTGGATGGAGTTCGTTGGGGAAATCTGAGAAATAAAAAATTAAAAGCAAACCAAACACTCGGCTACGCTCGTTCTCGCCCTCGTGGGTCTCTGTCAACGTCACCTTTGCGGTAACAAAAACAACGCCAGGCCCACGTCCACGCCCCCGCCCATTCCCAGCTGGTGTCGTGGTGTTCGGGGTGCACTGCAGCTGCATCTCCACTGCATCCAGTGGCACCACACCACACCGCACCGATGCCACCTGTATAGGTGTCGGTATTCAGCTCAGTGAGCTCACGCGGGCAGCGAAAATATTTATACACATTTGTCAGAATGTACACAAACGGTGGCAGTGAATTAAAAAGCGCTACAGGGGGCAGAACCTTTTTTTTCCTGTACGGCTAACGCCAGAATCGGACTGCGATTGGGATTGGCACTGGGTGGCAATGGGTGGCTATGGGTGGCAGTGGACGGCACTGGACGGCACTGGATGGCACTGGATGACACTGGGATTGGGATTGGGATGGCAGTCTCTTGCATTATGCCCATCCATCAGCCCATCTGTCCGCGTGGGCGAGTATGTGTACACATGGACCATTAACGGGATCGGCGGCTTGTAATAACATTTTCATTGACAAATTTGATGATAGCTGCCTGTTGGTTCATGAAAATTACAAATTGTCTGCCGCCAGATACACAGGCAAACATTTCAGTTGACGCGGCGACATCGATGTCAGCGCAAAGTCATATCAGCCATTCAAATTGAAATTGCAATGTTTTCAAGGCACTGCACCAATTGAGCGACTTTCCGTTTCATTAGGCCAGGGCATTCTGGTGAGGGGACACCCAGTCCCGAATCCCAAATACCGAATTCTGCATCCTGCATTCAGCATTCAGGATTCAGCATTCTGCACTCACGAGCCGAGGTGGCGGCACAACACTTTCCTCCTGATTTAATTACAGACTCGAATCGCCCACACGCCAATTGGAGATGACGGCGGCCAAGGACATCAATTTGCAATCGCGGGCAGGAGGCATAGAAGTCGTGGCCCTGGAAGACGTCAAGTTCCGAGCCCTCGATGGGAGCGTAAGTATGATTGAACGCTAGCAGCGTAGACTGAAAGCCACATGGCGTGGGGTGAGTGGGTAGTAGTAGCGTAATCACTTGTCCTCCGTGTGCTCTTCTCGATGCAGCTGCGCCTGGAGTCCTCCAAGATACTTATGCCCAACCTGCGGACGGCCCAGCCGCCCATTCTGGGCACTGCCCAAAGCAGGGATCACATGCACCGCGTCTTCCAACTCTGCGCCTGTTCCAATGGCAAGCTTTTCCTCGCTGCACCCCACTCCATATGTGCCGGCGATGATTCCACGGTCTGCAGATGATTGCACGATTCGGCGCGCTGGCAGTCAACATCTACATCGTCCACATCCGATAGATCCCGATCCCGAATCCGATTCCGATCCGATACGGATACGAATACGGACACTCATTAAGGAGCTGTGTTCACACATGAACACGAATATATTTAAAGACTTACAATTTTGGGCTCCGTTCATATCTTATGTAAATGAATCGAGAGCGATAAATTATATTTAGGATTTTGTTATCTAAGGCGACATGGGTGCATTGCTCAAAAACATGTAATTTAAGTGCACACTACATGAGTCAGTCACTTGAGATCGTTCCCCGCCTCCTAAAATAGTCCCTTAGTGGGAGACCACAGATAAGGTCCTCGCCGCTCAAGATAGGCAGATGTGCCCGAGCGTGGGACCTCGATAAGGCGGGGACTATTTACTTAGGCCTCTGCGTAGGCCATTTACTTTAAGATGCGATTCTCATGTCACCTATTTAAACCGAAGATATTTCCAAATAAAATCAGTTTCTTACAAAAACTCAACGAGTAAAGTCTTCTTATTTGGGATTTTACATTTGGTCAATCGAGCCTTTAATCGACTCTGCAGTTTCCCCCTACCAAAGGTAAGGAACTCAGAGAAAGGCCAGCTCCTTTAAGCATCTTACAGCTAAAGGTAGCAAAAATAAGTGACTCTTGTTTCCCCCTACCAAAGGTAAGGAACAGAGTATAAATATAAAAAGCAAAAAGATACAAAAGAATCTTTTATGTTTTAAAACAAGCACCTTATAGTCTATAGCTAAAGGTTGCTTTGTGTACCATCATAAATTGTGGTAAGGCGTGCTTGAGGCCATACATCAGCAATTGTGAAATTAAAAAGTGCATAACAAAAGTGCCTTATAAATGCTCTAATAGCATTAAATCAGCTCATAAATAGAGTGCAGTGTATATGCCATAAGAGCATAAATTAAATAAAAAGTGCCTGAAAACAGTGCCTTATAAATGCTCTAATAGCATTAAATCAGCTCATAAATAGAGTGCAGTGTATATGCCAAAAGAGCATAAATGCCGAAATAAATGGCTAAAAAACAAAAAATCTGACTGGACTACAAAAATAATAAAACGTGCCAAAAAAAAAAAAAAAAAAAATCATCTTTAAACATCGACGGAGCCTTAAAGAAGAGAAGGAAGTCAAATTCAAAGGAGCCTCTACCAGCAGCAGAAGCAGCAACAACAGCAGCAGCAGAAGCAGCAACAGCAGTAGCAACAGCAGCAACAACAGCAGCAACAGCAGCAGCAACAACAACGACATCAGCTAAGTCAAAACAAGAATTTTCTGTTTATCCAAACACACATATATATATAAATACATATAAAATACATATACACGTACTATATATATTAAGAAATTACAAAAAATTTTCAAAATGATGTCAGAAAAGACTATTCAATTCCTTAAGAAGCAGTCCGAAATTATTTTGGAAATTAGAAAGTTGGAAGTAAAACCAACATTAACAGATGTAGAAATTCTAAAATTAAATGAGCTTCAAAAAGGTTTCATTGCTAATCATAGCAATTTGTTAAAGATCGGCGTTGTCGATCATGAATATTTTAACGCGAAGCAGTATGATTTAATAATGATGGTGTTAGAAAAAATTAAAAATAAAAATGAAAAAATTAAGGGCGAGTCGGTAGAAAACACTTTCCCTAAATCAAACACTGTCCCTAAATCAAACCCTCCCCCTACATTAAACCTTGAAATGCGTGGTCACCCTGAAAAAGAGGGTATAGCACAAAACAACGCTTTAAAAGTAGAGCAGGCATTTCGTAATAATGTTGGCCAATTTCGAGTATATCTAGAAGATACGTCTAAACTAATAGACAGTAGTCCAGATTTCCTTAAAATAAGGAAAAATAAAATTGAATTTTTATGGCATAAAATAGATAACCTGATTGAACAGGTGAATAGTCATTTTGAGAGTTCGCTATTCGAAGAAGAAATTAGCGAACTTGAATTTGACAAACAAAATATTCTTACAGCCATTAATAGTCGACTCAGTGGCACAATAAATAAAGCTGAAATGTCGACGGTTGTTAAGGCGGAGGAGTTACCAACCCTGCCTAAAATACAGATTCCCACCTTCTTTGGTGATTCCAAAGAATGGGATCTTTTTAATGAACTCTTTACAGAGCTCATACATGTGAGAGAGGATCTCAGTCCTTCTCTCAAATTTAATTATCTAAAGTCAGCATTAAAAGGAGAAGCCAGAAATGTGGTTACTCATTTACTGCTCGGCTCTGGAGAAAATTATGAAGCCACTTGGGAGTTTTTGACCAAGCGATATGAGAATAAAAGAAACATATTCTCAGATCATATGAATAGGCTTATGGATATGCCAAATTTAAATTTAGAATCCAATAAGCAAATAAAGACATTTATTGACACGATTAACGAGTCAATTTATATTATAAAATTAAAGGCACAATTACCAGAAGATGTGGATGCAATTTTCGCTCACATAATTCTTCGGAAATTCAATAAAGAATCACTCAATTTATATGAAAGCCATGTTAAAAAGACAAAAGAAATACAGGCACTTTCTGATGTCATGGACTTTTTAGAGCAAAGGCTCAATTCTATATCATCATTCTCACAGGAAGTAAAACCTGTAAAGAAAATGATTAATAATAACAAGAATAAAAATTATAGTGACAATTGTGCATATTGCAAACTACCAGGGCATTATTTAATTCAATGCCATAAATTTAAAATAATGAATCCAGCAGAACGGTCTGACTGGGTAAGAAAAAATGGGATTTGCCTAAGATGTCTGAGGCATCCGTTTGGTAAAAAATGTATAAGCGAGCAGCTTTGTTCGACTTGTCGTAAACCTCACCACACGTTACTTCACTTTGCAGGTCATAATCCAGAAAAAGTGAATACGTGTAGAACAACAGGTCAAGCCTTGTTGGCCACGGCCTTGATTCAAGTAAAGTCGAGGTATGGAGGCTTTGAACAATTAAGAGCATTGATTGATAGTGGCTCTCAAAGCACAATTATTTCAGAAGAGTCTGCACAGATTCTAAAATTGAAAAAATTTCGGTCTCATACTGAAATAAGTGGAGTATCTTCCACAGGAACGTGCATCTCCAAGCACAAAGCGGTTATTTCGATAAGAAATTCTCCGAAAAATTTAGAAATTGAAGCAATTATTCTCCCAAAACTTATGAAGGCACTTCCAGTCAACACGATTAATGTTGATCAGAAAAAATGGAAGAACTTTAAATTAGCCGACCCCGATTTTAATAAACCGGGTCGCATTGATTTAATCATTGGAGCAGACGTATATACTCACATTCTGCAAAATGGAGTTATAAAAATAGACGGTCTCCTTGGGCAAAAAACTGATTTCGGGTGGATAGTTTCTGGATGTAAAAAATCCAAAGGAAAAGAAACCATTGTAGCCACAACAATAGAAATAAAAGAGTTAGATCGCTACTGGGAAGTGGAAGAAGAAGAAAAAGATGATATCGAGTCTGAAATCTGTGAAAATAAATTTATCAAAACGACAAAAAAAGATTCAGATGAGCGATACATTGTGTCAATTCCATTCAAGGAGGATGTCACCTTAGGAGATTCAAAGAAACAAGCGATAGCTCGTTACATGAATCTGGAGAAAAAACTAAAAAGAAATGAAAAACTTAAGGTTGACTACACTAAATTCATGAATGAATACATGGATTTAGGACACATGATTGAAGTGAGTGATGAAGGCAAATATTTTTTACCGCACCAGGCAGTGATTAGAGATTCAAGCCTTACGACCAAATTGAGAGTAGTTTTTGATGCTTCAGCAAAAACTACGAATAACAAAAGTTTGAACGACATAATGTGGGTTGGGCCACGAGTTCAAAAAGATATTTTTGACATTATTATTAAATGGAGAAAATGGGAATTTGTTGTTTCGGCAGACATTGAAAAGATGTACCGACAAATTAAAATAGATAATAATGATCAAAAATATCAATATATTTTATGGAGAAATTCTCCAAAAGAAAAAATTAAAACATATAAATTAACCACAGTCACTTACGGAACTGCATCTGCACCATATTTGGCTACCAGGGTTCTGGTAGATATTGCAGATAAATGTAAAAACCAAGTTATTAGTGCAATAATTAGGAATGATTTCTATATGGATGACCTAATGACTGGAGCTGATTCGGTAGAAGAAGCTAATAAATTAATAACATTAATTCCCCATGAATTGCAGAAAGTTGGATTCAACTTAAGGAAATGGATTTCCAACAATTCCAAAATATTAACCACTGTGGAGGACACAGGGGACAATAAGGTTCTCAATATTATCGAAAATGAATGTGTTAAAACTTTAGGACTAAAATGGGAACCTCAAAAGGATTTATTTAAGTTCAGCGTAAATTGTAATGATGAATCAAAAAATATAAATAAGCGCGTTGTGTTATCAACGCTAGCAAAAATATTTGATCCGTTAGGATGGTTGGCACCAGTCACGGTTTCAGGAAAACTTTTTATTCAAAAACTTTGGATAAATAAAAGTGAATGGGATCAGGAATTATCCATAGAAGATAAAAATTATTGGGAAAAATATAAAGAAAATTTATTATTGTTAGAGAATATTCGAATCCCAAGGTGGATTAATTCAAACAGTTCTTCAGTCATTCAGATTCACGGATTTGCGGACGCCTCCGAAAAAGCATATGCTGCAGTAGTCTATGCTAAAGTAGGACCTCATGTTAATATAATAGCTAGCAAAAGTAGAGTCAACCCTATAAAAAATAGGAAGACAATTCCCAAACTCGAGCTGTGTGCAGCTCACCTGCTTAGTGAATTAATCCAAAGACTAAAAGGATCAATTGACAATATAATGGAGATCTATGCTTGGAGTGATTCCACGATTACCTTAGCATGGATTAACAGTGGTCAAAGTAAGATCAAATTTATAAAAAGAAGAACGGATGACATTCGGAAATTAAAAAATACTGAATGGAATCATGTTAAGTCAGAGGATAATCCAGCAGATTTAGCATCCAGGGGAGTGGATTCTAACCAGTTGATCAACTGTGATTTTTGGTGGAAAGGTCCGAAATGGCTAGCAGACCCAAAAGAACTTTGGCCTCGGCAGCAGTCTGTAGAAGAACCTGTCTTAATAAATACAGTATTAAATGACAAAATAGATGATCCTATTTACGAATTAATAGAAAGGTATTCCAGTATAGAAAAACTTATACGTATAATAGCATACATAAATAGATTCGTGCAGATGAAAACAAGAAATAAAGCCTATTCATCAATTATTTCAGTAAAGGAGATAAGAATAGCGGAAACAGTTGTTATTAAGAAACAACAAGAATACCAGTTTAGGCAAGAGATAAAGTGCCTTAAAATCAAAAAGGAAATCAAGACAAATAATAAAATATTGTCATTGAATCCATTTTTGGACAAGGATGGGGTTCTAAGAGTTGGAGGAAGATTGCAAAATTCCAATGCAGAATTTAATGTTAAACATCCAATCATTTTAGAAAAATGCCACCTAACAAGCTTATTAATAAAAAATGCTCATAAGGAAACATTGCATGGAGGGATAAACCTAATGCGAAACTATATCCAAAGAAAGTATTGGATTTTCGGGTTGAAAAATTCGTTGAAAAAGTATTTAAGAGAATGTGTAACGTGTGCAAGGTATAAACAAAATACAGCTCAGCAAATAATGGGTAACTTGCCAAAATATAGAGTGACGATGACATTCCCGTTTCTTAATACTGGAATAGATTACGCAGGTCCTTATTATGTTAAATGTTCAAAAAATCGTGGCCAAAAAACATTTAAAGGATACGTTGCTGTATTCGTTTGCATGGCCACCAAAGCCATACACTTAGAAATGGTAAGCGATCCAACTTCAGACGCATTTTTAGCAGCACTCAGAAGATTTATTGCTAGACGGGGAAAATGTTCCAATATCTATTCAGACAACGGAACAAATTTTGTAGGAGCTGCAAGAAAATTAGATCAAGAGTTATTTAATGCAATACAAGAAAATATAACGATTGCAGCGCAGCTTGAAAAGGACAGGATTGATTGGCATTTTATTCCCCCGGCAGGACCTCACTTCGGAGGTATTTGGGAAGCTGGAGTTAAGTCAATGAAATACCATTTAAAGCGTATAATCGGCGACACTATTTTGACTTACGAAGAAATGTCAACTCTTTTATGTCAAATAGAAGCATGCTTAAATTCAAGGCCATTATACACTATAGTTAGTGAGAAGGACCAACAAGAAGTTTTAACACCAGGTCATTTTTTAATTGGAAGACCACCTTTAGAAATAGTCGAACCAATGGAAGATGAAAAAATCGGAAATTTGGATAGGTGGAGACTTATCCAAAAAATGAAGAAAGATTTCTGGGTTAAGTGGAAAAGTGAATATTTGCATACGCTCCAGCAAAGGAATAAATGGAAAAAGGAAATTCCTAATATAGAAGAAGGGCAAATAGTTTTATTAAAGGATGAGAATTGTCATCCTGCAAGATGGCCTTTAGGAAAGGTGGAAAAGGTGCATAAGGGGAATGATGATAAGGTCCGAGTGGCTAAAGTAAAGATGCAGGAAGGATATATCACTAGACCCATTACTAAAATTTGTCCCTTGGAAGGAATAAAGTCTGTTGACAAAAATGAGGCTGACCAAGAGCCAAAAAGACGAACTAGAGCGACATCGGGAATGTCCAAGATCGGAATCATTATGGCAATGTTGTTGTTTGTGTTAAGTTGTCAAGTTTCTAGCGCATTACCTAAAGATATAGCACCAAGATATTCTATAGACAAAATAAATAAAACCTCAGCAATATATCTAGACCCGCTAGGAGATGTTGAGATTGTGAGTACTTCTTGGAATTTGGTTATCTATTATAAAATGGATCCATATTTTAAAATGTTAACAAAGGGTAATGCGCTTATACAAAGTATGAGGAAAGTTTGCGAAAGACTTCATAGCTTTGAAGAGCAATGTAGTCTAGTCTTAGATAATATGCAAAGTCAGTTATCGGAACTTGAAGAAAACAATAAATTGTTTATGATACAGTCTAGATCTAGAAGCAAGCGTGCTCCTTTCGAATTTATGGGTTCCTTGTATCATATTTTATTTGGTATAATGGATGAAGATGATAGAGAGCAATTAGAAGAAAATATGAAGAATTTGTTAGATAACCAGAACAACCTTGATAAACTAATTCAAAAACAAACATCTGTGGTTGATTCAACTTCTAATCTATTAAAGAGAACAACAGAAGATGTTAACTCCAATTTTAGAAGTATGCAAATAAGAATTGAGAACATGACAGAAGTTCTTAAAGAAAATTATTATGTTTATAAGGAATCAATAAAATTCTTTATGATTACGAAACAGCTACACTCATTGATTGAAGAAGGCGAAAAAATTCAAGCAGGCATTATAAGCCTGTTGATTGATATTAATCACGGTAGGCTAAATACAAATATTCTCAGGCCAAATCAGCTTAAAAAAGAAATTGCCAAAATTCAGCAGAGTCTTTCGGAGAACCTAGTAATTCCAGGAAAACGGTCAGGTACGGAACTTAAGGAGGTGTATACACTGTTAACAGCCAGGGGTTTATTCATCGACGATAAATTGATCATTAGTGCAAAAGTGCCTCTGTTTAGCAGGCATCCATCCAAATTGTTCAGGCTTATTCCGGTGCCAATTCGAAATGAAGATCGGATAATAATGGTGCATACAACGTCCGAATATTTAATTTATAATTTTGAGATAGATTCCTATCACATAATGACGGAAGCCACATTAAATCAATGTCAGAAATGGCAACTAAATAAGAGAATATGCAAAGGAAGTTGGCCCTGGAATTCAGCGAATGATAATGCATGTGAGATTCAGCCTCTAAAGCCAGATAAAGCGGCGAACTGCATCTATAAAACAGTAGTCGACTCTAAAAGTTACTGGGTAGAGTTAGAAAAGAAAAGTAGTTGGTTGTTTAAGGTTCCTGCGAATTCAAAAGTCCGTCTGCAATGTACTGGCTCTCAAATTGAATTGTTTGATTTGCCTCAGCAAGGAGTTTTAAGCATTGCGCCATATTGTACGGCAAGAACCGACGATAAAATTCTAGTTGCCCACCATAACATTCAGTCCGAAAGTGAAGAATTATTATCAACACCTTATATAGGAGAAGTTAGTGAAGCGCCGAAGATTATTTGGGATCCGCTGAAACTATCAATATTAAATCATACTGAGGAATTTGAACGATTGAATAATGAAATTAAATTTATGAAAGAGAACCATCAAAAATTGAAAGATTTACATTTCCATCATATTTCCGGACATGCTGGATTAATTATTGCTTTAATACTAATGATAGTATTAATAATATATTTCATACGGAAATGTGCTGTGCAACAAAGAATGCAAGCAATAACCTTTGCAGGTCCGTTGCCAGTACTATAAATATCAATAGTAAATAAACAATAAAATAATATAACAAATAAAAATATACAGTCCACTATATCGTTGTTTAATAGAAAATGTACTTCTACATAGAAAAAGCAAAATGTTTAAAATAAGTTAATTGAGTACAAATTGTTGAATTAAAAATAATATAAACCATAATTGTAATCCAATAAAATTAAAAGCCAGAAAAACTAGGCCCATTGAAATCTTAGTTGCAAAATAAATGAACATATATCAAATAAATACAGTCCACTACTGTTATAAATGCAACTAATATACTAATGTACATCTCAGCTTGCTGGCCCTTTGGCAGAATGTTCACACATGAACACGAATATATTTAAAGACTTACAATTTTGGGCTCCGTTCATATCTTATGTAAATGAATCGAGAGCGATAAATTATATTTAGGATTTTGTTATCTAAGGCGACATGGGTGCATTGCTCAAAAACATGTAATTTAAGTGCACACTACATGAGTCAGTCACTTGAGATCGTTCCCCGCCTCCTAAAATAGTCCCTTAGTGGGAGACCACAGATAAGGTCCTCGCCGCTCAAGATAGGCAGATGTGCCCGAGCGTGGGACCTCGATAAGGCGGGGACTATTTACTTAGGCCTCTGCGTAGGCCATTTACTTTAAGATGCGATTCTCATGTCACCTATTTAAACCGAAGATATTTCCAAATAAAATCAGTTTCTTACAAAAACTCAACGAGTAAAGTCTTCTTATTTGGGATTTTACAAGCTGGGTCTCCGTAGTTCTGACAGACCGGTATGCAAGTATGCGATTCATGGCGAAACGCGGAGCAGACCACAGCCATAGCCACACCCATACGCACACGTTCATGTTGAGTTATTAATATGCTGACTGGAACATAGGACGGTATACCGTATACCGTATATGATATACCATATACCCAATTAGTGCAAATCACTTACACACACACACGTATAGTATATGATTAGCCAGGCGTACGCGTACATCCTGCGTTCATAATCGTACATTAACTTTCATACCCACACACTGTCGAGGGAATTGTACCCAAACTCGAAGGACAAAATCAAGAGCTTCTTAGACACTTGGATGTTGTGTACTAGTATAACGAAGGGCATTTCGGAGACATAGGCATAGTACCCATAGACCTATATATGTAATATCACCGAGTCAACTAACTACTAATGGATTAAATAAATAGACAGATATGATGTCATAGTCAAACGTAGGATGTCGTCAGAGTTGAGTCGAATCTCACATCAGTATTGGCGTTAATTCTATACCCCTCAGAAATCAGATCAGATTGAACGAAACTCGGTTATAGTTCAGTTTTGGTAGAAATCGCAACACACACAGCTCGCCTTATACAAAGAAAGTATTTCTATTAGGTTTCGATTATAAAAATATACTCGTACGTTTCTTTTTACAACTCGGTTTTATAAATCAGTATCATGAACTTGGTCGATTATTCTTTATAATTGTTAAATCTGTCCCGATTCCATAAAGCAGTCCAGAGATATTGTACATAAGACTGTCCAACTCATAGAACTCCAATACTGCATCATAGCATCAATCTCAGTGCAATATGAATACGAAAACAAATACAAATACTGAATAGGACGTTCATAACCATATTCATGTAGATAATATCGCGGACACAGCAATGAAATTTAGGAAATGTTTATACGATATCTACATACTACGATCAGAATATTCAAAATCCGAAGCAGAACGCTGGTATCAAACACAATACGAAGACAATGAATATCATCCAATAAGTCGCAAGAGCTATTTATACCTACACTAGATACAGATATTAACATAAATTCGAGTATGAGTATCAATATGAATACAGAAATAAATATGGGTAAATGAGTTTGAATATG
The DNA here is from genome assembly GCF_000001215.4 of Drosophila melanogaster. Taxonomy (NCBI): domain Eukaryota; kingdom Metazoa; phylum Arthropoda; class Insecta; order Diptera; family Drosophilidae; genus Drosophila; species Drosophila melanogaster. The sequence continues at coordinate 1,736,027 of NC_004354.4, read as the reverse complement.
GCTATGGATATAAATACGAATATAAATATAAAAATATGATTATAAATATGATTATAATTATGAATATGAATACGAATATGAATAGAGTTGAATATGAAATTGCCGTTGAATTTGTCAGGTGCTGAAGCACTGATATATAGATATATATATATATATATATATATATATATAAATGAATGTATATGTATATGTATCACTATGTATGTACACCAAATGCAAATGCTTTTAAATGGACATTAAGTATAATTTGTTGTTAATTTTTTTTAGCACGATTAGGAAACATAAAACGTAATATAGGGAAAATACAGAATCATATATCACATATATTGTAATACAGCAACATACTTACAACAAATACATGCGTAAAGAACAAGCTAATCGCCCCAATTAATTGATAAGTGAAAGAAGATATAGTAAGTCGGGCGGGAAAAACAACAACAAATCCTCTGCCTGCAATTGGTTGGACATACGGATTTTTAATTCGACGGCTAGGATTGTGCGCACTTTTTCCAGCAAAACGCTCAAACGAGGACTCAAGCCGAGTGCTCGTTGGTTGACGCCTTCTAGCGCCACTTGAATGGAGCCATGGAGCAGAGTGATTCAAGTGCTTTGTGGGTGCGTCTAAGCGAAAGTCTCCGTCGCCGAGGACGCCACGCTGACGATGACATGGCCACCAGACCAAATAGGCCCTGCACGCCCAGCCCAGCCCAGCCCAGCCCATCCCAGCAGCTGCAAATGATGTGGTCGTGGTCGCAGTCGTGGTCTTGGCTTCGTCCTTATCCTCGTCGGCGTTGTGGGAGTTGCCGACGGGAAGTACGATGAGTTACTACGGCGGCTACGACGGCACACGACGAATCCTCGGGCGCCTAAATTGAGTTACTCTCCGAGTCAAGGACTTTGAGGCTTTGAGCCGAAATCGAGCTTGGTCCACACAACCAGAAGCTTTGCCAGCAGTCAAGTTTGCCGCACGCGAGGCAGTCAGTTGAATTGGAAAGCTCCACGACGGGATCCCTTGTGACCCAGCCTAGCCCTTGCACTGGACTAGCAAGTAGCGTTCGTTGGCTGCCGGATCCCCTATTCCGTATTGCATATTCCGTATTCCGTATTTCATATGCCGTATACCATACTCCATGACCATCCAACGAGCAGCGATGCAGGCGGAAGAAGTACAGCAGGGTGCGATGTCGCACTCGGCGTTATATTTAGTAGTCTATTAATATTCAAACAGGCTCTTTTGTACTTTTCCTCCTCATTGACGCGCTCGTCTGACGCTGTCGCTCTTTTTGTCAAGCATACGCCCCGTTGTACGACCCTCACACGTGGCCATGTAATCACATAAAATTTTCTAATTACCGCACTAACAAGCATACACAAGCTTTCCAAAACTGACAGCTAGGAAGTAACTTTCGCGACTCTTCCATTTTGGCAGCCCTTGCCACTTGCCACTCTGCTACACTCTGCCACACTCTGCCACACTCTGCCACACTTTGCCCCACATTGCCACTTGTGCGTTTTTAGCCCTGAGCACATGCATAGTTTAAATTTCAATGCATAACTCAGCCGCTGTCTTAAGCCGTCCTAAAATTTAAATGAAAACACCTTGCGGCGCCATATGTGAGCGGCCATAAATTCAGCAGGCCACCGCCGACTAGACCCATCCGTTCGCCTTTCCTGAGCGACCTTAAGGGCAGGAGGGGATGTGGGTAGGAATGGGAAATGGGCTACGACCTTACACCCCCTCCCCCACAAAGGACAGGTGTTCCGGGGGGTGGACGCAACAGTTAGTTAGTTAACGATAGCTAAAATGGGTGTAAACCTGCGCCAAGCTGACAAATTAAGTATGCATGAATGTGTAGTGTGTATGTTCGTCCTCGCACACACACACACACACACACACACCAGCACCACACTCACACAGGCACACTCTTAAGTGCCATGGTAGGGGGGGTGTGGCATTTCTTTCACGTTGCAGTTAATAGGATTTGGCTGAAGAGCGGAATGAAATTAATTGTTTCATTTGTTTATAAAACGTTCAAGTCACTGCTCTTGCTCCACTGTTGACAGCGAGGTGTGCGTGTGTGCACGTTTCCACGACTGGGTGTGTGTGTGTGTGTGTGTGTGGGCGGATGGGTTGTATGGGTGTGCGGTGTGTGCGTGTTCGGGCGTAGGGATCTTTAGGTGCATACCTTAACTGACGTTTAAGTGGGCAATTAGGCAAAGCTGTGTAATGTTTTCATCGTTAAGGACGTACGTTGCACAGCCAGTTGGAACGTGCCCCCGTCCATCCGCTGCAAGGATTTGCTTTTTGGCCAACTTTTGAGCCCGCTTTCAACTCACTCATTCACTCAGTCAGTCAGTCAGTTGGGCACTGCTGACCCACCCAGAGGCAGGTCAATCTAGCCAACCCGACAGATTGATCTGGGCTAACCATTTCGACGGCCTATCTGGAACTCCGTCCAAGAACACTCCTTGGAGATGGAGCAGTTGGAAAAAGTCATATTTCCCGGGAGACCGACTGCAGCCTGTCGTTGCCTCAACCATTTATTAACTTATTAAATTACACACATACTTGCACAGGTTGCCAAGTCTCGAGGAGACTGGAAGGGGGGCTAGAACATGCAGCAGGGTGGATGGTTAATTTATTTGCATGCAAACAGACGAACTTGTTGGCAACTTGCAACGACCATCGAACGAGTGCGAGTACTCAGCCTGCATCCACTGCACCCTCTGTATCCCCCGGAACAACTGGAACCTTGAAACCAGCCCGTCGTGGGCCACCTACTTTATGGAGCTGGGCATTTAAGAAAGCCAAGAAGTAGTTGCTGTCGACATCGGCTCGGCTTTGGCATTTGTGTCTTATCTGCCGCATCTCAGTGGCAGGAACGAGGTCGGTCCAAGCAACTAAACGAATTTATGTCGTAATGAATGTCGGTTGCCACATATCTGCGTGTCTATCTGCGCTTTCTGCACAGTTCAGCACTTCTTACTCCCAGCACACGAGTATCCGCCATCCTTATTGCATTGTGGCATTACCGTTTAGGGAAATTTAATAGTTATTCAAAGCGCCGCGAAGGAGCATGCGGCCGAATGTGGCGCAGTTCGCTTATCGGCGAGACTTTCGGAAAATGATTAGTGGCAGCCCCGCCCGTTCGACTCCTGCAGACTCGGAAGAGCTACCAAGGCGTCCAGCTGAGCGAGCCGAGTGCTAAACTGCTCCCAAACCCAAATCCAAACTGGGTAAATTACGAGCTGTTCACTTTGTGCTCAAGAGTTTCCCTATGGGTTAACTCATTTACAATATTCTACTGCCCTTTCCGTGCGAAGGTTACATTCACCCCCCCACAAAACTTGTACAGCTCGTTTAAGGATACCAGCAAATCGCTACACTCCACTTCGCGTAGAGCGTATCCTGGGTGCGCATTGCCGTTGTCCTTTTTCGGATCCTGTCTCTTCTCTCCTCGTGACGGCTTTTTTACGAGCTGTTGCCGGTGCTGCCCGCTATGCGCGGGTGCGTGTTAACAGGCAATTAAATCCGAATTACAATTTGCCCCCTTCTGCAGCCCCATCAGGTACACCCATGTGTGTGTGTGTGTGTAGGGTTGTAATCGCAAGTTCCCTTCCGTTCAGGAGTTAAGCGGCAGGTGTGCCAAGCGCCACGCCGCTCGGTGCGATCCGGACACCAGTGCCACTTTCAGGCAACCACCCTTCTAGCTCCTCGCTCATTCCCATTCCCAATCCCAGTCGAAAGTCAAGCTTGATAAGGCTGGCAAAGTTCAAGAAGCCAGTTGGCTGTTAGCAGTTGGCAGGACTTGGTGCACTGTTTGCTGGCCAACTGGATACACGTGCCAATTAAAGATAAATTTTAATTGCCGCCACAGAATGGAGAATGGAGATTTATGGCTTAGGCATTAACCGAGCAAATCGGACTCGTTTATCGGCCGCCTTTAATTGAATCGAAAGAACACACACACACACACACTTTCATCATACCAGCCCCATACCCTGCCCCATAATCGAATTTCCAAATGGTCGAGAATCGGCATTTGGGCTAGAATGTGGGAGCGTTAGACCGCAGAAAGTTGGCCCAATTGAATTTGGTTGGCTTAATGCGATGGCAACTTATTCAAACCGAATCAAATGTGACTGCTTTTGAAGGGCAAGCACGGGTCGAGGTTCTCCAAGTGCCCATACCCTTCTTGGCCTGTCAAGTTTTATATTCCTTTCCAGTGAACTTGAAAAAATTTGAGAATGTGTGTCATGTGTGTATGATCTTTACGGATCCTACGGATCAGACTCCTGTTGGTGACAATAGTGAAATTTCTTACATTAGCACTACTCTCGTTTGTAGTTTATATTACTTTTAAAATATTTTAGCCATTTGCAATTGGGAACAGTGTAGCCTAGGAGCACAAATACGTGTTTAAAACACCCTGGTGGCGCGACAAAATGTGGGCTTACCATATCACCACCATATCATTACCATGGGCGCAAATGAAGCCATTTCGCCATTCAGCTCGAACTCCTCTCAGCAGCGAAGAGGCGGATGGGAGTAGATGATCGTGCTCCACTGCGGTGTTGTGTGCAGACCCAACTTAATCCTTTTGTGAACAAACATACGCTCTTTAGCCTCTGCTGACCGAACCGGTCCCCGATCCCGTCCTGGTCTTGAATCTGGTCCGGATTCCGAGGCAAAACTGGTCCTGTCTCCGTTTCTGTTTGTGACTCGCGCGGCAGAGGTGACGCGGGGCGGATAGTGAGGGGCGTTGCAAAAAGTGTGGCAAGCGGAAATCAAATGAAAAACTCGTGCGTCGCCCCAAAAATGGCACACACAAATAGTATAAAACAAAATAAAATAAACTTTTCCGAACGCATTTCTATTGTCAGCGGCACAGTCTCAGTCTTCGCCGTAGTTGTAGAATGGGCTTTCGCTGGGCGTATGGGGCGTATGGGCTCCTCGCTGAATGGCGAAAACTTTCCTGGTGTGCGGGTGCCCTGCCCGGCTTTTGTTTGTTGTTCTCGGTTCCCAGTACCCAGATTCCAGCTCCCAGTACTCAGTTGCCGGTTTGCAGTTACCAGTTTTCTCGGCAAGAGCGTTTGTTTTCTTTTCCTTTCCCTTTATTACGTATTTTATTTTTTAGCTGTGGCAGTGGCAGAACCAGAACCGTTCACTTCATTTGCCTACACGGCCGGGCCAAGAAGCACTTTGCATGGCTGGGAAGGCAGGGGGGATGGCGTTACTGCGGCTGTTCCTGGCACAGCCCAAAAGGATCAGGGAGGCGGAGGAGCAGCAGCAGGAGCTGCAGGGGTAGCAGGGGTAGCAGGGGCAGCAGCACCACCACTGGCGAAAGGACAAACTTTTGTCGCTTGGTAATGATGGCATTTTGGCATTGCCGTTGTTATTGTTGTTTTAAAGTTTCGTGCACACAAGTTTAAACAAAGCAGCCGCCAGTCCCATAAACAGTCGACAGGCGTTGTGTTCATGGGTCAAGTCAAGCAACAGTCATCCAAGCGGAGGTCGTGGCAGGGAAGGAAGGGCATCCTCGCCAGCAGCAGCAGCTGCAATCGCATCAAGTATACGCCCCATTGCGGCTAAAAGTAAAGAATCGCATCGAGCAATAGAATGTTATAGTGCCCAATGAGGCCTGCGCCATGACTGGCCACGGATTGTGTCTCTGCGTCCCGTCTTGGCACTGGAGCCCTGTTATCACTTAATTGAAAACATAAAACCGGTGGTCATTAGTGCAGGACGCCCTGCTAATCGGCTTTCGCCCCAGCACAATACATGCTACACAGTACATAACTTTTGCTTGTCCCCATGCGAATGGCGAATAATTTGCCACACAAACGTTCAAATTAACCGACGCCTCGGTCAGAAGTTCCTTGTAGTTTCCGATCTTATCGACGCCACCACGCGGCACACGAGCTGCACGCTCCACTGAACTCCGGCTCCGTGATTTCGGGGACTTTGGTGTGTCAACTAGCGCGCTGGACCAGCGATAAGGGTCATAAGCAATGCTTATGGGGTTAGCTAGATAACACATAATTGTGTCCAATGTTACGGCAAACTTTGCAGTTGCAAAACAGCATGACCAGCGGGTCAGCGGATGGGCTTTGAGCTCCTGCTCCAGCTCCAGCTCCAGCTGCAACTGCTAGCTTCTGCACCATCATTGCCCCCCTTCAATGGACGGATCATCTGCTGACAACTTGACTCATTTATGAGATGAGATTGGTTGAGATGAGATGGGAGGCAATGGAGTGGAATGATGGGAGCGTAATGACGTGACTGCCGGATCGCCGTCAAGTCTTAAAACGCGTTTAATTTGTTTCCCAAGAATTCGCACAAAGCGCGCCAACTTGTTTTGCCTCCGCTCTTCTGGACCCCCAGACTGTCACAACTTGACGGAGGACGGCACTCCGGAAAACCCTTCCTCGCCAACAATACTCCTTGGAAGGAGTACTCAACCCCATCCCCATGCCCATTTTTATGAACTCTTTGGCGTGGCCTGGGCGCGTTATCTCCGATTGCGAGTCAAGTTCGCTGGCACGCTTAATTACCGACGGCGAGGACCCAGTCTCCTGGCCATCCATCCCCTGGATAACCGACAGTCGAAAAATATGCTGTGACGTCATTTGGCTTCAATTAAAATAGCTGAGGATTGCATGAGGATTTTTAATTAAAATTTACTTTGTAAATTATACGTTCAGAGGGATCTAACCAGTGCGTGCTCCCACATCCCATTCACTCTTTACGTCTGACTGTTTATCGTTAGCCGTGTTTCCCCCAACGCCCCCCGTAAGACGTTTGCCATTTTAGGCAGAACCAAGGAGAAATATCGAATACTGGAGTGCCGCCTTACACTGTCCATATGTACTGCATATGAGTATTAGAGCTGGCAAGTGAAACTCCTCGATTTATACATATATGCTATTTATGGACGTGCTTTGGAGTCCCGAATGGAGTAGTCAGACACTAGGAGCACTCACAACCCATCGGGAGGAGCTCGGCACTGGACTCGGTGCCATAACAATTAATGGACTCTGAGGCACGAACACGGAAATAGAGAAACACAGAAGCACAGTGCCACATACATACATACATACATAGATATGTACATATGTACATGCAGATGTTTCAAAGTTGTCCTATGCCGGGCATAAATTGCTTCTGCCATGGCATACCATTATGGTCGGTGCTGTCGTCGATGCATTTGCTGCTTTGCTTTTGTTTTGGCTGTCGACGCTTATTTGTCCATTGAATTTACAGGCGAAAATATCTGTTTATTTGCGCATGTTGAATATAAATAAATAATTGCCAGTCGCCGATACAATTTATGCATATTTCGGTATAATAATTTTATTGCAAATTAAATCGTCGGCCAATTGCAGCAATTAATGGCTAACTAGTCGGCGTTGCTAACTTTTGGCGGAGGATGGAGAGGATAGAGGACATAGAGACCAAGCACGCACAGCTCACTCTTCGGATCGAAGTCCTGGAATTCCTGGAAATCCAGGAGATCCTGGGGCCATCTACTTGACTTTCCTAACCCAAGACCAACAGCTCGTTGTATCAATTGACAGCAAATAAAATTGTCAGTTGGCTGGCAAACATGGCAAACAGGCGGGCGAATAAACATGGGCCATGCGAGCAGAGCATTTAAGTGTCCAATTTTTAGGAACCACAAACATGACAGCACGGGAAAGACAAACAGCACGAAAACAGCAACAGAAACAGAAGCACCAATGCCAATCGAACCAATGCCCCAACGTCCTGGCAATCTAAGCCGCACAGCTCGCAAACACGCAAACACAACTGAAAGAACGAGCTTGACAGCACGCCGAAGGAATATAATAATGATGATGGGTGGAGGGCAGGAGTGGGGGTTCCAATCCGCCCATCGACCCATTCACCCATTCACCCAACCCAATCGAAACGGCAAAAGGTCGCCGCCCATCGACAGACAGCCACTTACGTGGGTTAGATCACGCCGTGGAAGAGCTGGGGGTATGGAACCCGGCACCCGGCACCCGGCACCCGACACCCGACACCCGGCATCCGGAATCCGGAATCGGGACCACTGTGTGCGTATAGTGAAACGTATGAGCACATTATCTACGTGTTTACATCCCAATTTGATTCCCCGATGATTGCCCTTTGCCCTCCGCCTCTTTGTTTTGCCCTGAAAGATTTGTTGGCAATTTCTTTAGCGTCCACAGCTCAATACGCCGGAGTTGGCGGCAAAGTCGGGTACGGAGATGGCGACGGAGAAGGAGAAGGAGACGGAGACGGATGCGAGGACCGGAGTTGGAGTGGTGTTGGGTCTGGCTGCTTTTCGATTTCCGTTAAACATCTCAATGCTTCCTGCCCGCTGCTTAGTCACTTGCAGTCTTGGTAGTCTCAGGAACAGGCATCTGGTTGCTCCGCTCCACTTTTTCCACATTGTACATCAGTTACTCAGTGCTCACTGCCCCGTCCATCTTGCGACTTCCGTTCGGAGGTAGCCCTAATAACTGCTGATTGTGTGATTTCCCCTCCCAACCATGACGTCCACTCCCACATTGCCACCCGACGTGTTGCGTGCCCGCCCAGCAACTCCTCCTTCCACCTCACTGGCCATAGATATTATGGCCACAAACCAATAGCTCCAGCTCCAGCACCAGCACCAGCACCACCTCCCCTTTTGCTGGCTGTCAGCGTTTCTGTTGGCATTGACCCTCCGGAGACCTTTTCGTACACTCATAAATGTCTTTCAATCATAATGTTTCAATAAGTCAAAATCGATTACGAACTTCATATGAAATTTATTGCACTTTCGCAAATATGACATTGACGGGTTGTGTGTGGTGTGGTGTGGTGTGGTGTACTGTGCCGTGTGTTGTGTTGTGTGTGTCAGCGTGTGTACATGTTTACGACTGCTGTGTGTGCTGAGTGTGCTGTGTGTTTTTGGCCACATAAGAACAGCCGGATGATGATGGGTGGCCGTGAGCGGTGAGCGGTGGGCGGTAGGCGGTAGGCGGTGGACGGTGGGCTGTATGGCATTGGCATTGGCATGGCCATTGCCACAGACTTCGCAGGACTTCAATCGGACGCGCGTGTGTACCGCACTCGTGGTTTGTTTATCGCAAGGTGGGCCGCAGTGGAAGTGGCCGCATGCACACGGCACACAAAATTGAATTTGCCGAAGGGGCAAAGTGCTTAAATATTTAGTTAAATGATTGACAACGATTGCTCGACTGTATTGCCGTGGTCTGCCCACGTGGTGCAGCCATCAGACCGCCCATGGCCCACCCCCAAGCATATACATATGTACATATATATATGCACATATGTGCCCACTCCATTGACATTGACTGGTCGACTATTTGAATATTGACAAATTATTGACTGCTGAGCAGTGGGGCGAGTGAAAGGATTATCGCGAGATCCCCTTGGTTGACGGCAGTCAAAGCCCCGCCGATTAACGCATTGCATTCCATTTGCTGCCCGCCGCTATCTCTGAATCTTGCCAGCACCCACTGACCACATATCTTTTTATGAGCTGACGCTGACCCATTGCGCTCGCTGGAGCGGAAACCCGTTGCCCAGTCATGGCAATCGGCTTGGGGGTGGGGTTGGATGTGGGTGTGAGTGTGGGGGTACAAATCCTCTGCCAAAAGACTCCCGCCGAAAGCCACAAGGACATGCCACATGCACGCATATGTATATGCGGCCAGGTTATGCCAGAGTTCGCTTGAGCAGCACTTCTTTTGCATTTCCTTCAAAGTCTCCTTTGTGAGTGCATTTTATTTTCGCATTCGGTTGGAGTGGAGCACCTGGAAAGACGGACCAGCGGAGCAGGGTGCATGGGGCAAGGGGCAAGGACTAGTGCTTAATCAAAATCATACGCGACGCTGCATCGCGACTGCAGTAGTGCAACAGCGGCAAACACAATAAGTCGTAAAGTGCGCTGCGCACTGACTGTTGCTGGCCAAAAGCTGGCAACAAGGACGATAATGCTCGTGGATCAGGAATGGGAATGGGAATAGGACTGGGAACGGGTGCGGGCACTCATTATTTTGAAATTTTTAGCGCGCATTTCAGCGCCTTCCGCTTCCGTCGCCAGTTATGACACGGAGCAGGCCAGGATGGAGAATGTAGGTGGAGGGGGCAGCTCCATAAGAGAATTGAAAGAATACGCAGGGCGAGCAAAGGATACCATGGAGCAGATGCTTCCACAGAAGCCAGTGGCACAGGAGTGAGCGGAAAAGCCCGCAAGCTGGTTTAAATAACAATTTCGCGATAGCGGCTGCCTGACGAGGTGAATGTGGGCGGAGGACGAAACCTGGAGCTCGCAGCTCGCAGCTCAGAGCAGGGAGCCAGGCAGCTAGGCAGCTAGGCAGCTGGAGCCGCAGGTGTGCATCACCTGCTGTTTGGCTTAATGAATGCGACATTATGCTGCTACGGCAGGCGAGCAGCTGGGGAGCCGCCAAAGTCCTTGGCGCGGATTAGTCCTGCCCACCCTCCTCGATCCACCACCTCCAGCTTTTCATTTGGCCAACCACCTTGATTAGTATAATGCGCAATAATCGCTGAGCCAGCTCAGCTCAGCAAGGCTTTCCTTGGTGGCGAGCGTCAGTGAAAGTGAAAGTGAAAGGATTTTATTATTATTGCCTCGTTGGGGGCGAAACTAGAGCTGCATAATTACATCCGGGGATGGAGACTCGGCGCTGTCAGCAACTCGTCAGCCGGCTGGCCGCTGGGTATTCGGGTAGTTGGGTAGTTGGGTATTAAGGAGCCACAACAAACTGCGTCTGCTGGGGAATTAAAATGATAGCATTTTATTAGGAGGCCACCAACCACGTTCTCCTCCAGGTGTCGGCACTTTTCGGAAACGGGACCTCTTCCTTAATTAGAAGCTCTGGGTTCCATCGTGGCGCCTGCACTTTAAAATCATCGAGGAGTAATCGCATTCCGGCAGTGTGACAGTGTCTAAATCATTTATGGCTCGAGATGGTCTTTAGCGCATAATCTGGCCAAGATGGCCAACTATTCCCGTTCGGAGTCATTTTGTCCTCGATCAGTATGCTCGATAAGAGTATCGCGCGGACGGCTAGCGCAGGATCATATGGGGCGAGTGCGTAGTCGAAATAATTGAAATGCCGAAAAATGGTCGCACGAACTGGGGCAGGGGTATAATCAAAGCAATGCGGCTGGTGTCCAACAAAGTGGCAGGGCCAGCAATGATGGTAAAATGAGCAGGGCGTGCCTCTGGTGCATAAACAACAGGAGCAACAGCAGCGGAAAAGGGGCATGGGACGTCGTTAGGGTCATGACGCTGGATGCCACGTCTGCGGCAAACAATGCTGCTGCTTAGCCTCAACAAACAAACGCAAACACCGGCCATGAAAGTGGGTGTATGTGTGTGTGTAGGTGTAGGTGGGCGGTTGTGTGTGTGTGTGTGTGGGTAGTCCGCTTGCATGGCGACTGGCTTCCGTTTCCTGTTTCGTTGTGCTTTCAACTCAACTCGAATCCTGTTTGCCGTTTAATTAGAGACACACACAGACTCACACTTGCCCGTAGACAGATGCACACACGCATACACAGACACAGCGAGGGACAGGTGGTGCCAGGACCCACCTCCTTGCGTTACGTCACTGCTCTGCTCTGCCATTCCTCTGTGTGTGTACGTGTGTGTGGGTGGGTGTGTGGGTGTGCGGGTGAATGTGGATTGTGAGCGTATAACGATGTGGTAGGTAATCAGAAACTGCTTTTAATTATTCAAGGTTCCATTCTGATGAATGAAGACAACAACGATAACAGCGGCGACCAGCGCCAAACTGCGCAATAAAGGCCACAGTGAAACAGCAACAAATGGCAAGAAACTGCCTCTTGTCCACGCTTTTCGCTCGGCATTAAGGCAGCAACAGAAACAACTCCAAAAACTTCAACTGACTGACTGACTGACTGACTGAATGGCGTTCCACGAAAGGAGATTAAACATCACTGTGTGTGTGTGCGTGTGGGTGTGTCTGTGTGTGCATGTGTGCGGATAGGTTTGCTGCTGTTTGATGTCGCTGCTGCCCTCCGTGGCAGCACTTGCTCCAGGTCCAGTTCCACCTCCCACCTCCCACCTCCCACTTCCCCACTCCCAGTGAAGTAGACTCGCCCACGCCATTTAAATGAGTGCATAAAAAAAGTAAAGCAACGATGACAGCGGCAGCAAAGGACGACAGCAGGAGCACTGACCACAACAAACGCAAATAAGTAACATGAAAAATGTCCATCGACGGTGGACGAGGGCAGCGGTCGAGTGCTGACTGACGGGTGTCCAATGGCGGTTGGCCAACAATAAGACGCAACACAAATAATTTTAATGCACCAAAGCAGAGAGTCCTGCAGTCCCGTTCATCGGCTCACCTATTCACCGGTTCATCTGGTCGCGTGTTTATCCGATCGGATTTTAATCTGCCTCCCTTGTTTATCTGATTATCTGTTTATCTGCTTAACTGTCCGTATGTTTACCTGTTCATTTGATTACATTTGCATTTATCAGCTTACCTCTTCATCCGATCGGATTTTCTGTTCCTATGCATATCTGTTCATCTGTCTACTTTTTCACCTATGCATTCGTTCACTTTGTAACATGTTCACTTTTGTCACCCATTCATCCGTTCACTTCTTTCTATTTATGAGTAAAGACTAATTGATTCTCAATTCTGCGTGTGTGTACACATAGCGGTCACCGTGGGTGCGAGGCAACCCAGCTGGCTAACTTACAGTCCCTGTTGCCCCACTCAGTGGGGGCGAAAAAGTATTTTGTCACGCTCGTTAAAGCAGCGAAAGTTACGGCTTCACCCGGGGCCAGTACTCGGTTTGGGGCACGACAAAGTTGGCAAACAGGTCGCTTTAAGCGGGGTTCAGGTTGGGTTCGCTCTTTTTTAATGGGCGGCACATTGTGATCGTGATTGCGATTGCGGCGGTGTGAATGAGTATGAGAATGGGAATGGAAATGGAAATGGAAATGGGATGTGGATGTGGATGTGGATGTGGACGCGGATGTGATTATGTGCGTGTCCGTGAACCGCGGCCTTGCCAGCTTTTGTTGTTAATTCTGTTTACTTTAAAATGCCCAACTCCGCCTACGCCGACATCGTCTGGACTGGCAAATATTTGTCGTATTAATGAATGCACGGGTTAATGTGTTTACATGCGGCCGCACCGGCGTGGCGACGCCGCGGAGGCGCCACTGGGAAGGAGCAGTTCGGCCAGGGATTGTTGCGCAAGGAATGGATCTGGCGACGACAGCTATCAATTTTGCAAGCCTTGCGGCATTGAAAGACGACGCGCAGCACCGGGAATCGCTTTTTGTCTGCGGCTAGAAAATCAATAAGTTGTCCTTTGGCCGAGGACGACTGCTCCCGAAAGGACGAATGCAGTGACAGAATGCAGCGCCAAGTGGTCGAGTAGTCTTGTAGTGGAGTAGTGGAGCAGTGGAGCCATGGATGCGACGGCTTTAACGACTGCCCGCAAATTACTTGGCCAGAGCTCATTGACCGTATTCGGTTTACTTTTACTCACTGCCGCAACAAATTATTGTACACATGAATTTCCACTTAAGGCCAATGAAAATGTTTTAACAATGCCCAACCAAGTGCCGGCGAGTGACGGCGGCGTGAGATGGCTGGGAAAGAGAGTAAACTGTTTTAAAATGTAAATTTCGCTAGCAAGCCGGCATTAAGGCCAATAAACAGAGTAAATGTGCCATTTAATAAATGCGAAATACGGCGAGCCAAAAAGAAATACGTAATACAAAATACAAAATACAATATACAATATACATCCCGGACGAGCTGGGAAGTATGTTGGCTAACGCCTTCTGAGAGCCAGATCGGCCAGACTGGGCCGTAGGCGGATTGGAAGTACGAGTGCCTGCCAGCCATCCGGCCAACCAGCTATCCACCAGCCAAGCATCCACCCAACCAGCCATGCAGCCATTCAGGCAGCCAGAGAAAGGCAATAAGTTAAATTGAATTAAAAACAAATTAATTAAATCCCTCCTGAAAATGTGCAAACGGGCCAGGCCGACCAAAGTTGCCTGGTACCGACCGAGGACAGAGGAGCGAGGATCGAAGAGCGCGGGTCGGGAGGTGCGCCTAATGGTGCACGATGTGAGGCATCTTTTATTGCTGCAGGGTATGCGAGTGGCGGCCTTGGAGCTCGATGAATGCTCGAGTGGAGGGCCTGCATAATTAGCTAACATATTTTGGAGCCCAATTTGCGGCGCACCTGATGCGACCTGAGAGTCATTTGCAGGCTGGCATCAATCATACGGCTCTGACACTCAGCCGCATAATTACGAGTGCCTCCCAGCAAGACAATGGACCGGTGATCACGGGGAGAAAACTAATTCCACTAATAGGACTCATAAAAAGGATAACACGCAGTGGATAATGGCAGCGAGACCTTCATTATTGGAAATGCGGCTCACGTATGTATTCAATTACTTGTTCAACAGGCTCCACTCCATTCTATCCCATTCCATCCCATTCCACTTTACTCCGCTCCACTCTCCTCCTCGGAGAGCTCACTTGGCTCCCACTTCCATCATTCATCGGAGGTCGCGGGTCCTCCGTCCTTCGTCCTTCCTGCTCCCTGCTCCATGCTCCATGCTCCATCGTCTGTCGTGGTTGGGCGTCCATGAGACTCTTTGGATTTCGATTGTTCGAGAGGAAATCATATTTTCTGTTATTGTGGCAAAATGAGATTATTAAATGGGTTTTGGGTAAAACCCAATAAGGCGCCGGGCTGGTCCGGTTCGAATCAAAACAGCAGACGGCGGAAAGTAAACAGTAAGCCGACACCGGGCACTATTCCAAGGGCAGGAGCACAGGAGGAGCAGGACTTGGAGCAGGGACCACGACAACGACAACTGTCTGCTCGTGAAAGTGTAATGGGAATGGGTATGGGAACGGGAACGGGAACGGGAATGAGAATCGGAATGGGTTGTGGTGTGGTGTGGCGCGTACGTGACATGTATAGAGTGCTTCCCAATATATATCTATATATAGTAGTAGGCATGCATGTATGGCTGGCCAGGAACCATGGAGCTGGCCGCGTCCGGCATCTTCGGATGAATTTTCAAGGTTCATTTGTTGACTCAAAGTAACAATGCCGGAGTTCAAGTTGTGTCTAAGCCGGGCCAGCTGGCTTACTGTCTGCAGCAATTTGTAACCATTTACTGATGGGTGGTGGCCCACTACTACCTTCCCACCCAGCAGTATCTGTTGCTCCGCCGGCGCAATATCAACTGCCAAGTGGAAATTTGGAAAAGGTGGAAGAAGGCGTTCTCGGCACGTCCTGCTTGTCCCCGCAATCGGGCCATGATTATATATACGAGTATGTGCGGGTCCTTGGTAGCTTGGGTTTGCTTTGGAATTCAATAAATATTTGAGACCCGGCGCTGGAGTCGTTATGACACTCGGCCAAAGCTCAGCTAACTGACCTTTAACCCCTGGGCCGCCACGCTGCCAACAATCAAATTAACATCCGCATCCTCGCACCTCGCACCGCGCAGCCTCGTTAATTGTGGACGGAAATTGGCGTCAAGAGCCAAATGTGCAAATTGCACTTCAATTGTCTGGCTGCAAACAAACGCAGATGAAAGGCGAATCATCCAGACTGCGATCCAACGATTGCCGGCGAGGCGTTGCAACTGCCACCTGGGTGAAGATGGAAATCAAGTTGGAGATGGGTCTGTGTCGCACGTGAGTGGGCTAATTTCAGCTGTCCGAGATATTGCGCCAGCATCACGCCCTCACGCGTTCACCTCTGACCCACGGAAAAAGTTGGGCGGAGCAGCAAAAGGGGCAGCAATTGGAGGGTGTGGCCAGAGGAGCAAGTGAAGCTAGTGAAGCGAGTGCAGCAAGAGGCAACACACAAAATCTCACAAAGCTCAGGGAGGCTGGCGGTGCAAAGCTTATGCAAATTATTCTGCAATGAGCCGCCAGCGAACATGTATTTGAACGTGCGGGATTCGAGCTGGGAAATGCTGGGAAATCCTTGGGAAATGCGAAATGGATGTTATCCCGGCACGCCACCCCGCGGCACCTTTGGCTACCCAACTTGCAATGTTGCAGCGTAAGTTGGTGGCGGTGCAAATTAAAATTCAAGCAACGACAGCGCGACGTATGGAAAACATTTGCATTTGCAAGCTCCTCCATCTTATTCTCCGTGCTCCTGTCTTCCGGTCTCGCTGGATCGCGCCCTCCTCCCTGCCTGCCCTGCGCCCTGCTCCCTGCTCCAGCCGTGGAATCAACTCTTGGGTTGACTTTTGCTACACCTGCGGTGTGTTCGAAGTGTCGAAGGCATGTCTGAATGTCCTGGCGGCTGCACGACGACAAACACAAACGGCTGATTACAAACGAAAATTGAAAATCTTAAGCACTGGCATATTGAATACGGCAATCGGGTCATGACTGGGGCGTTTCGCAGGAATGGGTCCACCTCCACCTCCAACTCTTGCTCCAGTTCCAGCTCTGTCTCCACCGCCACCTCAGCCGCAATCGGAAGCACAAACTTTATTTCCAGCAGCTGTTTAGACTATGAGCCACGTGTGCCTTCATTTAAGTCAACTGTCAATGTTTTGTTTTCCGTTGGCTTCCTTGGGTTTCCCCCCGAAATGATGTCATCACTGCTCCTTGCTCCTTGGTCCTTGCTGTTGGCCCGATTCAGTTTCAGATTCAGATCCAGATACAAATACAGCAAGAGCAACAGCTACAGCTACATATACTGATGAAAATACAGATAGAGATACAGATACAGATACAAATACAGATGGAGATTCGTGGCACTTGCCTAGAACACAAAGATAAAGTCAAAATTGTGTCGAAAGTCGCAAGTCGAAACTGATTCTGGTGCCGTGCATATTAATGAGCGGGCGAGATCAAACAGCTTGGCCCGTCTTATGCTGGAGTTCAATGTGGGAAGCTGCCACGGCTGCAACGGTGGGACAGAGGACGCCGTCTCCATCATCATCATCCCAGGGCAGCCAGCGAAAAGTAATAAAGTTGCGGTTAAATTAAATTGTGCAGATGTATCGATAAAGCTTTACGAGCTCCACAGGACGGGCAGGAGGAGTTGACGTGGATACAGGAAATAGATATTGGTCTAGGCAGATTCGCGCAACAGATTCGATTCTTGCCAAGTGCAATTCAATCGGATACCAATAGATAGTAGCTTGTTGCTCTCCATTTGATTGGGATGGGAGTGGGGAGTGGGGAGTGCGGTGTGGGATGTGGCCGAAATAACTGATTAAAATGTTGGCCACAAAACGTATTAACATGTCGGCTCCAGAAGAACATTTCGGTGGTGACGACAGCAGTGGGGACACCTCAACGTCACGAAGGGATCGAGGTAGTGACATGGGAACAGGGAAAGAAAACAGAGCCATGGAAACATTGAAACGCAGGGGCAAACAGACAAAACAAATAAGCCAAGCATAAAAGTTTATATTGCGGTCTATGATTCACTCCCAGCCAGCCACCCAGCCAGTTGGGCCGTGGATGTGGATGTGGATACCAAGTGGCCTGGGGAACACGATGGGACAGCGGCTTGGACCGGCCTCTGCGGTTTCCTCTTGCTGGGCCACAAACCGTAGCTGCCAGGCCATCTTTGCCGGTGGCACAGCTGCAGCCGGGCCATTCAAAAATTTTGACATTTTGCGTTGGATGCGTCGCCGTGGCCTCCGTGTCCGTCTCCATCTACATCTCAACTCCACTTTGTTTTCGAGTCGAGCTCCTCCGGCGGCTGCCTGTTTACACTGAAGTACATGGTGGCATGGTGGTGGCCCGGCAGAGCAAATGAGTCATAGGTTGGCTTCTTGGGTCCCTGGCAGACTGTTCGAAACCCATTTACTTAATGGATATAATAAATTTTTCTACAAATTGAAACTCGTAATTTCCATTGTTCTCGCGCTGCTTCCTTTGCTCCTGCGTCTTGGTGCCCTTTTATCTCCGCCTCGAGGACAACGACGTTCTCAGTCAGAGTTGTTTTGGGCCGGCGGTCCATGCGGTCCTTGTGGCCTTGCCAAATTTCAGATGGCTGGCCCCATCCAGGTTCTCCTCCTGCTATTGCCTTCAGCTCAACCGTAAAACTACTTGTAATTACGTTAAGCATTGTGGCTTCAGTGGCCGTTCTCCGTCTTCCATCTTCCATCTCGCATCGTCCCACGGCGTCTCCTCACATGTGCCACTTGCATCAACTCCCCTCCGGGGGGTGAGTGGTGTGTCCACAGCACTCGGATTGCCGTGTCGAATTTGATAGGCCAAAACGACCACTTAACCCGTTGACACTGACAAGTTTGGAGACCAATGCGGGGCTGTGGCGGCCTCAAGTCGTTTGATTGAGGATCCCAGGGATCTCGAGTCTCGATCCCGAGCTCTGGATCTCCACGGACTCGTTCTGCCCTGGCAGCTGTAGTTTGTAAGAGGGATGAGCATCAGTTATGTAGGAATTAGTGCCGGTAAAACGTAATGTCCTTAATTCGCTTTAAACAAGCACACACACACACACACGCACACACACAGACACACAACAGGGGAGGAGGAGCCAGGACCCAACGGTCCCAAGGAAATGTATATTTTCAGCTCCTTGCGGGCCCCCGACTTAATGTCTGGCTTCATAAATTGTATGTCGGTGATGTTTAATTTGGCAACGGTAACTCATGTCTGCTCGGACTTAAGACCCTTCTGCTCCTGCTGCCTGCTCCCTGCTCCTCACGACTGCTTCATTTGGGTGTATAAATAAATTTGCCTTATCCTCACCAGACCACCCTGCTATCTTCGGCCGCCCCGCCTGTGAAATAACAACGAAATGAAAACGACAACGACACGTAGCGCTGCTAGACAAAAGATGGATTGTTATCGCTCAAGATTGGAGCACACACACGCCAACGGACGCCGTGCCGGATCCCAAATCCCAGGCCATTCCCCTCCAGGCCGACGGTTATTTCATTAGTGTCTGAGCCGAGGTAATGCCAGGACAAGGAGCCCTAAGTACGTGCAAATTTTTCATCAGCAAATTAGGACTACGCCGTGGCGCGCGATGAGCTGCGACTCGCTGGGTAAACCAAAGTGGAAGATAATTTCCATGTTTTTGCAGCTCGTGACCCAAAGGTACACATGGCATTGCCGAAAGCGGCGGAGGGCAAACAAAATTCGTGCATATCGTATCGATATTAACATTTATGAGTTATTTAATAAGTAATTACGCGCACCCTTCCAATGGCGGCTGTGTATGCATGATTATTTGCCTAGGCATTCACATACTAAAAAATTCAATTAGTGCTGCAAAGCCAGATAGTGAAAGTTTAATACGCACTTTATGTATGTGTAGATATCGGTGTAGTTATGTGAGTATGTGTGTATGAGTGTCGAGCTATGCACGGCGTCACACACAAATGTTAAATCCAAACAATGAAATCAAATGATTTAATTATAACAGACAATAAAGCAACAGAATAATTGCGGCCGCCGACTGTAGCTCAGTCATGTTGCCACTGCTGCTCCGCCCATGATCCTCCAGCCCAGCTCCAGTTGCTGTTCCATCTCCAGTTCCAACTCCAATTCCAACTGCAACTGTGGCTCCTGCTGCAGTTGCAACTCCCGATCTCGTCCAGAATGCGCTTTAGGGCGTTGCAATGACCACAGAATACACGGGACAGGCCGCACAGGATGGGCAGAGACTCGACAAACAGCGGCGGACGTGGCAACAATGAATTGTAATTGTAATAACAGACCAAACGCTGCGCGGACTGCAACTGCAGCTCCAACTGCAATAACAATTGCAATTAAAACGCGTGCAAAAACAACGCACTGAGCTGCAGCAACAACAACGCCAACACCAAGAGCCACATTTAGCCGGCCAATAAAAAATAATGCAAATAATTTACGCCACCACCGGCAACAATATGTTGTAAACTGTTAAACAATTGATTAACAACAATTAGCCGCTTATTAAATTACAATAACAACGCCTCAACAACAACGCGCCGCAAAAATAACTTTTGCAATAAAGCCAATTCGCGTGCGGCCTGCCAAACCACCACCCATCCACCCGCCCATCCATCCAGTCATTCATCCACCCATCCAGCCATCCATTCCTCCACCTTGCCACCACTGATGCGGCTAACAGCTGCCTATGGACAAGTCAATCGGTTAGAATTTAACGCGCATAAATTATTGCCTCTCACACATGCCGCAGCGTGTGTGCGTGTGTGTGTGTGTGTGTGCTTGGTGTCCTGGTGCGTGGTGTCCTGGCAGGCGATGTGATTTAACGATGTGAACGTTTTAAGCGAGCAATGGAGCAGGGAATCCCTATTGCCAATTACCCGGGCATTATGTCTAGCTGGTCCCTGTTCGGGCGCCACTTGAAAAGTGACGGGGGGGTAACTCCAAAAAGTGTAGCATACTTATGCGCGCACCTTGCTCCGCACAACGAACGCATGCAAATTGTTGAGCAACATATGCTGACAGCAGTGGAGGTCCTGGTCCTCGCCGAAGTAAACAGAAACAAAGGGCCAGGACGAGTTACGCAAAAGTTGCAAATGGCTAGCCGCAAAATGGGCGACAAATGTGAAAAGTTTTTGCTTTAATTTCCGACACATTCGGAGGCACTAAAGGGAACTGCGCCTTCTCGAAGTGGGTCGATCAATATGGGCCCGGGTCGGGATGTGCTTGGGGCTAGAGAGGCACCCATTGACACTCATTAATGATGACCTTCTGGAAAGTAATTAAAAGTGACCCTCAAGTATAATGCTCAGTAATTTTTCAGCATGCAGTCTGCAGACTGCAAAAGTGGCCCCAAAATCCGAGCTGAAGTCCCCAGGGCTAAAACCATTTCCATAAGCAATTTATGCAAGGCGATAGTTTTCGCACACGATGAGCACCCCCCCCCCCCCCACACACACACGCACACACACACACAAAGGCAGACAAACACCCTCACTTACACACGAACACACACACACCAACATGCTGGGAAAGCTGCAAACATTTTGGTTAACGAGACTTTTAATCTGTCCAAAGGTATTTAAAGTTGGCTAAGCCCCAACACTGACTGACTTTTATGGTTACGGAGCAAGTGTCAAAATGTTTGTTGACGACAATGACCAACGCCCCTTCCGCAACGACGCCAAGCCAAGAACAACATGAGTGGTAATTTATTTTGCCTTTGCCGGCAGCAGCAGCAGCAGCAGCAGCAGAAGCAGGGCAACCACTATCCACACCAACGCCCATGGAGCACGAGCACAAAGGACAAGCGAAGGTGGCCCTGGAATGCGGACCCAAACGACCGCCCACACACTCGCAAGCAGATGCACGAGGTAGAGTGGAGGGACATTAGGCGCTAATCTTGATATTGTGTACAGTGTGAGCCAGGGGCAGTCCCAGTCATCTGGCAGTGACGTGGAACGGTGTCGGTGGCGACGATGGTGGCGACCTGCTAGGCCAAGCAATCGGTGGAGCAGCCGTCCGCATATGATGAACCCAGCCACGCCCCCGTCCAGGGAGCAGATGGATGACAGGATGCCACGACGAAGGACACGCCCGGGCAGGAGATTTAATTGAGCAGGCAACCGAGCATAAAGTTGGGTCCAACGATGCCCCCAGCAATTGACCCTGATTCCATGAGTCGGCACTGGCCGGGGCCCCGCCAAAAGGCAAATCAGCGGAGTCCTTTCACTTGGTTATGGCAGTGCGGTTTCTGTTTCTAATCCTTTAGTGGCTGAAGTTTCAAACTGTTGGTTAAGTAACTTCGGGATTAATTTAAAACGTGTAAAGACGAATCGCTCACGGACGTGCGCTCCAATGATGTGTGTGTCGGGGTGTGCGAGTGTGCGAGTGTGTGTGTGTGTGTCCTTGATGTATCACTTCCGCTGTCTGTTAACTTACGAGTGCGCCATAAATACGCTTGGCGGCCAAGAGCACACGCGCCAAGCGCTCCGTTGCCGATGCAGAGCGACAGAGAGGCATCCGAACCATTTGATAGCAACACGTCTTTCTGGTATTTTCACACGCTTGAGCATCGCATTGGATTCAACGTCACGTTTTAGTGTCGCCCCAGTTCCACTCCACCCCACTCCACTTTCCATTCCATTCCACAGCTTTTCCAGCTCCAAAAGCACCACCCACCGCCGGAATGGCGACGCCTAATATGCTTATGCTGAATGCCGGCCAACTGTCTGCCATCCAGCAGCCAAAAGAGGGGGGGGGGGGGGGATTGAACCCTTTTCGTTTTCCGGCTTGGAGTGGCAGCCACACCCCTCCAATGACCACGTGCCACGCCGCACATCCACCCATCCACCCATCCACCCATCCACGCATCCACACAGGCAGCGGCATAGACACTGACACACACACGCACGACGCACGTCAATGTTTATATTTCAACTACAATATTATTTTCACTTTTAGACAGACAAGCGGGTAACCAGAGCATACATTTAGTTTATTTTGGAAATTATAATAAGCCACTTTGTGGCGTCGACGCCCCCCATGCGCATCGCCATCCCCTCTCCATCCCGTCCAGGATATCACGGGGAGCAGACACCAGCCCGCCTGACAAACTTATTTCAGATTGAACGTGCTGTGTGCTGACTTCTGACTTCTGTCACTGGCAAAGGCAGCGCTTCGAGAATATAGACATTTTAGGAGCATGCATCCATGGTTTATGAAGCCTTTGTTGTCGGCCGAGCCCTTGCTTGACTCGCCCTTCGGTTGGATGGGCTATCTCCAGTGTGTGGATTGTGGTTCTGGCCAAGTGGCAAGCGGCGCGTATCTATGACCGCTCTTAATAAGATAAGCCGCGATTGCCCGGCTACTAATGTAATTTGGCGGACAGAGACGAGACCAACTTTGAGTGCAGCCGACAGCGTTTCCAAATTCAATCAGCCGTGGAAAAATTCCGGAGTGCATCACAGGGGCAGGGATGGGATAGCTGGAGGGGGGATCGGGGGAAAAAATGTAATTAAGCAAGGAGCGCAGGAGAGCACGGCATGCCCCAAAGGTGGGACAATGTGCCTGCAGAGCAGAGCTGCAGGCACATCACAGCGGCCACAGAGAGCGGCCACAGAGATGGCCATGCGACTCTGGCCGAAGCGAAATGATGACAGGGATAATTAGGATTATGCTCATTACTCTGCTCCTTTCGAGCGGAAAAGTAATTTGCAGCAGCCAAGATGCCCGGGATGCCGGGATGCCCGGGATGCTCGGGATGGGCCTCCAAGTTGAGCTAATGGTCGAATCAAATGGAGAGATCGGATGGTTCCAGAACCACGGCATCCAGTACGACATCGCTGACCTTCAGCGCCTGACCCGAATGGAGTTCGAAATGAGAAATACTGAAATATCGAGTGCTGGGCCACAGCTCCTCCTCGCGTGACCCACAACTTTTATCATAAATTTGAGGGGCCACACAAGTTAAAGTGGGTTGCCGGGCTAATGTAAATATATCGCCCTCCTGGCCCACTGCCACCTACCTGATCATCACCATCATCATCATCATCATCGCACCAAGCCGAACCGAATCGGTTTTTAAATTCTCGCACATGAAGTCTTTAAGCCATCCGCAGTTCGATTTCCCAGCCCGGGGCTATATCACTGTGCAAAAGTTCCCCGCGGGTGGTATAATTTCAATTTCCATTTCCCATGCACCGCTCATCCACTCCACTCCACTCCACTCCGCTCCCCTCCGCTCCACTCCAGTTCCCCGACTCCCCGGTTCGCGGCGGCTTAAGCACTGTTTATGCCTGTTAAATGCGAATCAGACGAAGGTCAACCGGATATCAAGCCCACTTAGCTTCATCCGGCTGAGTCCCGAATCCTTGCACAAGGCTCGCTCTGGCTGAGGGCTTTTAGTTGACAGCTAACAGCTAACAGCCAAAGTCCTCAGTCCGGATTCCGGATTTTGGATTCCGGAGTCTGCAGTCTGTTGCTTGGACACTGTACACTGGATACTGGATACTGGATTTTGCATACTGGATACTGGATACTGAATACTGAAGTGGCGACAATTACCCCGGACTAACCCGGACTTGCAATGGCTGTCGGCCGTTGACAGGCGGAATCAAATGTGTCATCAAGTGGCTCTGCCCCGTGCTGCCTGCTGCTTTGTTGGTTTGCTGGTCCTGCTGCTCGGTCTGCCATATGAATAGTTAATGACTCGTACGCCAGACTCACACGAGGGTTGGCATGGACGGCGCTGGCCTTGTCCTTGCCGAAGCCACCGACACGGACGGGCCACGGACAATGGAGCATTGGCGGTGGGGCGGTAGAGTTGTGCGGTAAAGTCTTACACTGCAGTTTATGCAAAATTGCCGATAGCAATTTGCAAATTTAATGGCGTAAACAAATTCAATCAATGTATGCAAACAAATGCAGGGGGAAAGGGGTGTGTGGATGGCCAAGGGGATTACGATTACCATAGCACAGCGCTGGATGCAGTTGCTCCGCAACTTCACAGCTCCACGACCGAGTGCGTTTTAGTTAAAACTGCAAAAGGCAACAATAATCAATGCTCGGCATCGTCTGTGGCGATAAGTAATACGAAGAGCACACTCCTGCATGCCCGCCCATGTCCGTGCAAGTCTCCGCACGTCTCTGCATGTCTGTGCACGTCTGTGTGGCTTGTCTGGCGGTCTGCTATCTGAGGGCATTCAGGTGCCATAATTGTTTGGCCGGTGACAACTGCTCCCAGCTGCCTTCCCCCGACCATCACCACCCAACCGGGCTCCTGGGGAACTTGTGCAGCTGCTACTCCTGCTCCCTCCTCGTCTCGAAATCCGATTCAGATTTGCCGCCAACTGCTCATCGAATAAATTTCGGTGTTTTGCCATTTCTTGCTCACACACACACACGCACGCAGTGCACTTTGTCGGGGCTTTTAATTGCCGAGTAAAAATGTGGAGCCGACTCGAGTTCGCCTACATCCTCGAGCTCCAAGCTCCAAGCTCCACTCGCAGGCGCGAAGTGGGCAGTGGGAAGTGGTCTGAAGAAGTGGGTCGCAGGGTGAGAAATGGGCACCATTTTTTGTTCTGCCGCACAAATTTGTCTTTAGTAAGCGGGCGAAATGACAAGTCAACTTAAAAACTTGGCCAAGGCAGCCGGAAGTTAGCGCACACTGGGCCCAAACCCAAGTTGGATGGAAGGAAATTGGTTACTTAGCTTTAAATATGCCCAAGTGCTACGTGCTAGTGGCACGGCACCAGTGTGCTCGCTGCTCGGAGTTCTTAAGGTCGCCTGCTGCTCGACTGACTACTCGAACCATCCACCACAGAAGGGTTCCATGGTGAACTGGGTTGGGGGGTGGCCAAGGCTAAGCGGAGTAGGGGAGCGTCTTGTAAATTATTGCAAAAAGCAGGCTGCAAATTAATGATAACGACCCGGTCGACACCTTCACCCCAGGCCGCCGAGTGCCCGCCACACAGGACTCTCGGAGGGAGGCATCCCTAAGTGACATGAAACAACCAACTACTTAGTGTGCAGGGGAAAAACTCGACTTGCCTGCGAAAAGTACACATGTACATAAGCACATGGTCGTGGGGCTCCGTTTCGGCCGGGCTGACTTGACTCTAGCGACTGCAGTTCGCAGCCGGGATAAAGGAAAAAACGCTTCCTGTTGCTCCACACTCCCCACACTCCACACACTCCACACGCACACTTGTGATAGCCAGTTATTTATGAAGGAGACTTTTTCATCAGCTATCAGATGGCTGCCAAACGCTATCTTCCAGCGACAGTGCGTCCATTTCCCGGCCTCTGCTTCTGGCCCCCATTTCATCGAAAAATAATACTCCTATATGTACATATGTACACATGTAAGTCACTTTAGTGTCAGATTTCTATTGGAAAACGATTAGAAATGTGTCCGTCAAAATTTGTTGTCTACATACTGCTGATTTCCGTAAGCGCCAATTCGAACTCGGAATCACAGGCGGGCCAGCTGCATTCGGCGCCCAGTCAGAGGCAGGACCGACCATCGGACTTTCAGTTCCTGGTCACTGGTGGCTATCGACCGGATACCAACGACCTGGTCAAGTACACGGTTTCGCTGCGCATGGGCAAGCCGAAGAAGTTCTTCGGCGATAACCACTTTTGCGCGGGAACGATCTTCAGCGAGCGGGCCATTCTCACGGCGGCCCATTGCATGTTCAGCAAGTGAGTAGCGGCAGGTGCAGTGTGTGTGTTTATGGGGATCAGTGCTGATCAGTGGACTCCACCAGTCGGCGAAAGCTGAAGGCCAAGAAGTTGATGGTCGTTGCCGGGACGCCAAGGAGGCTGCTCAAGAGCAGTACAACACAGATTATTGAGGCCGAGGAGCTATTGCCGCATCCCAAGTACAAGAAGGGCAAGTCGCAGAAGTACGACATAGGATTGATTCTGTTGGAGGCGGATCTCAGTCTGGGTGATGCCGTTGCCAAAATACCTCTGTACAACAAGGTTCCGGTGGCCGGGGCCCCGTGCTCCATCGTCGGCTGGGGCACGGTCATTCAGGTGAGCATCGATTACCGAGTAACTTGTGGAACTTCGAGTCCTTAAGCTCCCATCCCCTTCCGCAGTTCGGACCACTGCCAGATGAGGCCATCAACGGCGATATGCAGATCCTGCCGGACACCTTCTGCGAGAAGCTGCTGGGCTGGTCCAACGCTGGCATGCTCTGCGCCAATGACAAGCACGACTCCGATGTGGACAGCTGCCAGGGCGACTCGGGCGGGCCCCTCATCTGTGACAACATGGTGACGGGCATCGTGTCCTTCGGAATGGGTTGCGGCGAGCCTGATTCGGCTGGGATCTACACCGATGTCTACCACTTCCGGGATTGGATCACCGAGAACTCCTGCCCCCTAGGCACACGGTCCGTGTGGACGCTGTTTCTGCTGCTGCTGCTCCTGCTCACTGGGATATCCTAGCGCCCGCCTGCTCCGCGATTCGTTCCACGGGCGGTGCTGGTCGGTTAGCCGGCTGGTACAACTAGTTAACCTGCCAGCCTGCAAACCTCCGAGCCTGCATACGACAAACCAAAATTGACTAAAACCAGCGGGCATGACCTGTCATCCATGGATGTGAATGTGGATGTGTATGGGAATGGGAATGGGAATGGGGATGCGGATGTGAAGGCAGGCAGCAAAGGCGATGGCCAAACGAGGCCATGGCGAATGGTGAATGGCGAATTGTGGTGCATGCCGCGCCATTACCCGCGCACACGTGCACACAAACGCACTTGCCGCTGGGTGGGCGCACGGTTTATGGTTAAGCAGATGCTGATGCAGATCCACATCCACTGTTTGTGACAGCAATTATCGCATCACCGCCGAGGACTCTTTCCCCCGCCCGGTAACCGGCCACAGGGCATACGCATCTGGCAGCGAAGACAATATGCAACAATTCGCGTTGGTTAGTTTGGGCACTCGCCAACTGTTGATTAGACCAATTAGGGGCAGCCAATTGTCTGCCAACGGGTTTGGGACTGCTCCTGATATCGTGTGGCCTTCTGGATGCCAGGTGACCATGGCCCATGTCCCAAGCCCGTGCACCGAACGAATCTCGGTTAGAAATCAGTGCGGAAGCATGTTGATTTAATATCAGCAATGCAATTAGTAATCGCACACGCACACTCCAATCACTGGCACAGAAAGTACGTGGGAAAAGCCAGGAGCCAGAAGCCAGAAGCTGGAGACGGTGGTGGAGTCCTCAGCCACACAAGTCACGAACGTGTCCCGTTCTCAGAGTAGCTAGGACCCGTTCAGGCTCGCCGCCAGACGACAAAACAATGCTGAATTGATGTGGGACTCCGAGGGACAAGCCCCAGCTGACTACACCATCTCGCCCAGAGGCCAGGCCAGACCAGACCAGACCAAACCAGACCAGACCAGACCATACCATACCATGCCATACAAGACCACACCAGAGACATGCTTACAGACATTCAGACATTCGCAATCAGGTTTGTCATTTCACAGTCGTATTGTGTGCCGTTCGAGTGTTCATAATGAATTTAATCGCGTATGTTTATTGCTCACTTTGCCACGGCTCTGCTCCACTCTGCTCCTGCGTCCTGCCCGGCCTGGGCCTCCGTTACCAGCCATTCCCATCTCCATCCCCATTCTCATACCCATACCCATCCTGCACAACAAGTTGTTGTTTTCTTGGCCTCGTGGCGGAGTCGACACTTTATCATTTTGTCACGCTTCTTGTTTGCCAAGTTGGCTCGTCAGCGCCCTCGTTCTTCTGCATATTGATTCAGCATTGTTGTGTCCCTTGCCCCACATGTCCACATGTTCCTGTCCTGTCCTGTCCTGTCCTGTATTGTCCCTGGAATGTCCTGGCCCGCTCTGCTGCTGCTGTTTTTGCGCCCCCGGCCGTAAATTGTTTGCATATATTAGACACATGCCTTAAATTGCATTTCAAGGGAAGTTCATTTGAGAATAATTGCAGTTAAACTTGACATCGTAGTTGTCTGATTGCGGAGCGCCATCCGTAGTGAATCCAGTGCGCAGAGGTGACCCCGAAGTGAGCTAAGAATGGGATGGGTGTCATCGAGTGGGCAGAAGAAGCTCCGGACTGAATAGTCTCGATCTTAACCACAATTTAGTTCATCTTGGCATTTCTTCCAAGCTCACCAGCCTGGTGGTTCAACTCCGACCCACCTGGACGCGGTGCACTGCCGGACGGAGTCCGAATCCGAATCCGAGTCGCACAAGCGGGTTAGTCACCGCGCAGAGGGACTCGCGCCTTCTGACAAATCGACGGCTAAGCTGCAACGCCAACACGTCGACCGCAGTCGATCCACCAGGACCACCATTACCAACGGGACCACCATTCAAGCAGCCAGGAGCAGGACACGCGTCCCAGACCCATCCCGGCCGAGCGGAGCCCACCGAAATCACTATCAATTTGCGTTTGTAAATACATTTTAATGGCATTGCAAAGTGAGGCTGAGCTGATCCCCGAAAACCGCCTGGCTAACCCAACCTCCCAGTCACTCATCATTCTCCCAAAGGCTTCGCCACGAGCAGCTCATCCCACTACGGTAATCAATTTCAACATTTAGGCGGAAAGCAGCGCCTGATGTGTGGATGTGGGATGTTGGGATGTTGGGATGTCGGGACGTCGGGATGTTGGGATGGCGGGATGTTCTAGTGGAAAGGGGGCTCCCAATGACACCGGAAATTCAAACTACTTCCTGTTTGGCGGTGGCATTCGTTAGCCGTGTTTCATTTTCGCTGGGATTCGCTTTGGTCGAACGGATGATGGCTTGGCCTGCGATTTGATTTGTTTTCATTGTAACGAGCCTTTTATTAGCTCCACTGCCAGACCTGCCAATGCTCCCCTCCAGCCTTGCCCACGAATCCATCGCAGCATCCCGATCCCGATCCCTGCCCATTTCATCCCATCACGGCTGTTATATTGGCTCTATTGTTGTTTTAGCCACTGTGTCGTTGTGGCCCTGTTCGTTAAATGCAAACACCAAAAGGGTTTTCAGAAACAACAATCAACCAGCAGCCCTCTACCCCATTCTGCCCCGAATGGGCCAGCAAGCCATCAGTCCACCCATCCGCAGACCAATCGCCCTGTTAAAAACCCCCGCCACTGGGTTTGAACGACGGGCTGGCTCTGGATGGGCAGGATGGCCAGGATGGCCTGGGTGGTCGGAATGGGCGAGATGGGAACGACAGGAACGCCAGCGGCAGGCAACCCGTTTTCGATTCTGTTTGCCGAACACTGGCGGCAGACAGTGGAGGGCATGTAACTAGGAACGGAATGTAGCAGTTTGTTAACTATTTTCAGATAGCCTTAAAAGAAAACGTAGGAAAAGGGATATATTATTATATCTAATAAGTATTCTGAACATGCAAACATTCTGTGAAATTAACATTTCCATTTATGAATGTTCTATCACAAGGCAGAAGTTATACATATTATTTATACTCTTATACTTGAGTCCTATTCGAGTGCCCCGTGCAGTACGCTTTTTTAATTGTCTGACATTTCGCGTGTGCCAGTGTGTGTGTGTGTCTGTGTCTGTGAGTGCTAGTATGTGTGGGTGCGAATGGGTGCTAGTGTCGGTGTGACTGTGCCTGTGTGCGTGCGACTATGTGTGTGTGTGTGTGGGTGGGTGCTCGTTATTGTCAGTCTGTAGCAAAGCGATTTGCATACAAATTTGGCACGAAGTGTAAATATTTAAGCAGATACAAAGTGTGAGTATTAAATTTTTGATACTAATTAATTATGCATGTGTAAATTTTGCAATGAAAATTATTATAACGCCACATTTCGGCTGCCCTCCAGATTGAGTGAGTGAGTGTGTGTGTATAGGTGCGTGTGTTTCGAGCGCACTTTTGCCCACTTCAAATCAAATCAAATGTTTGACAAACAAGAATCCGAATCCAAATCCAAATCAGAATCGGAATCGAAACAAAAACGCGTTTTCACCAAATGCTTTTTTGACAGCATTTGTTCAATTTTATTGCTTATTGAGCGCATACAAGTAGTTGGGCTAATTATGTAATTGGATTAAGCAAATCATCCGCATTCGCCCAGCCGCCAATGGAGCTGCCAGTGGCTTCAGAACTGGATGGCTGCTCAAGTGCCGGGGGATTGGGACTGGAGCTCAGACGAAAGAATTGAGGACACAACACTTGAAGGGCAATAATAACAAAACATTAGGTGCGAACAAATAGACAAACATGCTGGAAAGTCGAACAAAGCCGAGGATACAATGTAACTAACGCTCCGAATGGCGGGACTCAAGTTGATTGGGATCGCAATCGAGGAAGGGATTGGAATTGGAATAGGGATTGGATGTGTGCTGGCAGCAAGGATGGGACTGGATGCGAAGGTCGCAGCAGACAAAGCTGTTCGCAAAGAGGATATCAAACAAGAAATTCTATTAAAACTTTTTCACTTTCGCCTCGCACCCCATATTCCGTAAGTGTTCCATTCAAAAGCCAAATATACCAATAAATAATTTACTACTCCTACAGTGGGGGTCGCCGCAGAGCTCCTTTGCCCGCATACTTAAAGCGTATTAGCTGCTCTCGTCCAGCTGAAGTCGAGTAGAAGGCACAACTTCCCAGGAGGCAGGGCGATGATAGCTACAGCCACCGATACAGGAGAGGTGACCTCCAGTGTCGCACGAAATCGACCGCTTTGTACCCCTTATTCGATTTTTTATCTTTTTATATTTTTATGAAGGCAAAACCAGTTATTTTTGGACTTGAAATCAGGATTGGTAAATAAGGGTTCCTTAACTGGTATTTTTAACAATAACTTTCTTTAAATCGTCACACAGCCATAAAAAGTACTTTTTTATGCAGCTTATGATCACAACTAGCGACCCACATCACTTTTATAGGGATTTTGAAAAGTTGATTTTTTTTTTAAATTTCAAATTTTTTAAACATCGTAATTTTTGACAAAAAATGGCCAAAATTTAACATTTCAAACCTTGAACGCCATCGGACGGGGAATTTTATTACGAATTCAACGATGTATTACATTCCATTATTGGATATTTATTTATATTTTTATGACCAAAAGACCGTTTATTTTTTGAACGAAAATCAGTGCTTTGCAAAAATAGTAACCCTAAGTGAGATTTTTTATCATAACTTTCTTGAAAATCATCGCACAGGCTTAAAAATCACTGTTTTGTGCAGCTTACTATCCCAATTAACGATCCCAATCACTATTCTGGCGGTTTCCAAATAAATTTTTTTTTTCAAAATTTCGCTCTTTTTGTAAGGGGTAACATCGTCATTTTTTGCGAAAAATGGCCAAAATTTAACATTTCAAACCTTGAACGCCATCGGACGGGGAATTTTATTACGAATTCAACGATGTATTACATTCCATTATTGGATATTTATTTATATTGTTATGACCAAAAGACCGTTTATTTTTTGAACGAAAATCAGTGTTTTGCAAAAATAGTAACCCTAAGTGAGATTTTTTATCATAACTTTCTTGAAAATCATCGCATAGGCATAAAAATCACTGTTTTGTGCAGCTTATTATCCCAATTAACGATCCCAATCACTATTCTGGCGGTTTCCAAATAATTTTTTTTTCAAAATTTCGCTCTTTTTGTAAGGGGTAACATCTTTATTTTTTGCGAAAAATGGCCAAAATTTAACATTTCAAACCTTGAACGCCATCGGACGGGAAATTTTATTACGAATTCAACGATGTATTACATTCCAATATTGGATATTTATTTATATTTTTATGACCAAAAGACCGTTTATTTTTTGAACGGAAATCAGTGTTTTGCAAAAATAGTAACCCTAAGTGAGATTTTTTATCATAACTTTCTTGAAAATCATCGCATAGGCATAAAAATCACTGTTTTGTGCAGCTTATTATCCCAATTAACGATCCCAATCACTATTCTGGCGGTTTCCAAATAATTTTTTTTTTCAAAATTTCGCTCTTTTTGTAAGGGGTAACATCGTCATTTTTTGCGAAAAATGGCCAAAATTTAACATTTCAAACCTTGAACGCCATCGGACGGGGAATTTTATTACGAATTCAACGATGTATTACATTCCATTATTGGATATTTATTTATATTTTCATGACCAAAAAACCGTTTATTTTTTGACTGAAAATCAAAGTTTTTATGATAACTTTCTTGAAAATCATCACACAAGCATAGAATCACTGTTTCGTGCAAGTAACGATCCCAACTAACTAAACTAAACTATTTCGAAAGGATTCTTTTGGTGCAGCCGAGGAAAGCCAAAGACTACCCTGCTTCAACTGGCCGAGCAAGTATCTGTCTGCGAAAGTGTAATCTATGGCCCAGACCACTGCAGACTATTTGTATTAATTTGTTGTTGGTGACTGCGTGGTGGCTGGCGTGGTTGGCATAGTCCTGCGAAACTATTGAAAGCGATGGGAACTGACTCGAAAAATGCGACCCCCCAGTCAGCCAAAAGGCAGCGACCGAGCCGCGCCAACAGTCTAATAGAAAAGTTCCGGAGGAGCATGGGTCGCGTGGGGCAGCCGAATCCTCGACAGCCCCCGATGCAGGCGAGGCTGCACCTGATGCGATGACTGCAGAATGCATGTGGAGGAGCCCATGGCCAGCTTAATTGTTTTCAATTAACAAGCAAATTGGATGTTTTTGTCTGCGTGGCAGAGGCAACCTCAGCCCTTTGATTAATTAAACAACATTATTTTAGCTTCGTTACGAAAAGCAATGCGGCCAATCGCCCACCTCAAAAGCGAGCAACAAAAATATGTTAAACCCGGAATCGGATAGGGAAATCGATGTGATCACTTGGTAGGTGCGTACAATGGGGCTAAGGATAATCGAGGGAGTTAGTTAGCTTTTCTTTTAGCACTTGATAAGCTGATAATCTAAACGCGATGCTCGTTACGATGCTCTCTCCTGCTTTGATTTTAAATTATTCACACGCCGCTCCATTGAATATTCGCAGTCTGATAGAAATAGATCGCAGGCAGACATGACCGGCCCATTATGGCAATCACTGGGAACAGAACTCGGAGCAGCTATTAAGCGGAGCATAACGGATAGCGGAGAACTTGCAAAGCGTTTCATCCAATTAGAGAGTGTTGTTTCATTGTTAATTGCTCCATCAGCATCGAGCATCTGCGGACGGAGGCGAAGTGGGAGGACGAGGACGAGGACGAGGACATGAACTTGGCCGAGGCAGCTTTTTAAGTTTTGCCGGCGAGCAGCGCATTCCCAATGAGCTGTAATTAACTTTATCCGAAAATCTTCGCAGCCGGTGGCTGGAGTGGAGGCTGAGTCACCCAGCCAGCTGATGGCGGTTGGCTGATGGCTGGTGTCCGCATCAGAGTAACTGAGCACACCGCTCCAGTGCCGGCGTTTTCATCAAGTTAGCAAGTCAAAGTTGTTACGTTGGCTTGTTAGTGGCCAGTGCGACGGGCACGGTTTGCGCCGGCAAGCAGCTCATCGGCTGGGGGTTGGATTCGCTTAAAGATGCCCTAATTTATGGCCGCTTTATGTGGTCGCTCGTCGTGTGCGCCGGGGCAATCCTTTTCGACACCGTCAAGTCCTGCCAGCGAGTGGAGCCCAGTGCCGGGCTGGTCACTTGAGGCGTTGGAGCGCACACAATCACTTCAGCTAGCTTCGTGTTAGCTTGAGCTTGTTTTGCTTTCAGACATTTCCTTCTTCGCTTGGGGACGGGGCTGTTCGGTGGCTCCATTGTTGTACCCGGATCTGTTTCCTGATTATTTTTGTAATTGTTGTTTAAGTTGTTGTGGCTCGAACAACCGCAATTCCTTCTCAGTGGAGTCGTTTTGGTCGGGCGTGATTTAATTGAAATCAATTAGCGGTAATGGGTGGTCATTAAGCTGGCTTAGTTCCTAGTCCTTCCGCAAATTCGTCAGTTCATTCGTTTTTTACGCCGCTGCCACTTTAATTCGGCACTTTACTCCTTAGCCGGGCAGATGGAACCTCGGTCCGAGCAGGCCCACAAGTTCGAGGCTCGTTTAAATGGAATTTAATGCAAATTGAACGCAAAGTTTTCCAAATACATTTCAATTAGAAAGTGGATACCCAAATAAGGGAGTTGTGCGATGCTCCGCCGAAGCAATCACTAACAATAACAAATTAACTGGGCCGCCAGCAAGCTCCAAGCTCGGAGCTCCACACCCAACCCAGTCCAGTCCAGTTCACATATTAAATGAAGGCATAACATTTGCCATCCACAAACGCACCAAAAGTATTTCCCCCTTGGCAGGCTGATAAGGGCGCCAAGGATGGGGACATTGCAGGCTGGAGCATGGGGCACTGCAAAAGTGGCGGATGAGCAGTTGGCTGGTCGCACTTGGAAGTGCGCGGGACAACAGGAGGAGGCCAAGCAGGGGCACAGGATGGGGGCAGGATGGGCACAGGACGAAGGACGAACGCAACTTTTTAACTGGGTTTTTAGCGTTGCCTATTTCGTTCAGTGCTGCGGTTGGCTCAGTGTCGCTCCACTTGGCAAAACGTTACATCCTTTGCTTTGTCGACAGTCCTTTTTTTTTAAATTGTTTTGCTGTTTATTGCAAAATTACACAAAAACAATGCACGTTGATGAAGACGCAGAAACAGAAACTAAAACAGATACGGAAGCCGCCGAGCAATGGGCACTTAGTCGACTTGAGAAGGTCGAAGCCGGTAATACCCTTGGTGATCGAAGGTGTCCAAAAGTGGGTACAAATCCTCATTGAATCTGTTAGCTTTCATTTGCCTGATTTCAGAACAAATAGGCGAATTCAACTTGAATGTCAAAGATATTGGCTCACTTAGTGTTCCACTAAGTGGAATACCCTCGAAAAGGGTACAAAGCATAAGCCAAGCAGCAGACGAGACGGCCAAATGATGATGATGATGGTGATGGTGATTGTGATTGTGATGACGTTGGTTGCGACGTCGAAGAGGAAAGCACAGAGTACCAAAGCGAAAGCAAAAGCAAAAGCCCCAAAACAAAGGAGATAACTGCGTGGGCTGGTGGGGCAGTGGTAGCCATAGTCGCAGTCGTAGTCGTGGCCATAGTCAGTGCAACTGGAGGCCACCAGAAGCAGCAGGAGCAGCAGAATCAGGCAGCGCAGCAGCACAAAATAAAAACTTTCCGAAATGGGAAAACTTTTTTCTCCAACGAGGACACACGGTCAGGGCAGCAAGGACGCAAGGGGGCGGCAACGACCAGTAACGAGCCAAGTTGAAATATCTTTATTGTGTATCAAACCATTTGTATTAATTAGAAGCGGTAGCGCCGGCAAAATAATTACAACAATGCAAAGGGAAGCAAAAGGACAAAACCGATTGCTCCGTCCGGAGAACTGAGAAAAGAGAATATTCAGTTGGGCCGTGGACTTCCACTGGCCATGTAAATACGTGGCCACTCGACGGCAACTCGCCCTCTGTGCCCAGCGGAACCAAGGGCAATTCGAACTGGATCAGCTGGGGAATAAAATGGATTTGGAACTGCAACAAGACTGCATGTATCAGTGCCCATAGCCGTACCAGGACCAAGACCAGTATCAGTACCAGTACCAGTACCCATCACCAGTGCCAGAGGAGAAGGACCAGTGAAGGGTGGCCCAATATAAAATCTAAAGCAGCCAGCGGAAATTCGAGCCAAGCCGGGTGATAATAAACTTATTTACTGCATAGTTTACGTACTGCAGATATCACTCATACGACATGGTGCCGTGCCGAACATTCAACATGCACCCTGCTGTAAAGTGCGATACGGCTACAAGTTGCGAAAACGAACTGCGCCGGCGAAGCCCAGGACAAGTTAATGCGAGCACACTCCCCCAATCGCACAAACATATCTCTATCCACATCACCATACCCAGACCTATCCCCCCATACCCATTCCCAGATGCCCGGAATACCCTCGACTGGGCACGGATATGGATATGGAAGTGAATATGAATATGGGAGGGGTGGATGTGGATGTGTATCGAATAGACGCATGATACAGCTAGTGAAATATAAGTACGTACAAGCATAATGCGATCGTAAAAAGGCTTTTCATTGCGAGCATAAAGTATTAAGCTACTTTGCAGCATCTTTGCATGCATTACCAAGGATAATACACAGACAAACGTCGCCGGCCTGCTCAAGTGCCACTTCCACTGCCACTCCCCATTCCCACTCGCATGTCCAATCCCACTGCCACTACCCACACACAAACACACACACGCTCGGCAAGAAGGGAATCACGTCTCCGCCAGCCAGATTAGCAGGAGTATGTATGTGCAGCAAGGCCTGCAACTCGTGGAAGACGCGAAATTGAATCCGTCGAGGGAAGTGAAATTGGCATTGGCACGATGAGAGGACTAGGACCATCGAGCCGTAGTTATGAAATGTTTTGCTGCCCCCCATTCCTCGCGACGAGTTGGAAAACTCCAGGACTCGATACCCATACCGAACGGACTTACAAGCGGTCGCAAGTGACCGAAGATATTTTATTGCCACGTCCATGTGGCCACACGGAGACAATCTCTAAGTAAGACGCCACTTGCAAATGGACACAAGGATTCCGAGTCTGTGTAAATACATTTTTGCGACGCGCTTGCTTGTTTATTTGGCTGGCGACTTTAGCCCGGTTTCAGTTTCAGATTCATTTTCATTTTCAGTTAACTTCACTCCTTCCGCACTTCACTCAGGCACACCCACACCAACATCCAGACCAACACACACACACACACACACTTCCTGGCAGGACACCCACGCAAACTCGTGCACACACTGCTCAGTTGGACGGCCGGCGACATTTTCGTTTTGGCATTTCGCATGCAATTTGCGGTTCATTGATTCGGAAGTTTTCCCATTTAACTTAAGCCTCTTTAACAATCCTATTGACGCAAATTTCTACTTACCGTTGCCCGGGCACTTGCCGCCGCAGTGGAACCGATACCACCGATGCCACCGATGCAGATGGTTCACTGCCATCCACACTGAAACGGAACAGATGCCTTTGCAAGTGCTCCGGTTGGTCGGTCGGTCGGTCGGTCGGCCGATCCCCCTATGCCCTTCATTCCTTTGATTGCTGTTCACCTCAGTGTCCACTTAGTGCCAGTACCCCCCACATCCCATCTCAACTCATTCCAATCCCATTCCCGGCCAGCAGCATGGCAATGGGTGAACCATTCAACCTGCTCGATAATTATAATAATGTGTGACGGACCTGCCCTCCAGATGGCATCGCTGCTGACACGCATGAAGTCCTTCGGTGCAAACGGGGGCAAAAAGCCCCTTGATCTGCTTGACAAAGGAGTCTTCAAAGTTAATGAATTAGGCAAGTCTGATTCTGACAGCACAACAAAATGTTCCAATACGGCATTGCACGCGAACAGCTTAAGATGTAGGAGTGGCGCCTAGGCGGGATAAAAGTAGTCCCAGAGGAGCACTTCCAGCAGCCGCTGCTGGGGGATCATCAAAGTAACCGTCTCTCCAGGCGGCAGGCACATTAGCAACAGCATCGCTATCCGTATCATCGATGAGCTGGCCGTCGGGAAGCTCAGAAGGACATGAGCCGACTAGCCGGATTGGATGCCAAAGGAGCAGTAAACCAAAGCACCGCTCCAAGGGCAGGTGCATTGTGCAATCTTTTGGTATTTTGTTGGCTTTGCACATTTGGCGTAATGCCAAAACACAATAAAAAATGAGCAAGAGTCGGGGCCAAGGATAAGGATGAGGATGAGCCTGAGCATCCTGGAGCAAGCGGAGAGGAGTGGCGCGGAGAGGAGGTCTAAAGCAAAACAACTGCGGCAGACGATGGCGAAAACAAAAAGACAATGCCAACTTGACTCGACTCGACGCAACTCAACTCAACACCTGAGGAAGGCAAACACTTGAAGACGCGAAGCGGGAACCCCATTTTCCGCCATCAGGACGATGAGCACCGGGATGAGCAGCGAGGACGTGCATTCATTCAAATCGACTCAGTGCCCCTTGCGCCTGGCCTCTTGCTCGTCCAACTCCTCGCAAGGAATTCATTTTAATGCACAGGCGGGCCAGGCTGGTCGTCCCAGCCAGGAAACGATTGCAGGCAGACACGGATGGGCCACGGGGTGGGGTCGGATGTTGGATGTCGGATGTAGGATGTCGGATTCAAAGCCACCAGGGAGAGTCGCTTAAGGGTGCGTGTGGTGCGCCAAGATGTGGGTGCTGCTGCTCCTGCTCCTGCTCCTGCTCCGCACTCCGCGGCCTTAAACGGCCAAAGTGCAATCCAGAAACACAACACAAACAGTCAAAGGAGCTGCAGCTGGCGCAGCCAGGACTACGGAGGTCCTGTGCTGCCAGCCAAACGCAAAGCACCGGCTACAGTCGAGTCGAGCCAAGTCAAGACCGAGTCTATAATTTTTGTTGTGGTTCCTGTCTATTGTCTATTGTCTCTCGCCGCCCTTCTCCCTTTATCCCCCAGTAAACTGGTATCCTTCGCCAAGGGCAGACACATCTCCGTCTCCAGCTCCAACGCCTTTGCTCCTTGGCTCCTGGCTGCTCCGCGAGCTGGGGAAATGAGCCATTCGCGTGAATTACTGAAATCGGATCTTGCCCGCCCCGCTCCCCAGCGGACCGTACTTGACTCATGGCTGTTGCACACCCTTAAAGCTTAAAGCCAGATGTAAATGAGTGCCCAACAATGTACAATCCGATCCGCCGATTTGTTCATACAGCTAGTCAACATAACTTTGATCTTAAGCTATATGTATACCCAGATATATGAATATTTGGAAATATGAGATCAAGACTGTAGATCAAGTTGTGGAGTGGAGTATCGAGTATCAGTAATATGTTTCCAATGGTACTACTCTAGGCCCCTACGCCTGAACGTTGATTACTTTTATTTATCAGATTGCTAGCTTTTCGCTTGTCTCTAGAGAAATGGGTGAAAGGGCATACATAAGGCTACTTATTAACAAAAAAATTTCTTATTTTTGTACTAAATGCCTTCTAACAGTTATTTTCATTTTGAAATATCCCACCCAAAACTAGTGCTCCACTTCTGATCGCAAGACTCCGCTTGTAAGGCCTTATGTTCCTTTCAACCCTGTAGTAATTTGAACGGAAGTTTTGGGGCTTCACGATTTTTGTGGTTAATTTCCAGGCATCCTAAGTCTGCGAAAATTAATCGAAGGCATGAAAAGCCCAAGGGCGGTTGCTATATCTACATCCGCATCCGGAGGCGACGATCTGCCAACTGACTCCAGCTGGAGTCGGTGTCTTCCCTATCGTTCCGGTCCTCGTACGGATGTGGAGTGAAAGCTCTCCCAGATGTGAGTGAAAGCTTCTGAAAACAGAGCGCCGGCGCCGATTGAGTGCTTCTCAAAATTGTGGGTGGTGCCAAAATTAGCTTGAGTGCTTTGTCTTGAGATAAGAGTGTTTTACTTAATAGGAATTTTATCGGGGCTACCTGGTGTCCAAGTCGCTGGATTTGCTGGTGATCCAAAGCACTTGTATCCTTCTGTCCTTTGCTTCGAAGCTTCATTATTTTCTCTAGCTGATTTTAAATAGCGCGCCCAAGTGGCGAATGCATTATCGATAACTACCGACAGATACTGTTTGGCCAGTCGACGTGCACGGTTGCACGCAGCGTGGACTATCGAGAGAAGCGTTATCGATGTGTGGTCGCTTATCGATGCAGTTTTATAAACAGAACTCTAAAGTACAACAAAAGCACAAATTAAGCAGCTGCCGCGCGAAAAAACAACCATCTCGGCCCCGCTCGCATCTCGGCATGTCCAGCGGCGGGAGGCGCAGCGCCTAGTCCCGCGCCTCCGCTCCTCTCAAGGAAATCCCCCTGCGCCGCCACGCAATTATGCAAGTTGCAGCAGTGGATCTAACTGTACTCGCCGCCAGTGGAACAGCAAGAGGAGGAGGAGGAGGAGCCCCACGGGCCCGAGCCCATGACCCTTGACAACCCGTGGCAGGCACCGCCACCGCTAGAAGACGAGTCCACACACTCGGTAAATAGGTGCCCACCAGTGGCCGACCAGGCGTCACAGACTAACTCTTCTCCTGCCGCCTATAGACATGAACCAGAAACATTCCGAACCATTCTACATATCGCCCCGGCTGTTCGACAACCGTCGTCTCAAGCGGCGCCGCTGTCGGTGGATGGAACGCCTGCTTGAGCACCAGCGGATCTGCATGGCCCGGATGCGCGACCAAGTGGCTCTCGCCTCCAAGACTGACCGGCAGCTGTCCCATCTGCAGCGGCGCCATGTCGCCTCCACTTTGCAGCCGGACGTGACCATCGACCTGCTGTCGGATGACGATGAGACCCCATCGGCCGGACAGCCCGCTGCAGCTGGCCACAATCGCCTCCTGATTCCTGCCCCAGGGCACCGAGCACATAGAACGGGCAGAAGGCAGGCGCCGCGCAGAGCTGCCACCCACTCATACCCAGTGACCGACAGCATCCTGATAACCAGCGATGACGAGCACAACGAGCAGGAACCCAGCAGCACGGCAAGAGTGCGCTCCCAGCTCTCCATGCGCTCACCGCCACCGCTCGCACCGCTCACACAGTCGGAGACCATCGAAGAGGTAACTGTTTCGTTGGTGCCGCGCACCTCCACCACTGCCAACTGCCTGACGCGGGTGTCAGGTCACCCCAAGCCGTGTCGAGCGTCGACGGCGGCCAGCAATGGATTCGCCACCGCCGAAGGCGGAGAGGGCGGCAATGAAACGGGCTGTTTTCTGGAGGTGGACGTGGGCGGAGGCATCACAGCCACGCTGCCGGACGAGACGACCGTTCACACGGTCATCGCAAACCGTATTTACGAACTCTCGCTGAGCAAACTACGCGAAGGCCTGGCTTTTAGTGGAGTGCCGGAATACACGAACGACCTGATGCCGGAGCAGCTGCAGAAACTGTCACCGGCATTGCGCGCCAAAGTGGCGCCCTTGGTGGCTCCCTCGCCGCCCACGCCCATCTCCCTAAAACTGTCCAGCGACCTCAGCATATCACTGATCTCAGACGAAGACGATTGCGAAAGCACCGGTCCACATGTCAACGGAGGAGTCGGCACCGAACCGGTGCACCCCGTCGTGGTGGCTGCGGCGGAGGCACACGCTGCCGCCAAGCTGCTCAAGCAGCAGCAGCCACAGCTCTCGGTGGTGCAGCATCTGCAGTACGTCGGCGGCGGACTCGCAGCTCCAGTGGCTCTTGCCCTTCCGGTGATGGCAGCAAATCCGACCTCGTCTGCTTCCGTTGTTGCCTTGCCGCTGCAGCTGCCGCGGCGCCGAAAACTGGGATGAGCTGGATGACTGATGACCGATGACCCGCCAGAACCGAGTCCCCATCGCCATAATATCATTCCCCGAGCCGGAAGCACGGCATAGACTTTAACTAGCAGTGGCTAGAAGTGCAAATATGAACGTAGGTTTAGCGACAACACATCACTATTTCCCAGTTATCCTTGAATCCAGGACTAGTCCTTGTCCGGTCGATTTTTGTATCCTTCCCCTTTCCCAAGCACCTTCTCTCCATCTCACTCAGTTGCCCATTAATCTCCCTGTCTCTGTCATTCTCATATTTTAAGCTTTAAATGAAACGAGACGACAACGTACAAATGAAAGTAGAAAAGCATCAACCCATATACATTGTTGAGCAAAAAACACAAATTTCAAAAGATTATAAGAGGGAGTAGAAAATTTGAAGCGAGTGAGAAAGGTGAGCCCAATATTTATAAAGTACAAGTAGCTAGCTTAAGATATACTATGTATATGTACATTTGATTTAGTGTATCATATATTACATGGCTGAATCACGTCGTGTAATCCGTCGC
This sequence comes from Drosophila melanogaster, assembly GCF_000001215.4. NCBI lineage: Eukaryota > Metazoa > Arthropoda > Insecta > Diptera > Drosophilidae > Drosophila > Drosophila melanogaster. The sequence goes on along the minus strand of NC_004354.4, from coordinate 1,693,712 downwards.
AGTCCGCCGTCTGTATTACATTAGCTGATCACCAAACCGGAATAAATTTTCATTGTATATATATATATATATACATGTACACCAGCTGTGAGAAAAGGAAACTATGCGTATGCCATCAAGGTTCGTTTCGACCAAGCGCTCCTTGAACCACGACTGATCTCTGGCCAGGATTTCGTGGGTGAACTCGTATCGCGCTAGGGCACTCTTAATATAGAGCGAGAGTTGCGGCAGGAGCAGATCCTCAGAGTGGCTGACAAAGTCATGGGATCCTTGGTCACGCGCTTCAGTCGCTGAGCATGCTAATGCCCGCAGTGGTGTTGCCGCAAAACTGTCGAATACAATCGTAAATGAAAATGAAATCGAGTTGCATCTTCTGTGGCCAAACTCACTCGAGTGTTGTCCACGTGCGGCTTGATCGCGCCAGAGTCAGCCAAGTCCAGGATGTGCACGAAGGGCATGACCTGCTCACCGAAGGAAACTCACGAGACGTGATCCAGCGTGGCCTGGTTTTGGGGAGTCCACTTTCGGCGTTCAACTTCGCGGTATCTGCCTGCGAAGTTTAAGAAGTTTAGCCAGAAATCCGATACTATATAGTCTCTATATATACCCACCCACGTCATCACAGTGGCTCAACTCGTACGGCAAGCGGCTGATGTGAGGCTCGATTTCCCGCATCAGTAGTTGCTCCTCCTTCGCAGTGATGAAGTCCCTGATGACCCGCATGTCCGATTCAAACTGGTGCTGCTCACAGCGAGGCCACTGGCCGGGAAACTCCACCAGGGCGTGGCTGCGGGCCCAGACATCCGCTGGAATCCTGGCTACTCCCGGATAAACAAGCCGGCGCAGGACAAGCATGTGTTTCGTCACCTGTTTTTAAAGGCCTTCCGCCCAGTAATCGATTGGAGCCATTCGATAGCCACATGCGCTCAACCGCCAAGAAAATTACTCGATTGCCCCGGCACCAGGTAAACACACACAACAGAGCAGCGTCGGAATGCAGGGATGCCAGGACCTCTGACGGCTGGATGCCAGGGAACTTCGCTGGTCCGGGAACACTCGATTGGTAACGCATGCGCCGTGCAAGCACGCAGTCCTCGTTCGGCTAGGGCGGAAACGCTTTCCGGTGTAGATATACCAGAAATATTTCTGCTCTTCTGGCGTTATGCTGCGTCGGTGGACGAGTGCCGTGTCCTGACTCCAGAAAGCTGTGTAGTGACGAGTGCAAAGCGAAGCGAATTGAATCGAATCTTTATCCTAAGGACACGGCTAAATCGGTGAGCTCCTCGAGCTATGAGCACCTAGACCCGTTAATTGTGAAACCTTCCTGAATCGGCAAGGCAAGTGCGGTTTGAGAAAATGCCAGAAACATCGCCGGTGAACCGCCCACACACCCCCAAAGGTGCATAGGTATACAAGGTACAGCTAGGACGAGATCCCCCATGAAAACCCAAAGGAATCCAGCCAACTGACCGCTGACGTGTGTGGAAAAGTCAACAGACACGAGCTCCCCTCCACCGTGTTTAATGTGCACTCGTGCCCTGGAAACTGGACGCAACTGACACAATTAATGGCGGCTGGGAAAAAACGGGCCGGGGCACCGCACCTAAAACTAATCAAAAATTCCTTTAGTGGCCCGCAATAATGCCGATGGGCAGTGAATGTGGGTGGCTGTGTACATATTCCCAGGCACTGGCACTGGCAAAGGCAAAGGCATACTAAAACCCGTGAAGTGCTGCACTGAAAAGTATACCATGTTTCGTGTGTACCCATCTCTGCGTCCGTTTCCTTTTGGTGCCCCTTCCTCGGATTTCTTGCTCGAGATAAACATGTACATGCAGCCAAAATAACTTGACATGCCTTGTTTAAAGCAACTTCCAACTCCAAAAACGTTTACATATGCAAAACAAATTCGAAAGTGATTCGTGTTCTCTCAGCAAATGGCATCTTAATGGCAACTGCGATGAACAATTGTATTCGGCCAACACTATTGTCTGTTCTGCCAGCCGCATTTCTGGGGTCCCGATCCAGATCCGCATGCAGTTCCAGATCCAGCTCCAGTCACGCCTTCCGCTCTGTCCTGCTTTCTTGCTCCATTCCGTGTTGCAGAGCAGAGTTTGCGCACTCCGTTGCATACTTTTTGCATTGAGCACTGGCACTGCCACTGCGAGGCTCCACTCCATTCCACCACACCCTGTTAAAGAATGTGCGAGGATACATGGTTTATCTACACCAAAGTTGCATGTTGTGTGTGTGCGGTTTAGCGTGTTGTTGCCGGTACCAAACGTAAACAAAGACCAAAAAAATAAGGACATTTTCACGTTACCCATACGCCCCGTTGTCTCTCATTTTCTGCAGCTGCAACATAGCCACTGAGCTCCGCACATCTCAAACGGCTGCAGGATGTTGATCCGTTGGAAGAGTAAGGACAAGAGCGCCTCCTCCAACCAGAGCGTCGGCGGCAGCAGCAGCTCCTCGTCGAAGAAGAAGCGCAAGGGTAGAGAGGGCGGTAAGTAATCGGAATCCATAAATCGGAAGGAAGCGAAATGAAATGAGCCTAACTCCAGCTCCCTCTCTTTCAGAAGAAGACTGGCAGAATGAGGCAAAGTCGGGACGGCTTCCGTCGAATGAACAGGGTATGTTAAGGACCAAAGACGTCCACGGATCTGTAGCCCCATCCTCAGTGTCTATGTGTTTCCCCAGGTGGCGACGAAAGACGACGAGCCATGCGACGCGACGATCCACGACGACATACGCTCGGCGGCGATATGCTGGTCTACGGCTCGCAGCATCCACACGCCCATCAGATGGCGCCCCAGCAACAGCGGGCCATGGATCTGGAGGTGAGCTCCATCTCCCATCTCAACTCGTTTCTACCATCAGTTTCTGATTCTTGTCCCTTCTTAGATGAGTACGCGCGCGCAGAAGAACAAAAAGAACCAGCCGATGCGCGGTTATGCGCCTGTTAACCAGGGACCGCTGTTCGACGACGATCCCGGCATCATGTCGGAGGTGGAAACGGCCAGCACCGGATTCCGGAGGGGCGGCAAGCAGCGCTCCTCGCTCCCCGTGGTACGCACGCCCTCGAAAACTCTGGAACGACCGCTGGGCCTGGTCTTTCTGCAGTACCGCTCGGAGACGAAGCGCGCCCTGCTGCCCAACGAGATCACTTCGATTGATACGGTGCGCGCCCTGTTCGTACGCTCGTTTCCGCGCCAGTTGACCATGTCATATCTGGAGGGGCCCAATGTGAAGATTTACATTCACGATGCCAGCAAGGATATGTTCTACGAGCTGGAGGACGTGCGCTCGCATCTGCGCGAGATCAGGGATCGCTCCGTGCTGCGTCTCTTTGAGTCCACTGAGGTGGCAGCCCCGCCCCAGATTCTGCCCGGCGGCCCTGGAATACCCCAACCCCTGCCGCAGGCGCAGGCCAATTGGGATCAGGATCAGAGCTACTTCAGCGAGCCGGAGTTCGACTCGGACTACAAGCACCAGCATATCCACAAATCAAAGGTAAGTGCTGCTAGATGGTATCAGTTAAATAGTCCTTTATTCAATATCACCGCGTAATTGCTAGGGTGAGGATGTAGGGCTTAGGGAAGCAGGATGGATTGGTGTCCATGAGCGAGTCAAGGATTGTTTGGTGGCCAAATGGGTGGCAACAGTAAAGCGTTGACTCCCACATGGACAATTGTGGCACAAGATGCCCAACCAATCGAATACTTATTCGTACATATATAGAAAAAAAAAAGATATGGAAATAATGGGGTGGGGCTGGGAAAGCTTAAGCTGGGGTCCTAGGACACTAGAATGTTATCCGAACTTTGGGAACAACTAGAAGTTACCACATGGACCCACACTGAGGCCCTTGAGGGCGTTGTTCATGTGCTCGCGCACATCCTTCCACGAAAACACGATGGCACCCTGGAAAGGCTCCGTGTGGCAGCTGCTACAGATGGCCATCACGGCCCTTACCTCCTCCTCGGCGGGCTCTCGGTCGTGCGTGCTGATCTCCTCCTCCAGGCTCATCTTGAGCGTAAGATCCTGCTTAAATTGCTGTCCGCCAAAGTCGGCGAGACCGTTGTAAATCAAGCTCCCATCCGTTCCGGAACCGACACCGTCGTCCACCACAGATCCATCGTCCAGCAGCACCAGGCCGCGCTTCTGAACCTTCTTAGTGGCGTCGGTGTTCCTCTTGAACTGGATGTGGGTCTCCGTTTCGTCGATGAACTGCACGTTGGCTGAGTTACTTAGCATTTGGAAGCGTTTGCCACCGCCACTAGGCTGCAATCCGCTCGGCGGCGAGAGGCCAAGGAGTTGCTGGGCCACCAGTCGCGATCCCGCGTTTATCTGTCCGTTCACAAAATTTGTGTTGATGGTGATGGCCTGCTGGGCGGAATCGGTCGGAGCTCCGGCCGCGCCAGGAGCGGGAGCACCACTTGCAGTCGGCGGCGGATTGGCCAAGTTGATGCGCACCCGGGTCGGGATCTGGCCACTGGCGAGCAGCGTGTGCATGGGTTGAGGACGATTAATCTGAATGGAGGTCTGGCGTGTTATATTGTCTCCGTGGGCACTGGTTACGAACTTACCGAGGGTGGGGCACGAGTGGTGCTGGAGACCTCCTGGCCCTCGTGATCAAAGTGGTGGACATGGTGGTGCTTGTGGTCGCGATGCGCCTTGCCTGCACTGAGCGCCACCCGATAGACCTGGACGAGCGTCATCTCGAAGTGGAGGCCGTGGCTCACCTCGCCGGTGACCGAACTGCCGCCGGAGCGCAGCTTGCCATTCGCTGGGATTTTATGTCCCACCAACTGAAGCAATTAAGAATTAAGTGGAGACGGAGATTTGAGATTATAGCAGCTGACATTCGCACGCCGAAAGTGAAAACGCGAACAAGGCATTTTGCAATATGCGTAATTGGAGTCAAATGGAGTCAAACTCACCGAGTTGTGGAAACCACGCCCAATGCGTTCTGCCTTCAGCCAGGCCTGCCACTCGCCCGTCTTGCCATTCCACGAGCTGCACATGTGATGCCACTGGCGCATTTTCAACGGGTAGTTCAATCTTGAGCAGAAAAACGATAAAGATTCGACGGATTGACGCCGGATTGATCGATGGATGGTTGCGTCTAGACTTACCTGTACATTTGCTGACCTTTTATGGCCATCGAAAGGAAACTGGAATTCTGCGCATTTGCGACCCAGATTTGCACCTCGCGTGGTTCCTTTCCAGCTGCAAGTGTGAATGTGGATGTGGATGCATAAGTGGATCAGATTGGCTTTGAGACTCGCTTTCATGCCAATAATGGTAACGGCGGCTCAGATTGCGAAACTGAGTGGAGCAGCGTTCCCAACTACTACCAACAACTCGATGGCTCAATGGCCAGAACGTTTCGCTAGGCAACTAGTCATCTCACGAGCCACGAGGAATCCCCCCATCGGTGATCAGATGCGATCAGGAAACCCGCCCAAGCGGTGAGCCAGGCGGTTGGTTATACAACCGGCATGCGGCAAATCCTGTTACGCTGGCAACATGTGATATGCATACATTTAAATATGAATCACCAAATCACCACCGGCTGTGAGTAAAGCACTTCCTATCCGGAAGCTTGGCTGCTGATCACTACTACTTGAGTTGACGCTCTGGAATTATGTCAAATGCTAAGGCCCGCCGCTTGAACTTCAGCTTCGGTTTAAGCGTGTTAGCTTCAGCATTGGCTTAAGCTGCTACCCACAGCTGAGAGTGCGACACCAACAATGCCGACGACATCCAACTGGAAACAGGTAAATTATCGCTTATGTAATGCGACCGCAGCGACAACAACGCAGACAACAACATCAACAGCATCAACAACAACAGCAACAGCATCAACAACAGCAGCGACGACGCCAAGAGCAGCGGTGGCATCGACGACCTGGGGCAGTTGAAAATATCCAAACATATTCAAGACGTTTGAAAACAAAACGAATCTTGAGGGCGGCATTATGCAGCAGCAGCACTTCTCGTCCCACATCAGCAGCACCATCGTCATAATCTTCACCAGCATCATAGCTGACCATCAAACTGGGTGCTGCCGACTTGCATCAGGAAGTGGGCTTCCTTTCACTTTCGTAGCCACTCAGTCGCAGCCAGGTGCGATTGCCGGAGCGTGGCCCACAAATTCACAAATAAAATTTCATTGCCCACAAGCGAAGGTCTCTCGCTGAAGCGGTGGCCCATCAAAAGATCGACGTCCGTCACCCGTCTCCCGTTGTCCGCTTATGCAATAGCATTCGCCCAGTGACCATTGTGCAGCCTTTGTCTCGCTTGCCGCTGAAGCAAGTCACGGTGAGAGGCTGATCCCAACCACTACCCAATACCCACTACCCACAGCCCACCCAAGCCCACTCACTTACCCTCGTAGGTCAAGAGGACGTGGTCGCCGCTGTGGTTAGTGAATCGCATCCAAAAGCAGATAGTAAACTGGTCCAGTTCCGGCATCGGATTGCCGTACTCCACCTCGCCGTCCTGATTGAAGGCGAACTTCTTGACGCTGCAGCGATCGGAGCCGTACACTGGAGACCGCGGGAAGGCCAGCGGCTCTTTGGGCGCCTCGTCCTCGATGCTGTACGACTCGTACTGGTCCTCCAAGTGGTCAGCAAAGCTGATTGGATGGGACACCGCTGCACTGGAATCGACGCCGTTCACAATGGCAGCGCGACCCAGCAAGAGCTCGTCCTCGACTTCGGTGGTCTCCTTGTCGCCGCCGAACTGCGAGAAGCTGGTGGATATTTCATGGCTACTGCTCGCCGCCCCTGGATGCGATTGCTTGAGGCTGTAGGCGGCAGTGCCGCCGCTAATCCCGCTGCCGCCGCCAACGATGGGCTTCCAGGCGAAGGAGGCGGTCGCGTTTAGGAGCACCACACCGACCAGCGCTAGATGAAGCCGCTGCGCCATTTCGTTTATTGGGTTACTGTCACTCCAATTGATTTTGGCTGTGATCCTAGTCTCGGTCTGGGTCTGGGTCTGGGCCTGGGACCGGGTCTTGAAGATTCAATCTTCCACGCGTCTGTAACGTCCGATTGCCGCGATGTCTCGCACTTCACTAATCATCCACGCATACGCCACAGCCAGGTTGAGTTGCGCCAAAATCCCAGCCGCTGCCGTAACAAAAACAGCAGCTTTGCCGCCGAGCTCTGCTCAGCTGGCCGTCGGTCTTGCTCGGTTGTAACAAATTGTAAAATGGTTGTATTGAAATCGAAACTGAATCAGAAACTGGTTGAGGTTTGTGGGCTGAGTTGGCCTGCAGTGTGCCGTGGCGGGCGGTGAATGAGCCAACCACTTGCACTTGCTGCACTCCAGGGCTTGATAATCCAATGCACCTTGCTTACGAACATATCGTGCGCCCAGAACTTACCGTGGAGCATATCCACCTCCTTGACCCAATGATCGCCAATACTGCCACTCAGTGCTAGACGAATATAGGAAAACGCGTTGAGTTCCGCGAATTTAGCCGATTTGGCAGTGAAGGTGGCTGGTTCGGGTAGAGGAGTGGTGGGTGGATTATGGTACATATGCCAATTAACTGGTATTCATCTTGCCACGGCCGTGAGCTCGCGTTTGACTCCCAATCAAAAGCACTCACTGTGCGAAGCATTGCTGTTGGCCACAAAAAACAAATGCGTAGAAGATTAGCTGTATCTTTCGAAACGAAGCCATGAGAGGATGTCTTACAATAGTTTTAATTAGTTTTCATCTACTACGCTTGCATTTCTCTCAGTGTGCCAGCGCGTACGTGTCCGTCCGCAATGATTTGGGATGGGCTGCAAAACATTATAGCTATTAAAGAGCGGAGAAACCATATTGGACATTTCATTTCACTTCTTGAACGAAGGCCAATTGGCAGTGTTAATCAAAGTACTCGTGCCCCTGCCACTGGCCTCCGGCGATCCAATCATTGAACTAATCCAACACCGTTTATCTATCCATCTTTCAGATTGGCAAACAACCGGCGCCCTACTACGTGGGCTCATCGCAGACACTGCCGCGAGGCATGTACTCTTCAGAACGGAACAAGGTGTCGATGGGTGCGTAAAACAGTCGAGATTGCCGACTAATTGATTCCGTATTCCTTTGATTCGCTCCGAGTAGTGCACTCTTGTTTTGATTTGACCGATCCTCCTCGTCCTCCTTCTTAGGTGACCTGACCCCCCTCCTGCCCACCGCTTCCCTTCTTCCCGGGACTTTAGTATTATGCGGGATTCGTTTCGGTTTAGTTCCGTTCAGTTCAGTTCTCTGTCATGCGCATTCTGCAGTGAAAGCCCAGTCTAAATATGATTCATGTTCAATCCATCCATAACCATTAACACACTCAAACTCGAACACCAATCAAACCAAACCAAACCGAACCGAACCAAACCAAACCTATGTATCTGAACCAACGAACCGAAAAAGGAGCGCCTGTGAAACCACTCAGATCGCTTAATCCAAGGGGTAGCATGGAACCCCTGTTCCCCTACACCCCGGATCAGTTATACAGCATTCCAGGTACACAAGAATTTGCCTTTCTACCCACTTATAGCTAGCATTGTACGATCGCTTCCATTTACCCAAAGTGTGTGTGCAATATAAGCGGTGACATTTCGCATTTCGCATTTTACATTACATATCACATCACATCACATTATAGCGATTGCATCTGATTATCCATTGGCTTGCGCTTGAAATTCAAATCCAAATCCAAAACGAATCTCAATCTCAAATGCACACTGACTGTGCACTATCCACACATCCAATCGGAAGCATTTATTTATGCGGCCCCAATCATGCATTTCATTCGCTTCATTTCGAATTGCTCGTTTGCGTTCCTTTATTGCGTTTCGTTATACCTAAATTGAACCACAAACTATAGGCTACCAAGCACGCACATAGCTACGATCCTCCCATCATTAAGAGTCCAAGTTCTAAACGACCAGGCTGTATTTGCAGATGGATATACCAGTTCCCCGGAGCGCAGTAGCCGCGGAAACTACGAGGAGCCATACTACAGCCAGTACGGAACGAGGGGCGCCGTGGTGGCGCCCATTATCGACGAGGAGCAGAGGTGCGAGGGGGGGAGTAGGAATAGATGTTGTTGTAGTAGCATTAGCATCTTAACTAATCTTTGCCATTTACAGCGATGGAACCATGACAGAGGATCAGTACGCACTGTACGGCATAAAGGTGGGACCAGGACCCAACCGCCTCACGCATCGCGGCAACCAGATCTACGATCCCACTAGGTAAGCATGCCCCAGCCGCGATCTCGCAAAGATTTCATGTAGGAGGCGTAGTCCTGCTGCAGCAGGGTTGGCAGATCGGTATCGGGGCGCACAGAGCTGCGCTTGCTGCGGCGGTATATCTTGATGCGTTTCACATTGCTTGTGGATGAGCTGGTCGTGGCCGTGGCCACCGGATGGAAGTAGGTGGTGCCCTTGCTCTTGATGGCCTGCACGATTAGGCAGAGTAGATAGCCGCCGAAGGAGAGAAAGGCCAGGGCCGTAATGCTGATCTGGAATAGGGTCTGCAACTTTGAGGGCTTTTCCTCGGTCCAGGAAGTCGGCGCGTGTGGATGGGAGTGCCAGGGACCATGGGAGCCAGTGGTGTCGTGCTCACCCCTGCAATCATCTAGTAAAGCTTCATGTTGTGAACTAATGGAAAGCAGGCTTACCGATCTGCGGCCATCAAGGCCATTCGCTCTGGCAGTGGCGATCCATCCGGCGCCATCTGTGGGCATTCCGTAGTCGGCTGGAGACTATCGTTCTTATCCAGCGCCTCCATACTCATCACGGACTTCTTTAACAGCAGCAGCTCGTCCACCTGGAAGTTAGCCAGGCAGCGGGCAAACCGCGCTGGTGTGCTGGTCACTGTTCGGATTGGTCATGAGTCCACTGACACTGGGTTTCCCAATCGAATAGAATTGCATCGTACATACCACTGCATGTAGTCATGTCTTTGCGGGCAGCTCTTGGTGGTTCTTGCGCAGCTCCAACTCGTCGACTGCGAAAGCGGATTGGCACCGACATTGCGTGCTAGCACGGACTTACTTTTCGCTGCCTCCAACGGCCAAACGAGACGGAGGGTATATTGGACCAGATGAGCGGCCTGACAGCACAGCGCAGCGCAGGTTAGGGTATAAAGAAGTCGAATAGCAGCTTATGCAGTCATGCAGCTGCATTCTTGCTGTTTTGGTTCACGCTCCCATGCGCTAAGTGCTGCGACCCGCGTTTCGACTTCGACTTCGACTTGGATACCAAATCCAATTCCGGTGTCTATGCTCTGATGTCGGATGCCTAGGCTTGGCTGCGCAATTGGAGCGATGTGGTGCCAGCGGATGTGTGGCCCAATGATCGCTGCTTGCCAAGCACGCAACACCTGGAGACAAGTTTTTGAGTTTTGTACTGATTTGGTGACTTTTTGCTTACGCACTTGCAGGCCCGAAGACTTGCATCGGATTCGTGTGGAGCACATGGAAAGGCAGCTGGCCAACCTGACGGGACTAGTGCAGAAGGCCCTCGTTAACCAGAACCCCCAGATTGCCCCGCTGGCCGTGCCCACTCTGGACCCAAACTATCTGGTCGTGCCGTCGCAGATGCAAGGTACGAATATGAGTCCCTGCAATCCCTGAATGTTGTCCACGGCACTCGCTTGGCTTGTAGCACCGCTTTGTAGATCTAAAGACATGGCCCAACTTCCAGACTCCTTGCACCCGGTCTCTCCCCTCTAACTACATGTCTAATTTGTTCTCTCTTCCGCACGCCGCGCAGCCAACGGCTCCGGGGATGAGCTGTACATTCGGGAGAAAGCTCCCAAGCTGGGCAAAAACTCGTGCCGTAAGTGTCGCCGGAACCGGAGGCCCAATCCTTTGCAGCCTCTGAAAAGCCGTCACATATTGTCTTGTCCTTGTCTTGCAGAAAAATCCGTGTCCTTTGAGAAGTCCGTGTCATTTAGCGATGACATACAGGGAATACCAAAGTCTCACAATCCCCTACATGCCGGTAATTTATTTATATGTACAGCCTTGCACTCAGAATAAAAATCAATCAAAAACTGAGATAATCCCATGGACGAGCATACTAGAAAGAAAGAAAATTTACAAAAAAAAAGTGATAATAAACCGTGGCGATTATTAAAGTTAGAGCGAATTTTATTCTGAGTGCGGTTGATTGGTGTGGGTGAAACGCTTCCTAGACACAATGCAAGCCATTCGTTTCCCTTTCTCACCACTGCAACTCACTGCCTCCGAAATGGGCGTGGTCTTTACAGCCGAAACGAAGCCAACCAAGCCGGCAATCAAGTCGTCCACTCTTCCACGCACCTCGTCCCAAGGTAAGAACACGGCACGCCTGCATCAGCCACATTTGTCCATTAACAAGTTCCCCAATTCGCCGAGTGCTCTCCTGACCATCTTCCCTCCCTCCACAGAGCGTGACCGACTAAAGCCTCCTCCGCCCCCCAAGCCGATCGTGCTAGCCCAGACCGCTCATCCCAACTACCGGGCGGACATTGCCCTGGCTCCTGAGGTGTACAACCATTTGCGCGGCCTGCAGAAGAAGGCCAAGGACCTGCGCATGGAGGTGCGCACCCTGAGGCGCCTCTCGCAGGCCCAGGCTGTTGCCGTGCGCGAAGACATCAAGGGAACCTTCATGCGGATTCGCGCTACTCTGCTGGCGAGCAGCGGCAGCTTCTGGGATCACCAGGGCGACCAGGACGCCACACGCATTTCGCGGGAGGAGGAGCTCTACAAGCAAGAAGTAATCCGCCTGGAGAAGGACCTCAGCGACCTGGAGGGGTCTGTTGAGAACCTGCGCGGCGAGGTCATTAACCGGCGAACACGCGTCAACATGACGGCCGTGGAAGACATGGCTCTGGTGCTGAGCCGGGCAAGGTGAGTGGTCGAATATGACCCAGGATCGAACAATAAACAAGTTCCTTTTTAGCAAAACCGTCGCCGAGCTGAAGCTAAAGTTCCCATCCCTGTCGAATGGCTTGCGCTGCATCCTGTCTAACGAGATGGAGAAAGTGGTGCGAGAAGAAAAGTTCCTCAAAGAAGAGCCCGACCGTTTGGAGTCGGCGCTACGTCGCTGCAAGAAGCTGACCGGCACACTGGTGACGCTCAAACGGTTTGTCCTTCGCCCTTCATCCTGCCCCCCCCGTGCCCGAAATGAGGAGCTCATTGTCCTTTTGTTTTGCATTTGACAGCTTGGCCAGCGTGCAGGAGCAACGGCTGCCGCCGAACGAGCCGACTATTAGTGAGGAGACACCACGATCCGCGGACATCTCGGCGCCCGACAAGGTGAGTGCGAAGCATCCGAAGTGCCTGGAGAGAAAACGTGGAGAACGTGGTGTTGCGACAGTTACACAGAGCTAGTTCAAAACCAAATCGAAGAAAGCGTTATGAGGCCTGACCACACCTCGATTTTCATATACTTATATACATATTATACTACTGCTCCATAACGTGTCATGACTATATATACATATGTATAAAAGTATTGTTTCCACTATTTCTATCGCAGAGATTAGTTGCTTTCGTCCTACCGTATATCGAGTTTGCTGTGCTTTTATTTCGAATCCACCTCACCAGATCAGATCTGATATTCTCTCGAAACTCGTAGTTTTCACCCGAGTCTGCGATCCTGCGATCCTGCGATACTTCTTAACGAACATTATCATATACATATGTAGGTGCTTCGAAACCTCTTTTTCCCCAATGAGTCCGTCCGTCCGTCCGTCCGTCTGTCCGTCTCTCTGTCGGTGTCCTCGAATGTGTCGAATTTAGCGGGATAAGCACATTTATGGATACATGTATGTATGTACATATGTGGAAGCAGAGTCGATTGAAGCATATCCCACATCAGACTCTTCACTTCACTTCGAGTTGAGGCGGTGATTTTCCATTTGAATTGGGTACTGTGCAAAATTTGAATACCGAAATAATTTTGATTACTTACATTTATTCGTTTGTAGTCTTCGGTTTATATTTTGTGCGTTTATATTATGAATAAGTTGCAATTGGCTGTTGTTACATAACTAGTGTTTTGGTTCATCGTTCATTTTACACAAATTATTCAAAACCATTCAACCAATTCCTTCGGCGAGTGTAGCAGTATCGAAATTCGATCCAGTCCAGTCAATTCGAATTGAATGGCATCGCGACGACCTTAGACCCGCGTTCCGTTCCGTGCCCCTTTAACCCTTGACCCTAGACCCTTTAGCCCTAGACCCATTGCGCCATGCCCCTGCTACTGCCCCTTGCCCCTCAACCCCAAAGCTATTTGTTCTGAGCTTGCCCTGTTGGGCCTTAGATATTTGAGCACACAACCAACTATAATAGCAATCGAATACAAGAACTACAACTACAGATACAGATACATAAAACATTTTGTTTAACTACCAAGTATCCAGTTGCAACCATCATCCATGCTGAGAACGTCTAAATCCAATTAATCAAACAGAACACAACAAGTTAATTTATAAAGCAAAGCTAACGTCTTATAAAATGAAGTTTACCTTCGTTTTCTCTTTTTGCCTTTTCTCAAACATTTTTTGAATAACGTTTACAACAACAACTACAACCCACATAGTTTAACTGGCGATGGAGTTCAAACTTCAAAGAGGCAATTACTGAGTAATGACTGAAAATTCAAATATAAAAGAACATTTACGAAAAAAAAAAACCAAACAAAAAACAAACAATCAAACCTAAAAGAAATTCAACCAAAATCCAAATATAATTAAAAAAAAAAAAACCAAAAAGAAAAATACCGTTTTGAAAAAGATGAAATCATAAGAATAATTCACTTTTCTTTTTGCTAAACATAATTTGCTCTGCATTAAACATACTAGTTTATATTTTGTATACTATTTACTACTGCTATAAACTTCTAACTAAACTAATACTCGTACTAAACTCGAAACCCATATCAAATCAATCATCAAAGCTGTCCATAAGCCACCAGAAGAACACTCCTCAAACCAACCAACCAACCAATTAACCAACCAACCAACCAACCAACCAACCAACCAACCAACCAACTAACCAACCACCAACTAACCAAACTACCCAACATAGCTACATGCCCATGTTCCTGTGTATCCTGTGTACATATGTATGTATAATGAAAAGCCTATTTGAATGACTGTTTGTGTGTGATTACTGTTGGAAGCCCCAGTCTCCTACCCACTTTCCATTTTCCGATCCAGTACAGGATATATATGTACATCAAACGCAGCCGCGTCCTTAGATTCAGATGTTACCTTCTCAAAATCAAGGATCAAGATCCTCAAGATCAAAGGCGCACAGTAGAATAAACAGAATCCAAAGATCCTACTTTCTTTCCGATTGTAAAACGAAGTTCTTTCCGTGTTTTCAAATGGGGCCAACACCCACTTTCCTTTGACTCAGTGCAACATGAACTCTTCTCCCTACCTTTTCCGACTCTAAAAACGCCTTGAAATAAGTACACCGACATCCACACCCACCCATCACCAGAATCCGTTCCCATGTCCATAGTTTCATATACGTACGAAGAGTTTTGTTTTCAGTGTTCGCTGCTTTGCAAGTCTTCTGTTGATGTTCGTTCCTTGTTGTACATGTTGTTTTGTCTTTGTCTCCTTCCCCAAATGTGTACACAACACCCCTCCCCACCCCCTCGGTGAGCTCGCATTTAACTTGATTGTCTGGATCTCCAGTTCCGGCTGAAGCGTTCTCCTCAGTCGTGCAATTAGCGATCATGTTGTCCGAGACTCATCGAAGAATGCCCGTGAAAACAAGGGTCAGCAAGAGTAGAGCCAATCACACGCAGCCGGAAGTGGAGTGTTTTAAGTGGCACCTAAGACAAGTACGAAGGTGCCGAGATAGAGCCTAAGCCCTACTTTGGAGTGGCTCATTGCTCCCATAAACTGTTCACAATGTGTTTCCATTCATTCCAATCGTACGGACACTCCCCGCTGAAGAAGAGAAACTCACCTAACTCAGCTAATCGTACCCAAATCTGTTTAACTTTTAATTGATATTTTGTAGTTGCGATCATGTGTGTGTATATACCAATATACCAAAATACGATTTAGAGAATATGTGTATGTATAAGTGTGTGTACCCGTTTATGTACGTACAAAACAGCCACTTCCCCGAACCTCCAAGTCCCTCATACCGAACATTCCGAGCTCCCGCGCTCCCAGTCATAACCCATCTTAGTACCAAGCAATTAATCTCAACCAGACAATCAAACGGCCAATTGTATTGCAGTCAATCAAGTATGCAAACAGTCATCACTGTCAGTCACTGTTCTCACTCATCGATTGTTGTCTTTGAAGTTTCAACAATCTACCAATCCATCGACCTATCAGCCCCTCATCAATCACACGCGTAGCTCCTCCTCTAAGAGCGTTATACCCCCCTTTTCCCCAAGAATCATGATCAGAACTAAAGTTAGAAGTATAAGTACCAGTACCAACTAAGCTATCAGAGCCACTACACTAACCGCATCCAAAGCTGGGATCTAGTGTCGAGTAAGCGGTCAGCAGAAGAAGAATCAGTAGAGACACTCTAGCATATAGAAGACACTTTTCACTTTGTACTCGGTGAAGACTTCCGTGCAATCCATGAATACTACATTGCCACGGGGTGCAATTCATTTCCACTTAGAGCTTAGAGAATACAAGAACATCATCTGTCAATCACATCTGCATTTGCATCCGCATCCGCATCCACACCGTTTCATTCGCCGCGTCGCCTATGAAGTTATTGGTTAATTATACCACATACCACATACTTGTGCCTTGGATAAACGATAAACCATCGCTCACCATCATCCGTACAGCATCATCCACTGTCCACCATTGTAGAACGCTTACCTTGTTGCTTGTTGCCTGCCTGCTTGTGAATATGCATTAGCTCGATGTACTGACACACTCTATCCGGCAACCGATCATGTTCTAGTACTATACGCTTCCATATGTGTTCCCATTTCTTTGATTGATTGTTCGTTCAGTAAAGTTTTGCGAGACGCCGGCTTTATTCACTGCATGATCCGAACCTACTGCAACCAACTGCACCTATGTACAATATATTTCAACGCCTTGGCGGTCTTTTTGGTTTGGCTACACTTGTAGATACATATGTATATTGCTGGGTTATTTGCGTATTGTATCGGATTTGTATGCGTATTCAGATATTTTGCGAGAATATACATGTCCCATTTGAGTACCTACTAATTGCCGAATGTATAAATGTGACTACTTACTATATATATATATATAATTTTATATATATATATATATATATCTATATATATTATGTACTATACCTCGCCTTCGCCTCCCGGGAGCTACATTAGTGCCAGTGTTTTACCGCCTAATTGTGTGTTCTTGTAGCCAATCCCAACACCCAGGATGGGGTCGTTCGCTCTCAGCGGGGGACTCGCACCCGAAAACGCACTCGATGCTCTGCTAGATGAGCTCAAGACATTCTCCAAGCCCATCGCCCAACAACAGCAGCAGCAGCAGCAACAGCAGCAGCAACAACAGCAGCAGCACCAGCACCAGCAACTATACGAGGTAAGTGTGCTCACCAAGCGCGTCCCCCATCCCCAGCCAAACTCATGGGGTCCAAGTCTCCCTCCGCAGATTCGCCCTGAAGACTCGGCATCCGACGAAAGCGCCCAGGCCGCAGTACAAAGCACCGTCACCACGCAAATATCGCAGGCCCGTCTCTACACGGAGGCGAGCGTCAATGTGCAGCAAGCGACCACCGGCAGCATGGTCATCGCTGTCGCCTCGGGAACTGTTTCGGCCCAAGCTCAAGCCCAGCGAGGAGTGCTCACCCACCAGCAGTCGCAGTCGCAGGCACAGCTGATGGTGCACACCAACATGGGCAGCCTGCGACGCCTGCACTCCTATCCCAGTGAGTCGGATGGCGAACTGCCTGGGCCGCCACCGACTGGCCCGCGGGCCAGCGAGACCTCGTCCTCGACCAGCCTGGCCAACGGCGGCAGCAGCAGCAAGCCACCCGTGCCCGAGCGAAACGCTGAATTGATCACCAAGGTGGGCCACAAGCGCATCCCGCCACCTCCGCCGCCACGCACCAGCTCACGCAGTCCACTGGCCAGTCCAACCAGCCCGAACGTGCCACCAAACCAGGCTGCCGCAGCCACAGTCAATTTGATTCCCAATTCCAATTCAAATGCCAGCGCCAATGCCAATGCCAATGCCAATAGCAATGCCACAGGAAACAAGGGAATAGTGGGTGAGACTACGTCCGTCGTTAGCGGCGACACCTCAAGCGGGGACAACTCGAGCGGCAACGAGTCCGGCAACGATCATGTGCAGCGCCAGGTGGCCCTCGAGATGCGCCACCAGGAGCTGCTCAAGAAGCAAAAGATGCTGCAGGAGCAGTACCAGCGGTTGCAGCAGATGAGCAAGCTGCCTTCGGTGGATGTGGCCTCCTCTTCCTCCTCCTCTGCACAGGACATCGCAAGTGGCAGCAATACACTCCGGAAGCTGGGCAGCGAGACAAACATCCAGCAGAAGATAGCCGCATTGAGTCTAGCCTGTGAGACTAGTGGAGCCGCAGCTGCGGCGGCAGCGGCGGCTGCTGCTGCGGCTACCAATGGCGGCGTGGTGGCCAGTGATGCTACGAGCGGTGCGATCGGCGGTGGTGGTGGTGCTGGAGCTGCAGGGGCGGCTGGTGCGAGCGCTGCTGCTGCACACTCCAACTCGAACTCGAACTCGAATTTGAATTTGAATTTGAACTCCCAACACCAGACCGCCACAACGACCACTAAACAGCTGTACGAGACCGAGATACTTTAACACAACTGGAAATTGGCGTGGAACGAAGCTAAAATTGACATTTAATCGGAGCAGTTGAGATTTTTATATCTGAGATTGCGGACCAGACTAGTCGAGGCCCATCAACACCCATACCCATAATATGTGGGGACTACGATTCCGAATCCAAATCCAAATCCAATTCCGATATAGAAACGTTGGAGGCATTGACAAATGAGAACGAAACGAGACGATAGTAATGATTGAATATGAATGGCAAACACCTTTTCGTTTGTTAGGATGAGCACGGACTAACTCACAGCGTACTTGTATTTAATATCATCTAATTGTCGTACACAAATATGTGTTTGCACAAATCCAGCATCCGCATCCGATGTACTTTATGTGTTGTCTGTGAGAACGCAGGGCAAATTATCGGAAGCAAAACTAAACGAAAGCATACAGTATCGAATCGAAACACAAATCAAAAGACGTATAAGTAACTTGTGCACCCCCATATAAAAAACATAAAGCAAAAAACCAAAAAACGGGCAACCGTACACCCCATGCACCAGAGTAAAAATGCCCAGATGAATGTATTTATGTATGTATTCGCTTACATTGATGTACTTGTTGCATGTTGTGTTTTTGTTGTTGTTTCAACGAAGTTATAGGTCATATACATAGTTCAAGAGCAGGAGATGGGCAGGCGTTTGGCGTTGGAGAACAATAAGTTCTCCAAGACACCAGCACCATAATCCCCAGCACTATGCCACGACACAGCCATTAAATCCCAGCATCCCTACATCCATACATGTGGACTATGTGTTAAGGTCCAGCCGCACCACCCGCCCCTGAACCAAAATCCAAAGTCTAGAATCTAAAAATCAGGATGTGGGATCCAGAGGCCAGGACCTGGCCACAACACAACATATAACACTTAGAAGCAACCCATACACCATACACCGGCATAGCAAAGCAAAACGCCACACAACACACAGTCGTAGGAGCACAGGCCGATTGAAGTTTGAAGATTAACCATTATGCACATGTACAGATCTACGTATGTACTTAAATAATATGTCATAGATTTTTATTATTACCTTGGTATGGGACGTGAGACTGATAGTTCTATATATGTAGCTCATCAAGATACAATATGAAATACGATGGCGGAAGCTAAAGATATTGTACTTATTTTTGTTATAAAGATGACTAGCTAATTTTATCCCCCTTCCCCAAGAGAAGCGACAAACAGCACTCCCTCCAGCCACTGCGTAGTGGAGGCCTCAGCTCGTTATTCCCGACCGGATTGGCGGAGAGTGCTGGTGCCCATCGGACTACCGACGGTTCTATTGTTTACATGCTGCACCTATCAAATGGGTAACACATATGTCCTTAGCTATATGCATTCAACGCTACACGCTACATCGAACGGTGGTCAGTGGCTGGCCAGCCAGGCCCAGGATCCAGAGACCCCAAGGCCACGTCCACGGTTATTTTACACATGGGCCTTGCCCAGAAACGGGCTTCTCTTCCCACACGATCAGGATATCGAGTACGCTCTTGACTGCATTGCATTGTTTTTGGAGGGTCCAAATCCAAGTGTGGATTTGGATGGAACGGGGAAAGAGCACACTCGTGCACACACATAGATTTGTTAACCTTACTGCCCGGCCAGTATTAGACTTCAGTATTATAGGCTAATTTACATTTAAATAAACTTGTAACACACGACTTGAGAGTAATTTGTTGCACCTCTGCCACATTTTATATCGATTAAACACAAACATGCATTCCTTAAATTGTTCAATTTTCGAAGTCTAAATGAGGTCTGCTGAGTTCGCCACACCGATCCTGATTCATTCGGGAGCGGAGCGAACTTCACACATAGGACGAGCGCCGTAGCATAAGATCTAACACCATGCCACACGAACAGGTTGCAATGAACACTTTAGAGTATATGTAACTGCATCTGCATCTGCTATTCGCTACTCACATATGTATGTATAAATGCATAGTTCTATTAAATGTATATCCTCCAATAGCTCAAATACACCTCCTCCAGGCCACTGCTGATGCGGTGGTGCCACAAGCACAACAGTGAGCCGTATCCTTTATAGGTAGTCCCAGTTTAGATGCCCCCCATGTGCAATAGACTTGACATCAGGACTATACGCCAAAACACTTATGTATGTAACTTAGGTGCGCGCTCGAGACATTTATATACATGGCATATATACACAAAGACAGATATTTACCTAAGTTAGAAGATTTGTATTGTTTATTTAGCGCCATTCGACGAATATGTATAACATATATATTTACATGCAAAACCACGCAACGAATACACATTTAAAAGAACATATATACATGCCTACGATGATGAATACGATGAAATACGACGATAATAAATAACAACCTATGCGAAAGGCAGTGTTAAAGAGTCCCCTAATAATACCAAGTCAACATATTTAAGTATAAAGTTAAACCAGGGCACGTGGCCAAATCGAAGGCATCGTGACCCCACTTATATTCCCAAAAGGCACAATACACCGAATCACACTACACTACACACCACACACATACACACTCACACGCCTACACAGGTATTTAGCATCGCGATCACGATCACGATCTAATAACGATCTAATGGCGATCTAAAACCAAACCAAAACCCTCGCCCCACTGGGAGAAGGGAGATGCAGAGCTCAATTCAAATTGCAGCTGCATCGGAAGAGTTGGAAGTGCGTATTTTTTTCTTAATAATAATTATTCTATTTAAATCACAACAAACCACAACAATAAATATCATTCGTAAAATGAACTCCGAACACGAGTTTCTCTATTGATTTATTGCCACATGTAAGTAGGCTGACTAAGCTCACGACCCTAAGCAATGGTGCTGATCAACGTTACTCCTCCATTTTATACTTCCAGATCCACCGCACCCACTACAAATCGTCAAGTGCATGCACACTGTTCTTAAGGCTACACACCACAAAAATCGTTCACATATGTATGAATATAGAAGGCACACGGTTCCGCAGATACAGTCGGATACATATAAAGGTAGGACACGTATGAGAATACGCTCTGTCATGTGATTGTGTCACAGTCTGGCCGTCTGTTTGACCAACTGGCCATCTTACTCTCCACTCTGGCTCTACGATTCGCACAGCCAATCGCATGGCAACTTGGGCATTTTACTGGCCGGCCAGGGCAGATAGCCAGCCGTCTTGAAGACCCAATAGTCGTAGGACACCTTGGTAATAAGGGCGAGCAGCAGCAGGACCTCGGCGGCTATTAAATAGTATATGTAATCGGTCCAGTCTGGTGGGGACTGGCATAGTTTGGCCTCCTGCAGTTCGATGACTCTCTGGGGCATGTTGCGACAGCGTATCTCCATATAGTCGGGTATATCGGAGCTACGCTCCTTAAGCCAATTTTGCAGCGTCTTTGCCGAGTTGCAGTCGCACTGCAGCTTGTTGCCTGCCAGGTAAATACGACGGCCCAGGCCAGAGTCCATCAGGGCATTGTTGAGAAAGTACTCCGGAATCTATATCGTTGTAGAAAGATACAGTTTGTTTTAGGGATTGGTACATTAGTAGGTCAGAGCACTCACCTTGCTCAGCGAATTGTTTCGCATGTAGATGCGCTGAAAGGTTTCGATGAACTTGGTACCCTCGAACTCATAGATGGAGGATATCTGGTTGTTATCGGCCAAGAGACGGTTAATATTGTGGTAGGTGGGATTGGTATGGAAGTAATCGCCCAGGCTGGTTATCTTGTTGTTTGTGATATTGAGCATAAATGTGTTGTCCGGCAGTCTTTGGGGTAGCTCCACCAGGCCAAGATTGGAACAGTCTACGTGGCACTGGGGCTTCGACTGGTTGTCCTGTATGATCATAATATTCTCCAGCGTACAATTGCAGCTGCCGTAGTTCGGAATAACCGGACAATTAGTCACACACCGCTTTCTGTTCTCCAGCTGCTCCACGGACACCTTGTCCGTGGACTGAAACCAGGTGTGTGTGGCGTTATACTGACAGTAGGAGTGCTTCGGGTTCAGGAAATTAATAGATTCGGTGTATATTATCTCGTTTAGCGGAGTGCACAGCATGCGCATGTTGCCACTGAAAAGAATCGTTTGGTTAGGCCTCTTCCTTTTCTAAACATATGGCCTTACTCACCTGATATCCAGCGTAATGTTCTTGTTCTGGTTTCGGTGAGGCACCAGCGAGAGATTGTTGTTCGACATGCCGAAGAACTCCAGATGGGGCACGTCCTTCACCGCCCTCGAGTGGATCTCCGAGATGTTGTTGTTTGATATGTTTAGGCACTTAAGAGCCGAGAGCCGCGGAAAGGCGTTCACCAGTCGAGTGATATTGCCGTCCGTCACGGCAAGCGACTGCAGGGATCGGAATATTGGATTGGAGAGGTCCATGTCCTCCACAGTCATGTTGCGCACGTGCAGGTTGGTCCACTTGGATATGTTGCTGCAGCTTGAGATCATCGTCAGCTGCGATATGTTGCAGCAGTACCAGGAGTTTGGCCGCGTCGGGTGCTCCCTGCACTGGCACTGGCTGTTCCCCTGTCCTCCTCGGTTCTGGGCTTCCGACTGCGCGACTGTCGAGCCCTGGCCCTCGGAGGTTTCGGCTCGTCCGTCAAAGGTGTGGCCACACAGCTGCTCTTCTGCATAGAAGCAGTGCTTCAGATACTCGGGCTGTTCGGGAGCAGCCGGCGGAAGGGGTGCGGGCGAAGTGGTCGACGTGGTCGAGGTGGAGTGCGATGTGCTTGTGGATGTTGTGTCTGTCACAGATCCCGGATCGGACATGCTTTGCGTCTCGGCCAAACTTGATGCCGTCGTGGTTTCCCCAATGCCCACGTTATCAGTTGTTAGGATGGGAGCAGGTATTGCTGTTCCCTGCTCATCTTCCTTCAGCGGCGCATGGGGATGGGCATGGTGATGATGGCGAGCCTGTGGATGTGCGTGTGCATGTGGAGTAGACTCCTCGCCTAGTGCAGCCGGATCCGGTGTGTGTGCTATTTCTGGCCGCGCGCATGCGCCTGCTACAAGGAGCAGCAGGAGCAGGAGCCATGTGCCCTGCAACGACAACGACAATCAAAGGGCGCGTTAAAGCGAATCGAGTGGGGAAATGGGAAAAACGCCGTGTCGCACGTTGGACATACATATGCAAATATTTGCTACACCAGACGCGTTTGTTTGCAAATCGAATTAGACCGACGAGGGCTTGGCCTGGCTCGTCCTCCAATTGCCGTAATTAGGGTAAGTGAGGCACACCCTGTACGCATAAGTTGCTGGGCCTGCGGCTCTGGGAGTCGGGAGGGTCTTCGGTATCCAACTGGTTTCTAATTGTTTGCCCACTCGATTTAGCGTCTTGCGGGCCAACTGCCAACAACACTGCCATGCTAATTCGGCAATTAATTAACGAATCGTATGTGATAAAAGGGCAATAAAAAGATTAATTGTGTTAGGCAGCAATTGTGGGCGGGTCGGTGTCGGTTGGTGGCAAATTGTCGGCTTCGGCATGGAGTGGAAGTGGAAGGGGGCTATTTCCAGATCTTTGGCTGGTCAAAACAGCATAACAGTTTGGTATTACCATAGGCCAATAATAGGTTTGGTATGGAAAACATTTCCTTTTTGGCTTAAATGTTCCATAGCGTGTGAGGATACGAGGATTAACTAAAGATGGCCTCTGATTTCAAGGCAAATGCGCTTCTTTTCACAACTACAATATGAGAAATACCTATGCTGTATGAGTATAATAACTGGGTGTGGTATAAAATATAGAGCCATGGGTAGTATAACCTCACTAGCAGCACCCCTCCCTCGGAGCAATTTAGAGTGCTTTCGAGATTATAAACACAATATCAGTATCGGCATGCCCATGTCCATACCCCTACCCCTCCTGCTACAGGTACACCCATACACTAGCAGAGCTGCATGCGCATTGGACTTACGTGGGTGTACGCGAGCATGTCGCCTCCGAAATGAATTCCACTAGGTGCTCCCTGGCAGGTTTACTCCTCGACTAGGTGGCGCGGGAACGGAGCGGTCATCCACATCCGAGGAATCGCAATCATACGGAAGTGTTCACAATTTAAATGCTTTGCGCACATCCCAGTCCCAGCGGAGAGGAGCTACTTTCTGGGCGGTTCTGCAGGCTCGTTCGGTCCGCCAGGTGATCTGCCACAGATCCGTGCATGGGAAGAATCGGTCGGGTGTGATACGTAGGTGAAACACAAAAGTATCTCGACTCGAATTGATAAACTACGAACAAAACAAAATGCAAATGTTAAGTGCGCGCAGCGCAGCAGAGCACTCGCTGTTAAGTCTGATGTTAAATGCTCTGTTCGCCGCGGGCAATCGACTTATCGATACAGTGACATCGTTTGCACTGCGATTCGATAGTTGGCAAACGTAATCCGTTGAATCAATTTATATAATAAACACATATATATTTAATTTATTGTTCATCTTTAACTTAGCAACAGGACAGTAATAACCTATAGGATTAATATAAGAAATTTAATGTATGACCCATAACAGGAATGGGTTAACACATAAGGGTTAAGGCCATATATCGATATAAACGTCGATTGTGACCGCCGTTTGCGCATCTCTGAATCTGGCGCTCACAAGTTTAATCAAGTTGCTGTTTTTTAAGTCAAATATAAGCTTTTTAATAGTTCCCTTCAAGCGGATTCCGTGAAATTGTTTATGTTGTCGAGTAGCAAGTTGGAGAATTCAAGACCAACACTAAAAGGCAGGATACAAACGGAACGGGTGGCGTAATCGGAAACGTCATACTGCCGCACGGAACAAAGTCTAAACAGGAAATACTAGCATAGCGTTGCGAAATTCGGGCCAACTCCACGTAGCCTAAATATGCCCATAGATACGCGCGAGTTGATGGAGGCGATAGCCATCGTAGCGGACGAGCGCAACGTCCGCGTCGCCGTCAAGCAGTCCGGCAAGGGAGCGGCAATCTGCGCCGCCTGCTCCTTTGCGGGTGGCATGCTCCTGGGCCCCGTTGGGCTGGCGGTTGGCGGGGCCGCCGGCGGAATCGCCGCCTACAAGATGACAAGCGGTAAGCGGAGGAGAACTCCCGTACTCAGTCTCACTACATTTCCACTTCCCTCCTCCCGAACAGGCACATTCCGTCCGCTGGGCGAAGTCATCCTAAACGACCTGACGGACGCACAGCGAGAGCAGCTGGTGCAGCACGTAACCATGGCCGTGGCCGACATACATCCCACCGACGTGGTGATGCTGCTGCCGCTGATTGTCCAGAACGCCTCCATTCAGCAGGCTGTGCTTAACACTGTCATGTCATTCGTGACCAACGAGTTGCGCATGCAGATTGTGGACTGACCTGCTCTGCGGGCAAGTGGGCGATGGCCAGGTAACTGTAGAATTTGGACGGCTATCTCAGTCGAAACCTTTGTGATCAGTGTAGGTTTATTTATAATAATAAATACTTTATATGTACATAAATATTTGGGTCTGAACGACGGTGGTAGCGAACTACTCCCACTCGACATTCACCTGCTCCCAGTCGTCAACGAACGGCTGGTCGATGGTGCTGATTAGCAGCCCGCAGAATAGGCAATCCGCAGCAAGAATATCCTCGATCTCGGTTTTCAGTGCCGCCCTCTTCCGCTGCAGCTCCATCGCCTGCTGTTTGCTCAGGGCACCTGACTGCGGTTGCGCCTGCGTTTGCACCTCCGCCTCCAGTTGCTGCTTTAGAGTGCCGAGGCGCCGACATTGCTCCTTGGTGAGCAAGGGCACAACGTGCTTCTCCAGGCAATCGCTGTGGAACTTGTGGCCGCAGATGAAGATGAAAAAGGGCTTAACCAGCAGCATCATCTCGCAAATTTCGCAAGTATCCTGAGACTCAACGGTGAGGCTGTGCTGGCGCAATTGCTGCAACTCGGCGGTGACGCGATCGGTTTGCTCCGTAGTCTCGGCCATTTCACGCTGCAGCTCCTGGATGCGCTGATTGTAATCCTGCCGAGCAATGGAACCGAATGGTAATGGAATAACCTATATTTATTTTGGATTGCGCATACCCTCAGAGCATCACAGATTGCCTCCTTGAAGTTGTCGATTTTTTCAAAGTCTGCAAAGAAGGGCAGTAGGTCCTCGATGCGTAAGAGATCGCACTCCTTCAAAAGATTCAATGCCTTTTTGACGTCGTTGGTTCCCTTTATGTCGTGATAAGCTGCAAGCAGACAAGGGCCGATAAATGAACGATACGAGGGCAGAGCTCTGAGTCAACAAACCTATGCGAAGCCAGAGCTTCCGCCGGATCTTGCTGTCCGACGGCCTGGAGGCGGTTTCCTTGGCCAGCTTCATGTCGAACGTGAGGGCCAGATCCACTGCAGAGATCCACTTGCGCAGCATGCATTCGAGAAACACGCGAGCTTCCTTCACGTCCAAGTCGGTGCACACTTTGTGGGCGTAATATATATCATAGTGGACGAGGCTCTCGTCGCGGCCCTGGATCTCGAGGTACTTCATCAGCAGCTTGGGCTCGTGCTCCGCGTACAAATGCAGCAAAAAATTGTGGATGGCGTCATTGGTCGTGTTTAGTTTGTAAATGGCGAACTCAAGGTATCGTTGGGTCTGTTCCCGCTGCTCGCGATTTTCCATGATTATGAGCGTGGGGACCAGCTTCTCCACCTCCAGTCGAGATCCCTGGGCCATTAGGGCGTCAACCGTGGGCTTTGGCAGCCTAGTTATCAGTTCAGGCGCGTACTTGTAGAACAGTTCTGGATTCCTTTGGTTAATCAGCGTTTGCAGTGCCTCGGCATAACACTCGGCCTTAAGCTGTTGCGCCACCACTTCATCATAGTCGCCAATGGCGATGGCGAATTGAGCCATGTTGCGCGGGTCAGCGTGCTCGGCTATCAGCTGCCGTACAGTTTCGCGATTTTGACGCGTGCATGACAGAACATGGGCCTCCATCATGAACTCGTCGTACTCCGTCTGCCACGAGCTGCGCCACTCCTCGTCCTTGTCGGGCATGTTGATCTGGATGAGGTAGAGGTCAATTAGCCAGATGACCAACGCCTTGATGATGTTCATTTTGTCCTCGTCCAGCTCATCGGTTTCCATTGGCTTAGTGGTCACTCGGCTAAGGCGTTTCTTAACGTAGTTGATAATCGGTCGCTTGTCCGGCAGCACCATGAACTTCAAGCACACCTCTTCAAAGGACTTGTCCGTCTCAGCGTAATAATCGGCTGCCACCTGATAGGATCCGTCCGCGAATGCGGCATCCGCCCGCTGGCAGAGCACAAGCTGAAGGTGTTCAGGATCCTCGGCTGCGTGTGCCGTTGCTAGCTCGTACTGACCCTTGTCGAGGTAAATGCGCCACACGTTTCGCTCCTCTCGCGTCACCCTGAGGTTAAACACGGTTTTCACGGTATAAACGTATATTGAGCCGGTAAGCTCGTCCCGTTCGATGCTAAGCGGTTTGCCCACTCGGGCCTCGTCGAATGCTTCCTGGTAGACCTGCTCTTGGTTCAGCAGGCAGATGGCCCGCACATGATCCGCGTACAGCAGCACGGCGTGGTACTCGGTCAGCACGAACGCTTTGGGAGTGTTGAGACGCCGCTCGCCGTACGACAGATGCATTGTCTTCTCGAAGTCCAGGTTTATTAGAGTGTTTCCTATCAGGGTGGCGGCACTGTTTGCCTCGATGGATAGCTAGATCGCAAAACTGTTAGCGAAAGACGACGTACAATAAAAGCAGCCACTCACCTCGCCCACACGGATGCCCTCGCCACACAGCCACGCCCACTGCTTCGGATACTTGCTGTTCGGCGGAGCGAAAAAGCGGAGCTGCGAGAAAGTCAGATCAGTCTTGCGCTCCTCGCAGTGCGGCTCCTGCACTCCGCTCACGTAGCCCGCGAATATTGCCTGCAGCGAGCGCTCCTCTGCCTTAAGCGTCTCCTGGAATGTGTAGATGCACTCGGGACTGGTGACCACGATTATGTACCGACTGCTGTTGGGCACCCGCAGCAGCTTGAGGCCCGTGATTGGGTACTTGGGACGGCCCAGACCCAGGTCATAAAGCTGCTTGCGCTGGACATGACCGTCGGCTGCGGGATTCAGCTCGGTCTCGAATATGAGGCCCCGACTTGTGCCAAGCAGGATGGGCCCCGTGGA
The DNA here is from genome assembly GCF_000001215.4 of Drosophila melanogaster. Lineage (NCBI taxonomy): Eukaryota > Metazoa > Arthropoda > Insecta > Diptera > Drosophilidae > Drosophila > Drosophila melanogaster. The sequence continues at coordinate 1,665,724 of NC_004354.4, read as the reverse complement.
GGACTCGTTGCCGTGGTACGGATTGAAAGCGACGGCCGTTATCTCGTGGTCCTTGAACTTCTCGATGCGCCGCACCTTCAGCTGTTGCGCCTGGGGCGACTCGAGGCAGTGGATGTACAGAAAGTCCGGAGAGACACCAGCGGTAGCGGACTTTGGCACCAGTGCGATAATGATGTGATGGCCCGTGGGGTCCAGGAACATGCGTGTTATTTTATAGCCGGAGCCAGAGAGGTACTTTTCCAGCACCGCTTCTGCAAGGACAGGAGAAGTAGAAGGAGCTACAGCAAGTCAAGAGCAAACCTCCCGAACATACCTCCCGGTGGAATCGCGCGAGGCAGGAAGAAGCGCAGCAGAGTTGTCCGCTCCGGCGTGCCCAACAGGCAGACGAGCCAATTCCGCGAGACGGCCAGGTGCATCAGGTCGCCGGTGCAGTTGCTGGGCACCCGGAGCACCATCTTGTGCCTGCTGAAGATTTCATCCTCATCGTCCGTTTCGAAGGGATTGCCGGAGGCGGTGGCCACGTAGGAGTTGGCGGTAGCGCCCGAGGAATTATGCTCAATGCGGGGCAGGAACTTGGGCTGGTTAGGCATAGACGTGTCCATTCTGCTGCCTTTTCCTCCGCTGTTTACAATTAGTTCTACCAAAACGCCCCAATCTGAGAAGTGATGGCACTAGCAGTATCGATAGCCAGTCGCCAAGAGAATTATCGGCAAGCACGGGTAGGAGCTTGTTATCGTTATCGGAATTTGAATTAGCATTCGTTACTTTCTTGTGTGCATCGAATTCCTGTTTTGCCATGCTAAAATCACCCCAATTCGCCTCCCACGCCCACAAAGCAATCAAGTAACCTTTTTTGTTTTGGTTTTTATTAATAATTAGTGTTTTCCTTGTATACATGTAATTATTTTATTTATATATATTTATGTTGGATGCGTGCTTTCCTGCCGTCGTTAAACGTGTGCCCACATTTAAACTGTGCCAGTGCACTTGAGCATGCAGAATGCAATCCGTCATGATAAACATCTTTTACACCTCTCTGACTCGATTTATATATTTTATGCGTTTTCGATCTTCACTGCATCCCCGTTTTGCGTTGCGTGAATAATGCTGACAGGGGATGAGGTTTGATTTTCATTAGGGTTAGTAATAGAAAATGTACAATTAGTTTGTATACATGTATGTTTGTATGCATGAAATGAGTTTCTTGTTATTTGTGCCTTTTTTTTATTTACTAACGTGTAATTCTTTGCTGACTTTATGATAATTATTCATCTGCTTTCTTTCCTAATTTTGTTTTGTCAATAAATTCGGACTTTAAAAGTGTTCGAAATTACATATATATATTATTTCTAGTAAATCCTACAAAAAAAAAAAAAATAGTTATAGTAATATTATTTTTACTTTTAATGTTCTTTCAGGTTTCCATCGAGTACAACTTATCTGCATATATTGTGCTCTGATTTGTATCGGTGAAGGACATGTCAGCGTGTATCAAGCGTGTCAAGTGTATCTATATCTGCATCTCGATCTGCATCCGAATTGGGATCGGAATCTCTCTCGGTCACTTGGGCATCCGAGAGTGCGCCGATGCTCAGTAAAATATGCATGTGAGTATGTATGTATGTATGTATAGCCGAAAGTTTGGAAAAATGCAACCGCATATACATCGTATCGTATTTGGCTATTAGATAAAATCCAAAAAGTTCGTTATTCTCTTTTTGCTTTGCTTTGGTTAGCTTGTGGTTAAGCTTAAACATCGTTATCGCTTATTTGGCGCTATACAATAATTTTTAAAATTTAAATTTTGTAGTGAATCACAGATTTTTTGTTTTAAATACCGAAAAGTTAAATTAATAAACAGCGTAGTTCCGAAATGTATTTGGCTTTGGGCATACGAGTATGAACATATCCAAATGTATGCCTGTACACATATAGAATAATATGTACGCACATGTATTGTGTATAATATAATTAATAATTTCGACTAATAATTTTCAATTATCTAATTTTGCGATTTAAGTTTTGTGTTCTAATTTGTAATAATTTTCCCTTTCTTATCGTACTGAATGTTTTTGTGATATGCGTTGCATTTTGTTCATCCTTTTAATTAATTTCACGCTTTCTTCGATTATTCAATTTTAATTTAATATTCAAATTCAAATTTTGCTCACACATACATGTACAAGGTACTTGCGCATGGGAGAGTGACAGATAACAACAGATAAATAGATATTTAGATAGAATTTCTGGTGTCCGAATCATTTGGCATTTGAAGTTATGCGCATCTTGCCTTCGGGTGGGGAAAGTGCGTCAAATATGGGGTATACATATACGTTTCTATTTCTAAGAATATCTTTAAACGAACGTTAGAGCTATAAACTACATTAATCTGATTCATAATCCTCTTATTAATGGTACCAATATGTATGTATATGCGTCTCTTTCATCAGTGTTTTTTGGCCATGCTAAATCCTTGCGAAAGAAATTCTTCTGCTTCTGCTCCTGCTTCTGGTTTTGGTTCATTTCATTTCTTCTCTGGCTGGTTTTTTGTTCAGTGTAGTAAAAAGAACATTATACATATATGTAGAGTCGATGGAGGAGTCTCTTAAGTGTAGTGGTTGTGGTTCCCTGAGCATTGGTAAGATTTCCTGAGTTTTCCCGATCTGACGATGTAACGATTTTAGGAGGTCGAGGTGTCGAACAAAGGATTTAATTAATAGATAACAAATAAAGTGTATGTATCTGGGGTAGTGCGTTGCGTTTTGGGGGTTAAGGAAAATATAGTTTGTGGTTGTTTTGCTTAAAATGATTTGTTTATTGTGTAACACATGCCAAAAAGTAAAATTTTGAATAGGTTCAATTGGATACATAAACAATACGTGTATAAAAAAGGCGCACAAAAAATAATACAAAAGTTCGCATTCACAGTTTCGTTGAGGTTCTAAACATAAATTTTGCCAGGCAGCTTTAGTCTGCCTCGTTTGTAATAACATAATTAAAAATATAAACAGCCAAAATGGAATTTCGTACAAGGAGAATTAAAAATTTCACATTTCAAAAACTTGTAAGATCACAGTTTGTTTTGCATTTGCATTATTTTTCGTTTTCATTTTTGTTTCTGTCTCTGCTTTTCATTTCGTATTCGTTACATTAAAAGAAGTTAATAAATGGAGTATGTCTTACAAAGTGTAACCAACTAAATACTAGCATAAACTGTAATTCCGTCCAAGTTCAGCGTAATAAAGTATAAAAAACATCTAAAATTAGGTTCTAAAATTAGAAAAAAAAAAAATATCATAAATAGTGTAAAGTAAGTGTAAGCGGAACGTAATTAATTCTAAGCTATAATGCAAATGGGACTCCTAGAATCCTCAACTTGGGAAAGCAAAAGTGCCACACAGCTTATCCGTTCCCTTCGACTCCACCTATCCTCACCTCCCTTCTAACCTCCCCAACCTTATGTATCTGGTATCTGTTATCTGTAGCTGTGAGGTTGAATAAATTAATTAAGCCTATGTCGGATCTACGGAGCGGACTGCCCTTGAACTCATGCTCCGATAAGCTGAGAACGTGCCTACCAATATGCCCCATATGTGACACATGTTGCATATGTGCCATTTGCATATGTATGAGTGCATTATGTAGCTTAATCTGGATGGATCTTTGCTTGTACGCTGATAAGGAAACCTCATGCTGACCAGTGATCGCTGGTCACCAATGCCTAGTTCGTTATTAGACTGCCTGCTAGGCTTCCAATCCCCGTTCGTGGGGCTATTGATTCAGGGTAGCATGGCACAAAGAATACTAATTACTCTCCTACGACAGTTACTATTCCTACTGCTTTACTGCAATCGGTACGTGTTAGTGCCCCTATAACTATTTTTTATTATTACTTGTTTATTTATTTATTTTATTTTTTTTTTTTTGACAAGAATTCGGAAAACTCGCACTTGATGATGAGATGATGATATGCAGCACCATTGGAGGTGTGTTGGTTTGGAAGAGTTTGTTGTTAGCTGTCTGTCTTTCCAGACGTTCCTGCAATGTGTTCTATAGTATAAGGTGTAAATTGGTTAAATTTTAAGAAATTCCTGAGACATTGAATTGATACACATTCTTCGTACTTTTGACTTAAACATTTTCTTAACACAGATCCTAGTGGGTGTTTTTCTTTTTCTTTTTGTTTTTTTTTTTTTCACTTCCAGTCTGGGCTTGGTGGTTGTTGCATGTTTGCCTGCCCCTCCTGGTTGCATGCAACATGATCAGACACTATTTTGGGGCAGTGCTAACTGCGGCCCTATTCCCTTTATGATTCTGCTCTGAATACTCCCGTCGCTAGCTACTTCGATTTGCTGATCTGCTCGTCGGCGCTTATTACTTGTTAGTTAATTTAATTTCAGAACATTTGTACTTCGCTGGTAAAAATCACTGAGTTACTTTGCGGTTTTGTTAAATACGTTATTTTCTTGATTTGCAAAAACGTTTACAGCTCATCTGTCTTCTATACACCAAACTAACATTGTATATGTGTATATCATCGGCATATCGGCTTATAAATTGTATATGGTAAATGGTGTAAAGTATATACATGTATACATAGACATTAGTTTAGTTGTTTCGCTTAGCTTGCGCATACGCATATGCACATTTATCGTTTATACGCTCGCGTGTGTATATGTATGTGTATATAAAAAAGTGATTTTAATTTCTGTTACTTTATTCGTCGTATTCGTGAATAAGTAGAAAAAATTACTTTCCTACTGCATACTTGATATTTTATCCCTGATAACGTTTTTCTTTTGTTTGTTGGTTGATTTTGTTTGTCTCTTGTGTTTCGCTTCTGCACGTTTGTCTTCTCCGTGCCCCGCCGACTTTAAACATTAGATTTGAATTAAGCTTACTCTAGTCTTATATATATGAGCTACATTTACAATTACGGCTCCCTCGAAAAAAAAAAAAAATACACACATCTTATACAATCTAATCTGCCGCCGATCCGTAGGACCTTTATCTTTTCTTACTGGAATCCGACTCTTTAGAGAACGCACGTTAGGCGCAGCAGTTGGCAAATAAAATAAGTTTAATGCGCATAAAACTATTAAAAAAAAAAACCGTTGAGTGTACATTGTATGATTGTTTGTTGTTTCTGGCCTATGTGTGTGTGTGTGTGTTTGTTTGTAACGAAAACAACGACAACAACATATATTTATGCTGGAAGTGCGGGGGCGGCGGCTGAGTACCGGTAGCGCCCGACAGGTGGCTTAGATTCTACTTAAGATTCGGTTGCTATTTCGGATGCAGCTTTAGTTTCTCTTTAGTTTTAAATTAAGTTTTGGCTGCAGATTCAGATTCATTTGCAATTGCAGTTGCATGATATGTACCGTTATTGCTCCAACCGCTCCCGCCCTCGTGTCACGACCCCCAGCATGTGCGCGCGTGTGTGTGTGTGCTTTTGGTTGTGGTTATGGTTGTGTGAGTGTTTGTGTGTGTGTGAGTGTGTTCTAGTCCTTCGTTCTCTTCCCATTTGTTGTTGTCATTAATGGTAACATAAGTCTAAATCTAATAAGTATTCTTTAAACGCAACTTCACGCTGTTTGTATTGTGTGTTTTATATGTATGCATGCATGTAAGTATGTGTGTGGTATTGGCCTGCTCGTGCAGCAGCTTCCAGAGGTATTTAAGATTTATCGAAATTATTTACACGATTCTTGAGGTATTGCACATGAAGCAGCGAAGGTGCTTCAACTACTAAGTAGGTGAGAGCAGCACAAATAATTAATAGTACGAATAGAGTTAAGGATACACAAAAAAATAATCGTAATAATTACCTAACATAGGGATAAGAGTAATAAAACAGTTGACGCCAAAATATGCCTAATATGCTTAATCATTAATTAGCTAAGACCTAGTTCACGCTGGAGATCTAGATCCCCCCTCCTGGCGGATGGGCGTTGAGCGATGAGCGATGGGGGATCGTCGGTCCAGTGCGAAAACAATGGGCAAAGTATTTGTAGCTGGTCTTGGCTGCTGCTTCTCACTGGTCATCCAACCGATGGATGGACTGACTGGCTGACTGACCAGCTCTCCTTCGTTCTCTAAAAGATGGCGTTCCAACTTAGCTCCTATTGGATGCCCGGTGGCGGCTGTCCCAGCTCGCTGGTGAAGTCATACAGACTAGTGCGCGGATGGGACAGGGCGTGGTGGTGCGCATGCGGGTGATGGACATGTCCGTGCCCATGTCCGTGGCCCACCAGTCCGTGCTTGATGGCGGTCGTCTTAAGCAGCCGCTTCAGCATGCCGCTAGAGCCGCGATGCTGCAGGCTCTTGTGCGTGGTCAGCGAGTTCTTGGTGCGATACCGCCGGTGGCAAAACTCGCACACATACAGCGTGTCCGACTGCTCGTGCTTGTCCTGGAAGTGCCGCTTCAGCGAGTAGTAGCACGAGAAGGTCCTCCGGCAGTAGGGGCACTCCTGCGGCTCGTTTATGCCGCCGCTGGTGGGCGGTGGCATGCGGAGCGGTAGCGGAGGCGTGCCCGCTTGGGTCACGGTTCCTCCTGCTGCCGTCGCCTGGCTGCCAGGACTCGTGCTGCTGCTGCTGCTGTTGTTGTTGTTGTTAGTGGCGTTGCCGTTGTTGCTGTTGTTGTTCGCGTTGTTACCGTTGTTGTTGCCACTGTTGTTGCCAGAGTTGACACCACAACCCATGGAGGTGGAGGTGCAGAGATTGCTGCCCACACTGCTGCCCACGCTGCCAGGACGCGGCGGCGAGGTGGCGTGCCCAAGGACATGGCCGTGGGCGTGACTGTGTAGGCTGTAGACGGCGGCGGCCAGACTCCCCTTCAGCGAACTGGTCGGCGAGATCAGGGCTGTGGGCGGCGAGGGTGGCGATGAGGTAGAACTGGTGGGCGAGGTAGCTGCGGAGCGGGTGATGCTGTGCGGTCCTGCACAGGAGATAAAAAAGAAGGGCATTAGAGCGGTCGGACTGGCGTGGTTGATAGGGCTGTGGGGTCTTATCAATTTGAACTGGTTAAGGCTTATTTATTGGTTTTGGTATTGGTATTGGTATTGGTATTGATATTGATATTTATATTTATATTGCTTTTGTGGTTTGTTCAGGAAGTATGAAAATAAAAGTGCAAGTTAAGGGGTGAAGATACATGGTAGATTGTCACTTGAATCGACTCCCTTGCGGGGCGACAAGTTCAGTGGCAGAGGGAACAGGGAGAGCGGACTTCAGGAGGACAGGATAGAGGGAGATTTTTAAAATAAAACACGGTAGATAGTAATGCTTGAATGCTCTAATTTAGCACTAGGAACTTCCTGAATTGGATAAATTTTAATTAATTGCTAGCAGAGAGTAGAGGTAAAGCGTTATATAGTTGAATACTCGAATACATATGTGTGTAATTATAAAGGTAAAGATAAATGCGTGTGCCGTTTCAAGTTCAGATTTAGGTTTTGCCACTACGTTGGCTATTCCGATCGTGGTTTCCGGTTCGTTGTGCTCTTCGTGTTTTATTTTATGCTTTCTGAAGAGAACGAACCGGAAACGGGTCGGATTGAAAACGGAAGCGGTTAATTTTGTCGATGGCTTGATACGTTTGAGCCTAGATTTTGACGGTTTTCTTTAGCATGTCTAAGCTTATATGTTATGTGCATATGTGTGGAGTTATGGCAGAGAAGGAATTCTACTTAATTTTACTAACTGTTCTCCTGCTAAGATACCTTTTTAGGACCCGTCGAGTTTCTGGTGGCGGCGAATGCATGCATGAGCCAGTTACCAACCAAACCCCTGACGGTCTGAGAACGCGTGATTTTGAGTATTTCAAACTGATCTGTACACTATACGCTTGTTACTACTTCGTAGGTGTAAATAGGGGCATTAGTCTATATAACAACCGATTGTACATATATACATACGAGATACGAACGAGTTACACTACAAACCAAACATTATGCACATGCAATCAAAACACGTACGTGTGAATGAGTGTCTATGGGTGTATTTGTGAGCGTGTGTGGGGGTGTGTTTGTGATGATGATGAGGGGTAGCAAGCAAATGAAGTCGTCGCCAAGGATTGAGGACACTTAAGCGAGCAATCAGCGCGAAGCGAGTAGCTGTGAGGCAAAGCGAGTAGCGAGTGGCATGCAGAGAGATTAGCGAGAGCAAAGAATCAAAAGTAAAGCAATAAATATTAGTCTAAATTAGAAGCTATTCACATTTCAAATATGGATTTCAGATGTGTCTTGCGAGCTTTCGCTCTTCTTTTTGGTTCAATTCTGGTGATTTTAATTTGCATTTCGGTTGGTTAGATTGGTTTAGTTTTTCTTTTTGGGTTTCTTTCGTGTGTTAATTAGAAAAATCTAACGAAACGAAAGCGATAAGTAAATGAGAAACTATGATTGCAGTAGATAGTTGGGGCCCCGGACTCGATTCGATACATTAAGCGTAAAAGAAGCGTGGCGAATCTGGATTCCATTTACATATGTGTGTATATTCGTGGCCCTTCGACGTCATAAACTTACCAAAAACAAAAAGTTAAATATTTGCAGATTCTGATTTCTAAGGATCTATTTGTGGTTGATGCGTTCGTTAAACATTTTTTGGTTATCTATTTTTCAATATTTCTATTAATAGTTGAAAATAGTGTTGTTTTACATATGTGGGTAGTACTCTTAGTTTTTTACAGTTGCATCAAAGGGTTCAGTAGGTAATGAGACAGAGAAAATAAAGAGAGAGGAAAGTGACAACAATACGAGTACCGGAAACGCAGATGCCAAGTCAACGCTGCGTAAGAGGAGCAGAGGTTCGAAGATCAGATGTACAAAGGAGTTGAGAAAGGGGTGTTAGTGGGAGGAATGGCAAAACACCGCATCCGGGTGATTGTTCTGGCGACTTTAGCTGAAAATGTCCAAATCAATCAGGGAGGAGCGAGATCGCTCTGGTCACTACGGTTAGTAAAACTTGAGATAGAGAGTGAATAGAGATGATAGATAGGTGAGCGCCCTGTTGTTACATCTAAAAGTGGCTTAGCTTTGGAGTATTTCATGTTTTTAGACGTGTAAGCGAGTTGAATAAGATATAGCGAGTAGAAAACGAAGAGATAGGCAGAAATAGAGAGAGATAGAGAGAGAGAGCGAGCGAGAGGAAGATCGACTACAGTAGCGAGTGAGTGGGTCGTACTTACAGGTCGCAGATGTTCTTTGTACATGAGTGGTTAGATTATAGCTACGGCGAGTCTAGTGGAAGAGAGAGCCAGATCGAGAACTGGTAGTTGATTTCGGAGCGCGAATGAGCAGGCAATTTACAATGGTTTACAATATACAAAAGAGTACTTAGGCGGATGGTGGCCAGAGCGGCGAGTTTAGACGAGGAGTGTGCATATTTTTAGTGCCAAGCTGACCATATACTGACTGATGTTGCGCAGTGGTTGGTCGGGTTAATTGTTTTCATCTAGAAACAATTTGTACAGATTAGAGCGTTTCGCGAAGAAGGCGAAGCACGCTTAATGGATCGTTAGTGTGTTTGGCAAGGAGATAAAGGATAGATACAGAGGAAGAAGAAATGCTTGTACAGACAGATGCAGATTCAGCCGAATAGGGACGGCTGGCCTCAGTAGAGAGTAGGACAGTGTGTAGAACGTGGCCATGAGAGGGAGATAGCATGTATGTACTAACTACGTATCGGCGCATGGTCGGATACTTGGCTACCAATGTAGTTTAAGATGTTGGGCTAACCTTTAGCAAGCGCGCGATCGTCTACTGACTGAATAACGAGTAGCGGGTGCGAGTAGAGAGACGCTGGTAGCGAGTAAATTTCAAGTTGCGGCACTGGCATTCTGGTACATCATTACATCATCCCTCCGATTTGGGCAAGATTCAGGATTTTGCTTCTCTTGCATCTCGATCTTATTCTCCGCTCGACAAACTGTATTTGGTAGTTGTTCTTGATCTGGTTGAGATAAGCCGAGCCGCATGCTGCCACGCCATTATTGCTCTTGCTTCAACATCTATAGCTCTAGGCACAAGTTGATCGGCAAACTGGGGACTTACACCTAAGTTATATTCTTGCGCCTTACTTTCATTATCAACTATTGTCGTCGATTTATATTGTATATAGGTTATAAATATATATATATATATATATGTATATATTTTATTGCTTCATAGTAGTATATTTATGTTGCGGAAGAAAGCACGTTATAATCTGTCCAGTTTGTCCAGGTAGAGTGAAAAATTACGCAGATATTCAGAAAGGCAACTTGTGCGAGGTCCGTCCGTTTTCGAACCAACAGAAACACGAAAATAGCTATAATTGTAAAATTGACTACGAGTACGTTGTATGAGGTATAAGGTAAAAGAAGGCCACAGAGTGTAAACAGTGTATATCCGTATTCTATATACTGGTCCATAGGCGTGAGTTGTGAAAAAGTCAGCAAGTCGATGTATAGATTGATCCGACTAATCTAGGTCTAATCTAAAAGTGTTTCAAATGTCCCCATATAACTATCTTACATCTAATGTCTTTAGTTATAATACGCTATTAATTGTATTGTTTGTAATCGTCGCCACCTCGTAATAATAAAGATGGGGCCTAAACATTTTTTGTTCGTCGTGTATAATAGATTGGTAGGTATGTATATATATCACTACATAATGGCATTGCTTTAAGTTTGAGCTTAGTTCTAGCCGATATCTAGTTGCTCGTGGTGGCAATTGAAGGACCGTGACTGCTGCTGTGACTTTGACCGTGATTGCGACTGTGACTGTGACTGTGGCTGTGACTATTACGCTGGTAGAGGTAGTAGTCGTACAGGGTCATTATCTGTCGCTGCTGTATTAGCAGTTGATACTGGTCATTCAGCGGCATTGGTCGCTTTGGGTAGATGGCTAGATCCTGGTGATCTGCCATCGGAATTGAGGTAGGAGTCTGAGCCTGGCTTGGAGTTTGAGTCGGCGTGGTAATGGTTGTCGGGGTCATGGTCATGGTCATGGTCGTGCTGTCTTTCATCGCTGTTGATTGTTGCTGTGGCTGTTGGCTTTGCTGTGGCACGCTGCTAAGGCGGCCCGGCAAGGGCTTTGAGTCTCAGATCGACGAGTTGAACTGGTTATAGAGCTTAATGTCCTTCATCTCCATTTCGCCGGGACGGGACTTGTGGTACGTGTAAATGTGCGTCATGAGCGAGTTGCGGGAGCAGTAGACGCGCTCGCAGATGGCGCAGCGGTACTCCTCTTGGCGCACGGCGTGCTTGTCGGCAATGTGACGCTTGAGCGAAGCTTTCGAGCAGAGGAGCTTACCGCAGAGCTGGCATGAGAAGAGTTTCTTGGGCGAGTTTCCTGCAAATTGGTGGATTGGTGGATTTGGGTTTGGTATGATTGGTATTTGGTATTGGTATTTGGTTGTAGCCTTATCCTAACTACGGAAATTGACCGATATCTTATAGTATTTTTATTCGCATAGAACTTGGTTGCGCCGGACCATTCTTACGCTGGGTTGGAGTAACTGAAATGTTTCTAATGAATGGTGCCCACACATGAATAGCCACCGAGCAGTGCGGTGAACAGCTGCAGGTGTGTGTTCGAGTGTTTGGCATATGTGGCAATGGTAAAATACATAAATAAATAACATTACATATACATACAAAACGTAAATTTAAGGTATAGGTATATATTTCTCGTCCAGCTCCAGCTTCTACACCACCTTCACCAACTTCCATCCTTGGAGCGGATTGGGGTCAGCGTAGTCCACTGGACTGGACTGTACTGTACTGGACTGGACTGGATTGGATCTGAGTGGAGTGGTGCTCCACCACCGGCGGTGATGAGTGGCCCGTGTTATCGACTGACAGTTAACAGTTACGGTTACAACTAGCGTTATCAGTTTAGTGGGTAGTGGGTGGTGGAAGGTTGGAAGGTTGGGTGACATTGGATTAATATAGCGATCTGGTGTTAGGCCGGGGGGTTTGGCGAGACAGGGGCGAGACTGAGAGCGACCATGCCAGGGTTAGGCGGCATTCTGCGCTCAATGGGGTGGGTGCGTTGTTGTTTTGGATGAAGTGGAGCGGAGTGGACAGAATGAGTGGTCCCACCACCAGACACTCGCACAGATCGACTCATGGACTCAACGGCGTCACAGGTTTGGTAGTCGGGCGGGATCAAGTCGGGGCCGTGGAGAAAAGGGGGAGAATGGGCTGGGGGGAGATTGCAAAGTGGACACTGAATCATAGAATCGAGAGCCCCAAGTTTCCCGTTCCCAGTTCCTGGTTCCTGGTTCCCGTAGCAGGACAACCGGGGGGTTAAGAAAGAAATCCTCGGCACATACAAAGGTTCACTTATATACATTCTATTTATTTAAATAATAACACGATATCATTTCTGTTTTAATTATGAAAATACTTCGTTTTCCTTTTGTCTGTCTGTCTGAGTGTGTGAGTGTCTGCGTTGCATTGTGTTTTTGTGTGCGGTTTTCATTTGACTGACTGATTTCAATGATCTTGCTCTCTCCGATTTACGTATAACGAAATGAATGAGTTCGGTTCGGTTCGGATTTGTTTGATTTGGTTTTGGTTTTGCTTCCTTAGAGTTGTCTTGTCTGCTTGACACTTACACAAATACATAAAATTATTAATTATTTAATTTGTTCGTTTTCTTTATTATTATTTTTTTGTTTTTTGTTTTTGTTATTTCGTTACTTTGCTTTGCATATATATGTGTGTGTAGGAGTGGCTTGCCGCTTGGGTTAGTTCTAGTGCTGGCACCTTGCTTATAATATGTACAAGTGAACGTACAGGAGACAAAAATGTACATTTCTTACTAGGCTAGAGTGGAAAACTTAATAGTTTTTATTGTAGTTTGAGTTCGAGTTCAAGTTCGAGCTTATGGGAAAAACAATTCGAAATTGTCGCCAAAGGAAACTTCTGTCTGTTGCTTTTTGTATTCATACTACTGCTGTTGGTTTTCCCTTTTGAATTCTGACTTGATCTTCGATCGGTGTGGCTGTGGCTGTGGTTGTGGGTGTGGGTGTAGTTACTGATATTGGTATGGGTTATATTTCTACAGCTATAAGTATGCAAGCGTTTGTGTACGAGTGAGTGTTTCCAACTAGATAAGATATTTAACTGATTTGGCTTGTCCTTGATCCTGAGCGTAGAAAGGAGCCGAATGGAACATCTTGGAACACCAGAATCCACGTCCATTCCGCATCCTTTTTGCACTCAACACCTTTTGGTTTCGGTTTCTGTTTCGGTTGCGGTTTCTATTTCTATGCATATTCGATTGAATGCTGGGGGTAAGCTGTCATTTGCTCTTACTTCCTCGGATTTGCTATTTTACTTATGTATGTATAGCCATGTAGTTACTGCACTGTTACTGTTGCTGTTATTGTAGTTTAGTTTATTTTTAAATATCGCGTATTGTAATTGTAATTGTAGTTGTTAATGTAATTGTAATTGTAAGCTTTATGTGGCTTGGAGCTAATGGTTCATTGGATAATACGGTTCAGTATGCATACATTCAATTAACTGGCAAGGGATTTTGGGAACTTCGGTTAGGGGAGGCTGTAGGGAAACATCTATACGAATAGGAAAAAATATTCTTAGTGCACAAGATAAACAGGCGAACCTACTATTGATTATTAGTTGGTATTCGGATGTTTAATCGGTATTCTCATTTCTGATTTGGGTTTTTTGTATTTCTGTATTTCGGTATTCTTCTGTTAGGACGCCTCGCTTATCGAGGCCTTACTGCTGCTATTTCGAGTATCAATATGCTATTTAGTTAGTTTAGTTAGTTGGCTAGGTCCTCAGTGTAATAAGTTGAGTAACTTCTGGGCTCTGTACTCACATGACGACCCTCTCATACACACACTGGGTTTTTGTGATCTGTGAACTGTAAACTGTGAACTGTATACGCGATGTCTGTTAGTCGGTGAGTAGTACATGTTTTAAATAATCGACATTTAAACTTCCACTTCCTTGAACTGCTATGTGTGACTCAGTACTCAGGACTCAGTACTCAGTACTCAGTACTCAGTACTCGGTACTCGGTACTCATACATACATACATGTGTCTGGATTTACAAATTCCACATTTATTGAATATAATAAAAACGAGGTGACATTGGGGGTGAGGTCGGAGCACTCGGATGCTCTGTATATGTGTATATGGCATTGCAGCTGGCGATTTCAGATCGCGTGGGGCGTAACAAACGGAGGGTTCTCCTTATAGATTAATAGATAGATACAGATTCGGGTACGGACACGGTTATGGGTGTACTCGTACGTACGGTGAACTTAATGTAGTCGAACGTGCATAAGCTATGTAAATCGAATTTTGGTATCAAAACGTAGATGATTCAACTTAATCGACTTTTCAGACTTTTCGTTTGCCAAAAGAAGCAAGAAAAAAAATACATACATTGGGGAAATTGAAAATTTCGCCATGCGCCTAGATTATGCGTGGGTGCGTTACATTAAGAGTTAATTATAATAGGTTGTATAAAATATAAAATTCGACTATACTCGCATATAACGTATCAGCGCTCAAACTTTTTTCCACTTCCACTTCCTGTCCTCATCTCTCACGCTTTTCCTTTCTATCTTCATATATGTAGATACTATCGGTCATTTAGGCCTGACTTTTAACTAAGGCTACTATCCTTTCTATCGCTATCCCAAAGCTTATGGGGACCCCAACGAAAAATCCAAGATGAAATTGCACGCGCCTAAAAAAATATTGTCGTTTCCTGCGGTTTCTTTGCCTGAGACCACCTGATACGGCCTGTTCTAGTTCTAAATCTCGCCCCCCTCCAAAGTTCTACTTCGAGTGATCAGTCTTCAAATTAAGTTAAGGTGTGCTGGAAGCAAAGTAAACCATCATCATCTACATATATCTGGTCGCTAATTTTGATTATACATTTTGAGTCGCAAAGTGTGCCAATTGGAAAGCATAGTATAGTACGTACCATAAGTGCCGGCACTTCAACTGGGGACCGTCAATTAAATTGTTCCTTGTCGAGTTTCAGCTACATACATATAAGCTAACGTTTATCGATGAGTGCTCATCGCCCCCTTCGGTTGAGTTTAACACTAGTCAGTCCTGGTCCCCGTTACTCCCATCCACTACTTCCCAAGCTTCGAAACGCGCACGACTTACTCATCTGATTAACTCCACTCAGTGCTATTTCCACCTATACACGATCACGATCCAAGATCTCCGCCCACCCGACTTTCATCTCGAAAATTGATTTATGCTTTGCTGCGTATGCGTTATGCTGAGTCATAGTCTTAGTTATATTCGTATCGCATTCGTCTCATAGTTATGCAAATACATTTACAAATGTATTATGTATTTATGTATACTCGTGTGTGGTTTCCTAGGAGCAACGCTCTTAGTTGTAGATAAGTAAAAAAAAAAATCGTATTACACACTCGTTCACTTAGGGCTAGGTTTACATTGTTGTGGTTTTTACATTGACCTTGCTACTCATTTGATGAATATTTAGTGGCTGCTAAATGTACACATATGTTTATGTATATATATATATCGTATCTTACAATCATATCAAAAAAACAAAAAAAAATATATATATATGCATTGGTTTTTTTTTTTTGTTGTTTTTCTGTTCATGAGTGTGCAGTGGTGAGGAAGATAGAATAGTTATATGTATGCTGTACAAATATACCGGGAAATGTTGCACATTGGTTGAGTGACTTCGATTCAGTGTGATCCCCGGCTGCATCGATACGGGGATCGGTTCCTTTCGGCCCCGATCGAATGTGATCTGATTGGACAGGATCGGATTCACATTCAGATTCAGAGCCGGGGTGACGATGGGTGATGACATTCAGCGCATTTATTGGGTAATACTCAGGGGCGTGTGTGGGGTGGGCATGAGCATGAGCATGAGGATGGACATGTGGCATGTGGCATGTGGCATGGTTAACAGTCTTCTATCCTGTGCTCCAGGCTCCAAGCGTTGGAGCGCTGCTTCTCCTAATCTAGTGTTTAGTGACAAACTCTATTCGCATCCCAATTTGGGATGGTCAAAAAAAATCCTTATATGTATACGAGTACGATTCCAACGCGATCTGAATGAGTGTGCGTGTGTGTGTGTGTGTGTGTGTGTGTGTCGGTGTGTCCATTATGCTTGTATATAGCTACATATACATATATAGCTTTATCGTAAAAGACCTTTGTTTTTGCTTGCTTTATAATCAAGTCGTAAATAATCACAGTTTTTCCATTTGCCTAAAAATGTTTTTGTCTTCCTTTCCTCTCCTAGCTTGCGCTTTCATCATTGCTTTATCTCGATGTTCGCCATTGTATTTTAGTTTTCTTTCGTTTTTTTTTCTGGCCGAAAAAGTCTTTGAATTTTCCGTTCTGTGAGATCCGAAATTGAAATGTCTACGTGGTAGTAGTATAGTCCTAATCTCCCTCTGCTCCTTTTTCGTTCGGTCGGTTCTTCTCCTTCTCCTCCTCCTTGTTCTCCTCCTCGCTTCCTCCTCCTCGCTTCCTCCTCCTCGTCCTTCTCCTCCTTTGTGTGTGTGTGTGTGCCTTTGTGTGCGCGTGTGCGTGTGTCTGTTGCCCGATCATCATTCGTAGCATACTTTCTGGCGCCTTGCTTATTGGTCTAGTAAATTCATGCGTTCATATGGATGCTGGTGCGGATGGGGATGCGGGTGCTGGTGCGTCAGCTGGTGGGGATGCTGGTGGGACATCGGATGCTGATGTGCTAGGTGGTGTGGCAGGTGGTGCTGCAGGGCGGCGGCGGCTGAGAATCCACCGCCCCCGGCCGCGTGCTCCAGCTGGGTGAGATCGACAGTGGGCGTGCCACTCGGCCCCTGCACTCCTCCGTACTCCTGTCCGCCTCCGTTGATTGACTCCGGCCCAGCTCCCACTCCACCTGGGCCTCCTCCCGATCCACCCGCCGCAGCTGCTGCCGCTGCAGCCGCCGCTGCCGCCGCGGAGTTGTTGAGCGCCACGTGGAACAGCTGCTGCAAGAGTTGCTGCTGATCTTATAAGAAGTCCATGCACGGTTTGACAATGCCCGGCGACGACTGTTGCTGCTGCTGCTGGTGCGCCGCCGCCAGCTGGAGCGTGGAGCTGGCCGTACCCCCGGCCACGGCAGCGGCGCCAACGATCGGAGAGAGAAGCAGTTCGGCCGCCGCGGCAGCTGCGGCTGCAGCAGCAGCCACTGCATTGCCCCCGGCCCCGCCTACCGATCCACCGCCCACATTAACGCTATTGTTGGCCGCCGCTGCTGCTGCGCTCAACGAACTGAGCGACTGATGCAGCCGACTGCCCGGACTGCCCGCTTGGCTAACCCCGGCGCCGTGGTGGAAATACGAGTGGTGGTTCTTCTGGCGGCGATGATAGATGCTCTTGTGGTTGTTCAGCGAGTTCAGCGTGCGGAAGACCTTGTGGCACAGGTTGCAAACGGCGTTGTTCAGCGGCTGCAGGTGCTGCTGCTCCTTGTGGCGTTTCAGCGTGAGCTTGGTGCTCAACAGTTTGCCGCACACGTCGCACCGGTGGCAGGCGTTGAGGGGCAGGGGCAGGAGGAGTCTATTGGCCTGGGCCACGTCCTGGGCGCGCACTGATGACAGCAGGCTGCCGCCGGGTCCTCCCGGTCCGCCAGCGCCGCCTCCGCGTCCACCCGCTCCGCTGGCCGAGGAAACGGCCCCCGAGGGGGAGAGCGAGGCGCGTCTGTGGTGCAACAGGTGATGGTGCTCCATGGGCGATCCGGCGCGTGCCAAGGCATGGGCGTGGGCGGCATGAGCATGGGCGTGAGCGTGGTGGGCGGCAGCGGCGCTCAGCTCGTGGTGGGTCGCGTGCAGCTGGTGGTGGCTGGGCAACAGCGACAATGGGTGCTGGCCGAAATGTGAGTGGTGCGACGGCGGCGGCGGTGGTGGTGAGCCGGTGCCGCCTGGCCTCTCCAAGTCGCGCTCATGGTCGAGCGAGCGTTCCCGCTCGCGCTCCCGCTCCCGTTCGCGTTCTCTTTCGCGCTCCCTCTCGCGCTTGTGGTAGGCGGCGGTGGGCGAGGGCGTGGCACTGTGCCCGCCGGCGTCTGGCATTCCTTGGGAGGATCGGGAGAGGCTGCGCTCACTACCCGCTGCAATGTGCAGGTCGCTGGACTTGCAGCTCCCGCCGCCCGATTTCGGTTGTTCCTGCTTCAGTTGTGGACTGTTGGTATGTGGTGTGGAATGATGTTGTTGTTGGAGGAGTTGGTGTGGTGATGACTGTTGTTCTACTTTTTGTTGTTGATTGTTGCTGTTGTTGTTGTTGTTGTTGCTACTACTATTACTAGGGGTGCCACCACTACCGCCGGGCACAATGACGCCACTGAGTAGGCTGCCGGTGCTGCCACCTAAACGGTCATTTAGAAAGGAAGAGAAGAAAAAAAGAGACAATAGTGACTTTTCTGTATATTTGACTTTGTTGTTATTTGTTTGGTTGGTTTGTTTGTTTGTTTGTTTGTTTGTTTGGTTTGGGTTGTTTCTTGTTGTTTAGTTGTGTGTAGTTGTAGTAGTAGTAGTAGTAATAGTAGTAGTTTTTGTAGCAGTCGGTGCGTTCATGTCTAGTTGTTGTGGTGTTAGTTTGGCCTCGTCCATGTCAGTGTATCTGTTATCTGCATTTGCATCTGTATCTGTATCTGTTTTTGTATCTGTATCTGTATGTTTGTTGTTTGTTTTGTTTACTTTTATAACACTAACAAATCCAGGCTCAAAACAATGTACATTTGCTAACTTTGCTTTTCCATAAACTGTTTTAATTCAGTCTTTTGCTTAGGTCGGTTGCTTCATTTGGTTTTTTAGTGCGGAATTTATCTGGCTCTCATTGGTTTTGATCAAGGAATTTTGTATTGAAAAAACGCTGTTCGAGTTCAGATTTAAATTCAGATTCATTTTTGGAGTGCGATTCGCAATCTCACATTTTCGGAGTTTCGGGTTGGTTCTCATTTCCTTTTTTTGGTTTTGGCTTTTTTTTTTGGGGAAAACGCATGGAAATAAAATGGTAATAAAACGGTTTGTTGACTGTTTTGTTGCTGTTTCTGTTGTTGTTGCTGTTGCTGTGGCTAGTTTGTGATGGTTGTTGTTGAACTTTGAACTCGAATTGCACAGTTCATAATGCCGAAGGTGGGAAACTCGGCTCAAATTCGATATCGAATCCGAGTCCGAATCGGATTTGTTTCGGTTCGGTTCGGTTCGATTCGGAAATTTGCACCCCGATCGTTGGCAGTTGCAGGTGCAGTTGCATTTGCAGTTGCCACGACCTTGGGGACGACCTTGTAAACTGGTGGATAATTTTGTGGTGTCTATTTTGCCAATTTGGGTGTGCTCTGATCGTTGATAATTTGTCACGAATTTCGTGGATGCTTTAAACCAATTTGTCTTGTCATTTTTTCGATTCGATTCGCATTTCTCGTTTTTCGATTCAATTTCGACTTCAATTCCAATTTGTATGCGTTCATTTTTTCGCTCGATTTCGATTTCGATTTTGATTGTGATTTTTCAATTGTTTGTTAAGTTTAGCAAAATTTTGAAACATGTTTGGCCTGATTGATTTGTTGTATATATAAAATGTTTAGTATTATTTTGATTTTCCCTTTTAGTTATTCTGTTTTTTTTTTTTCGATTTTTATTTTGTTTACTTGCAAGTTGTCAATTTTTTCTTGCGGTTGTCACTAGTGTCTCTTTTTTTCAAACTCAATCGCAGCACCGTTGCCTGTGTTGGGTTCGATTGGGTTTGCATAGGTGGGAGTTTTGGGTGGGGCTCTGGATTCTTGGGGTTCGGGGTGTCGGGGGGAACTGGTTAAAACGAACCAAATGTGCGGTAGATTAAACGTGCTTTCGGGAACGGGTGGGTCTCACACACAGGGGGCTTATTCCAATGTTCGGTTGTGTGCGTGGGTTGGTAGTTAGGGGTCAGTGGATGGGGGGGGGGGGTCACCTCTGAGATTCAGATTCAGATACTTAGCGCTTCATTGGTGGCTCACCGCCCCTCACAGTGGAGTGGAACGGAGCGGAGCGGAGCAGAGGGATCGAGTTCGTGGCTTGGTTGATTGTGAGGTGTTAGTATAGTTCTAGTTATAGTTATTTTCTTGCTGATCAGCCCAAGATTCTGGGGGGTTCCTAAAATGGGCAAAGTTCGCGCTCGACCCGAGATTAACGTATGTGGCGGATTAGTGTGATGGGGTCAAAGTTCGATGCGATTCGGATAGGTTCGGCTCGGCTCGGCTCGGCTCTGCTCGGCTAGGCACACATGACATGTTACACTGACGTGACCCAAAAGGGCCAGGTCCTGGCACTACGATCTAGGTTATGATGTATGGTTATGAGTGTGGACAATATGTGCATGATAAGTGGCTGGACGTACAGAGATAGAGAGATAGAGGGTGAGGACTTTGGACCTCTATCGGTCCTATCTTTTGGTTATTTCATTAGGTTCGGTTCCCAAGGTTTCGCTGATGACAAAGCCTCGATTCACATGCATACAACATACGAGGCTGGGGACGTGGGTGCTTTGGGGGAGTGGCCTGGGGAGCGGAGGGTAAATGAAATATCGCTTTAATGTGTAGACGTTTATTGTAAATATAATGAATTGAATTAGAGTAGAAAGTGGAGTTCTTCGCGCAGAGCCGCAAACGCTGGTACATGGATCTCAGCTGCATTGGCTTGGCGCTCTGTGAGTGTATGGTGTTTATATGTATATATATATATATTTGCTTGTATTCATAGGTCTTACGCACAAACAAGTGTCTGTATCTTTACTTAGCAGCACTAAAAATTAACGAACACAGGTTTACTCATCAAAGTATCCGGTCAACATTTCGGTATCATTACTCAATATTCGCATAACTAATATTAAATATACAAAAAATCCAAAAAAAAAAAAATACGCTATGATTAAACATTTCTTTATTCTAGACATACATATGCATCGTGATTCGTATGTAAATAGGTGTGTGCGTGTGCGTGTGTTACGGTGCGCTTAACCCTAACTATTCAAAATCTGATAACTAGTTTAAAGTACTAAAGAAAAGATCTTTGCAATTGGTCGGTCGTTCGGTCGGTCGCTCCCCTGCTCGTCGGTTCATTTTTCTTGTAAACTCCTAAGCTTCCAAACATGTGTTTCTTCGCCTACAACTAGCTATAAATCGTAACTTTTTAACATTATGCATATACTTCGTAATGGTAATAAAAAAAAGTGCAGTTCGTTCTTTAGTTTAGTCTAACTTTAAGAGAGAGATTATTCATACGTCTAACGCTTCACATTTCCCTCTTCTAATCGATGTGCGCGATTGCCGCCTATCATGAGGTGTATACAGAATAATATGCTGTCCATCGGATAAATTGTATTTAGTTAAAGCCATTTCGAAGAATTCACTACGGGCACCTCTGTTAGCTCCTTATTAAGACGACAAACAGTGAACCTGGACAGGGATTGGGATTGGGATTGGGATTGGTATTGGTATTGGGATTGAGATTGGGTTCGGGACTGGGCAGTGGGATGGTAATGGGGTGCCCATACCAAACTCCTTGGAACTTTACAGGGGATGGGCGGGTCTCGGGTTTACTAACAGCTATCGATTTAATCTGTATAAACTGCGTATCCTGTGCTTAGCAACTACCGAAGGCAACTAATTGTAACTAGCCTAGACTGTGTGTATGTATGTGCACATTCGCTTCCTTCGTCCTGGTCTTTAATAGTTAATGTGTACAAAAAGCACCGTCTTGAGTGTGTGGGTGTTGGTCTGGGTGTGTGAGTGAGTGAGTATGAGTGTGTATATGTGTTCCTACATATGCTTGACATTCGGTTCATTCAAACTTAACAAAAACTTGCTTCCCCTCAACTGGAGAACCCCCCGTGGTGCGGATGCGGGCGCGGATGCGAGTGCGGATGCAGGTGCGGGTGTGGGTGGTGCTGGGCCTGATGCTGCTGGTGGTAATCAAAGTACATGAAGCCCTATGAAGAGGAGTGGTGATTGAGCTGCTGCTGCTGGTGCTGCTGGTGATAGAAGCTATTGGCCGCCGCCTGGGTTGCGCCGACGCCTGGCTCCTGCTTCGGCTGCTTGAGGTTGCGGTGGTAGATGCTCTTGTGGTTGCGCAGGCTATTCAAGGAGCTGTAGACGCGCTTGCAGATATTGCACACGGGCTCCTTGGTGGGGCGCATGTGAACGTTTTGGATATGCCGCTTGAGGCGCGTCAGCGAGCTCAGGTTCTTGTTGCACGGATTGCACCGGAAGTCGTCGCCGCCGCTCGCTGAATTGTTCAGTCCCCCCGAGGTGTTCAATGTTGAGTTCGAGTTGTTCAGCGAACTGTTGGCGCTGCCGCTCGTCGAGGCGGACGCGGATGCGGCAGCGGCCATCACCGCCGCGTACATTTGCTGCTGTGTGGTGGTGGGCGTATTGGCCTTGGGCGTACTGCAGGCCAGGATCCCGTTGGGCTGTTGTTGTTGGCCGCTGGAGCTGTTCCCCTGCTGCTGCTGCTGTTGCTGTTGCTGCTGCTGTTGTTGCGACATCTGGTGCTGCTGTTGCTGCTGCTGCTGCTGCTGGGGCAGCAGGGCGGTCATTGACAGGCCACCGTTGCTCCCGCCGCTGCTGCTCCCGTTGGCTGCAAATGTGGAGAGGTTAAGGCCACAGATGCCGGAGGCACTTGTGATGGCTGTAGGTCGAGTTGGAGTTGTTGTTGTTGGAGTTGTTAGAGTTGTTGTTGTTGGTGATGGAGTTTTTTGAGAGTTGGAGTTTTTTGTTGGTAGAGAGTAATCGTAGTTGTTGTTGTTGTTGTTGTTGGTAATCGAGTTGTTTATTGTTGTTGTAGTAGTTGTAGCATTTGTCGTCAGTTTACCTGACGACAAGGTGGGGAAAAAAGTCAGAAAACGTCGCATTAGCCCAAGGACAACGAGTTGTTATTGAATTGAATTGCTTTTTTCGTCTCAATTTTGCGTGATTTCTCATTGGTTTCGATTTGGATTTTGAAATTTTGGAATTTTTTCAGAATTTTTGATTTAATTTCAGTTGATTTCATGTGTGCATTGCCGGATGGTTATCAGAAAACGAATTTCGTTAGCATTTTTTGCATCAAATATATAAGTTTGCTTCATTTCTGCTTTAGCTTTTTTGTTAACAAAAGCTGGTGGCTAATTTAACTTTGGATTTATTTTTCGATTGTTCAATCTGTTTTTCTAGCGGATATATAGAACGGCGGAGAGAGAGATAGAGAGAGAGAGGAGAGAGAGAGAGAGAGACAGAAAGAAGTATATGGTGTGGTAGGAAGGGATGGATATATCGGGGGATATATATTGGGATATCTGGGGATATCGGGTAAGTGGCATGTGGAAAAGAAAACGGTTGGCTTCGCATGGCAAATGTGAGAAATTGATTTCTTTTTGATTGTTTGACGACGATTCAGTTTCAGTTCTTCACCATTCAACTCAAAACCGAATTGCGTGACTGTGACTGCGACTGTGACTGCGACTGTGAATCAGTTCAGTTCCAGCCCAGTTTAGGTCAGAATCGATTCTTTCATTCTTTCTTTCTTGGCGTCTGCGTCTACATATGGACATCGATGTCGATCTGATCGCTCGATGGACACTACCGGATACTCAACGTGTGCAAAATTGTTGGGGTTCTTCGTTTGGTTTTGGTTTTGGCTTGGTTTTGGTTTAGGTTTAGTTTGAGGTACTTGTTGGTTGGCTGGTATTGGTATTGGTTTGGTTTTGGGTTTGCTGGTTGGTTTGTTTTTTGTAGTTTGGTTTGTTCTTGTTTTACTCATTACCATAGTGTGCGGTGTTGTGTGGCAATTTAAAATTAGGATTAGGAATAGTAGGAGGAGCCTTTGAGTTCAGAGACGTAAGTGGTGTGTTTGTTGTGTCTGTTTGTGTGTGTGTGTGTGTGTGTGTCTGGGTGCTTGTGTATGTTTCCGTTTTTGTGTGTGGGTGCATTTTGTAGAACACCGTCACCATAAGAAGTTCATATCATCTCTGTATCGCTTTTATTGTGCGTGTTTTGTGTGTTTTTTTTTTGTGTTGTTCTGGTTCTTTGACTTCCCGTACCTCGTGTCTTTGTGTGTAGTTGTGTGTGTTCTTGTGTGTGTGAGCTGTGTGTGTAGGGAGTTCGGGGTTGTGTGTGGTTGTGTCACTTAAAAAGCACTAGAATTATACCCCTTGCCAAATCACCTTTGTCTCCACCATCATCATCTCTCTCCGGGATCTTAGTGGCATTTTCTAGTTTCGGTTTAAATTTTGACTTATTTTTTGCTTGGAATTTCGTAAAATGTACATTGTGCTTAAATTATAATTTTTGTTTTTGTTTCGCTTTGATATTCTTGTTACTGTGGGCGGATTGGAGCTGTGCCTTTGCAGTTTAACAGTATTATTTTGACATTATATATGTACTACAACCAAATTTCTAATTTATGTAATTTACGTCATTTCCAAATCCCATCCAATCCATCCACAGCTTTTAATTCGGTTGTGTGCTTAGGTGGTAACTTAAATAGATTAGTAATGGATACATTTTTCGATTTTTGCTCTTCAATTTTCATATTGCCTGGGTCACCAATTGTGGATCTTAAAATTATTGAATTTTGAATGCTTCGCACGGAAGTTAAAGTAATTAATTTATTCTAGATATGCTAAGCGTAAGATATAATTCTGAATTCTCCTTTTCTCACAGTGTTTGTGTGTGTGTTTGTGTTCTTTGGTTTTAAAAAAGGAGCAACAAATATATATATGTATATATAGAGCATAATTTAAAGCGGTTTCTCAATCAAATTTATATACTTAAAGCCTTGAGTTGGTAATCTCAGTTTGTGTTCTTTTGTGCTGGTGGTGGTGTGGGTGTGTGGATTGTTTGGGTTTGGTGTTTGACTTGGAAGAAAGGAGGTGGTTGGGTGGGAGTAGGGGCGTTGGGTGTTATTGTTTCATGTATCGAGTTGTCTGCTTTGGTCGCCTCAGTGGACGATTGTGGTATTTTGATTTTGGATCCATTGGGGGTTTAGTAAAGCGGATTTATATACGTATACAGGGAGTTAGATCGATCAATTCTTAACAATATGTATGTATATACTTTGATTCATATATATATACGTGTGTGGGTAGGTAGATATAAATATATATAGGTCTCACGATTATTGGGGGATTTTAAATTTTGGTCGGTTAGTACAATTGGAAAGTAAATAAAGATTAGCGTTAGTCGATCAACATCGGTGTTAGTGCCCTCTGGTGATCATTTTGTTAGCTGTGTTTTTGAGCGCATAATATAGTTCATGTATGTGTGGGTATATGTGTGCTGGTGTGTGGGCGGGCATGTATGTATGTATGTATGTGTGTGAGTGTGTAGTGTGTGCTTTTCGACTACTCAAAGAGGCGAAGGGCTTACCCCTTCTATCAAGTTTACCTCACGGACCCCCTTGTGAGTGTGAGAGTCCTGTGTGCGTGTGTGTGTATGTGCGTGCTGTGAGTAAGCGTGGCCAAGTAAACAAGTGAACCTGCAGTGTGGCCGTATTGTGTTTCGAGTGTGGAACGAGAGGCGCGACACGGACCTGACCGAAATGAAACGAGACGAAACGAAACGAGACGAAACGAAACGAAACGAGACGAGACGCGCCCGGTGTGACTGTACCTAACTGTGAACTGTGTACGCATGAGTGAACAATTGCCAATATGTGCTGAGTTAGGACTGATCCGTCCACCCCTCGGGACTCAGATCAAGGATCAAGGGCTAGAGGTTCTGGGCTTGCAAAGGATTTTCGTGAACCTGGTTTTGCACTGACTTCTGTATTCGTTGCGGCGAGTTTGGGTTTGAGTGTGTGACTGTGGGGTACTTGTTGGGCTTGGTTGTGGTTTTAGGGGGTTTTGGTCGGGCTTCGTGAACAGATGTGTGCTCAAAGCAAAGTGTGGCCGAATTCGAGGGGACAAGCTAGAGAGACAGACCCAGGGGCAATGGGGCGGGCGATGGGGGTGTCTATTTCAGGGGTTAACTGGTTGGTAAACTAAACGAAAACCGCTTTTCCCTCCATCACAGGCTGCGGGGGCATCGACAGTTGTTAACAAAAGACACATTGAAAATTAATGTGAAAATTCGTTCGAATGCAATTGTTGTAAATAAAGCTTTTCTTTTGACTTTGCTAATGGGATCGGGTCGATGGGTGGTTAATTTGGTTCGGGTGGGGTTTACATAGTTTTAGACACAAGCACGACGACGTACAAATAAAGGAAAG
Source organism: Drosophila melanogaster (assembly GCF_000001215.4). Classification (NCBI taxonomy): domain Eukaryota; kingdom Metazoa; phylum Arthropoda; class Insecta; order Diptera; family Drosophilidae; genus Drosophila; species Drosophila melanogaster. Next base: position 1,639,509 of record NC_004354.4, on the reverse strand, counting down.
AGTTCAATATTCAATATATATTATGATATATTATGTAGGTATGTATATATTCGATCTTCAAATGCGTTGCGTTTTACATGGAAACTAAAAGTTCACACCAATAAAATTTCGATTGCAAAATGTACTCGGTGTTTGCTTCTCTGCGGGGCTTTTCCCGTGTCATGTCTAGTGTTTTTAATTTTATTTAGCCATATTCTTGAAACTGGGAATAACGGAAAAAGAACGTAACGAAAAGGAACGAACGAAAAATAGACACATTTGTGAATCGAGAACTCTACCGAAATCATAGTCAAGTTAATCTCTAATTCCTGACCCATTCTGATTTGGGTTTAAACGAACAAAAAAAGGAGGAGGCTGTTTGGCCGTGGAATGCAAATTGGGGCAAAACGAAACTTACTAGTATTTCTAACTGTGGGACAATTTTTGGAACATCTATGCGTGTGTTGTTTGTAATATTGCGTGTATTGGCGTGTGTGTATTGCATTTTGTGGGTGGATGCGACATTTTGCTGTTGTGTAGTACATTTTGCTTGTGTTTGATCAGTTTACTTGGGTTTCTTACAAGGAACACGAAATAATTGGAACACAAAATGAAACGTAACGGAACGAAACGGAAAGGAATAAATGCAGAACACAAACGGAAATGAAATGGTAAGCGGATTGCGCAGTCGAAACAACAGCGGTTAATAAACATAAACGTCAGAGTGCGTCGTGTAGCATTCGGTTTCTAGTTGTAGTTGGGCCTGGGACTTATGGGTGATGCTGGGGGTCTGCTCTACCGCCCTGCCGCCTTGCCGCTTTGCCGCCATGTGGGGCACTTGCCAGGGAATCGGATTGTTGCGGCCTGACCGCATGCAGAACACACACACCGCAACTGGTGTGGCGCGAAACTTGTGATAGAATTTTGCTAAACACTCTGCGGCTGGCAGATGAGCTGAAGCTGGAAAGCAGCGAGTTAATTAATTTTGCGTAGTTCATCAAACAAGCCTGGCGGAGCGGCAGTCGGGCATGATGATGTTTGAGTGTTTGCCAAAGTTTCGGGGCTGGCGTTTATTTAGCAATTACCCTGCTTTGCTATTACACATTATTCATTATTCATTGTTTATTATGCGGTATTCATTATGCAGTATTCATTATGCGTCAAGCCATCTCGAGGCCAGCGTCGTTTAGTACGCAACATGGATGACATGGAAAATCGTTTAAGTGCATGTGCAGGTACTTCTTTTAATGTTTTTTTTTTTTTTTTTAGTGGGTGGAAAGGGGTGGTCAGGTGAATCTTCTTGTTGGGGGAAGGGGGAAGGGGGGGGGGCGGCGTACTTTCTGGGTTCTTGCCCGTGGATTCTGCAGTTCTGGCATGTGCGTGTGTGAGGGTGTGAGTGTGACCGAAACAAATGAAAACATTTACCATCGAAACAATCAAACAAGAAAGAAATTTATACACTTGATACGATACGACGGGAACTCGACTTGGAATCGCAACGAACCGGAGGATTGGTGAGGAGGTGAGGAGGTTCGGTTTGATTTGGGTCTGCCGTTGGTTCCAAGGATCAAGTTCGGGTTCGTTCTTTTACTTTGCGGGTGCGGATTCGAGTTGAGTCCAACGGGAAATAAATCGAAAGTTAAATCAAAAGTCCTGCTCCTGATCGACACGCATACATATGCGACATGTATGCATGCATGTGTGTGTCCTCAAGTCAGTCGAAACGCAAAAATCGAAAGAAACAAAAGATCAACGAAAACGAAAATGAAAACGATAACGATATATTTTGACAATTACAACGAAACGGAAAAGGTACGTTAAAAAATATATTCAAAATTCAACAAAATTACAGGCAATCAAATGATCTCTCAGCAGTTTTTTTTTTTTAGTAATTTCGACTTAGATTCTGGCTCTGGTTTTGGATTTAACTTTGGTATGGTTTTTGCTCTCATTTTTTTTTTTTTTTTTGTTGATTTGGATTTAGATTTGTATTCGTATTCTCTTTACTTTTAGTTTTACGTTTGCTTTTAGCCTTTCATTTCTTTTGGTATCTGGTATCTGACTTGGATAGACTCTGGTATATTATTTTGGTACTTGCATTTGCATTTGCATTTGATGTAAAAAATGTAATAATGAGCTTTTGAGCGCAAATAGAGCGGAACAATAGAGTACGGATAGAGAAATGTTCTGACTCACCTTGAGGGGACACGGCGAGGTCACCGGACTGCTGCAACTGTGTGTTGAGACCTAGAGTTGGCCAAAACCCGACAGGTTGGGTGACACGTCATGTGTGGGCAGAGGGGGAGAGGAAAAGAGTTATAGCGTTAGTTGGTCGGTCAGTTAGCTGAGTTATTAACTGAGCTGTTAACTGAGCACGTTGCTCATACGCACCTAGCAACGCTGAGGGATCGATATTGGGAAAGTTGAAGGCGGCTGCATGGAACATCTTGTTCTCCGCCGGCGACATGATGAACTGAGGGGCGGCATGATGGGAGGCGAGTCCGTCGCCGATCTCCTCGTCGTTGCCGGAGCTGCAATCGAATGAGGATACCAAGGGTTAGCTAGTGCTCCGAGCCAGATATGTTAGGCGTTCCGGCGAGGTGTGCGGTGCGACCTACCTCAGGGATCCCTTGCCGCCGTCGCCGCTACTGGAGCGATTGGCATCGTGCTCGCCGGTGGAGTCGTTGCTGTGTTCGTCGTTGGCATTGGCATTGTTGTTAGAGCAGACCATGTCCATGGGCTCCGACTTGACATCATCGGCGCCCGCTCGAGCCAGCGGCGAAGGTGTGAGGCTGCCCAGCTTGTCGCTGATGGAGATTCCGTTGCCGTTGCTCGCTCCGTTGCCATTGCCATTGCCGTTGCCAGAGTTTCCGTTGCCTGTGGGTCCGTTGCCTAACGGTGCGGGAAATGGAATGAAAGTGTTTAGTACCCTTGGGCTCACCAATGCCAATCCGAAACCCAGTTTCCACTGGGACACTCACGCTTCTCCTCCTTCAGCGGCGGCGTGTTGTTGTTGTTGTGGTGCTTGATCGTACTGAAGTCGGCCGGAGTCTGCTGGGGCGAGGCGCTGCGCGCATGAAGCGGCGGCAAGTCGGGGCTGTTGTTGTTGCTGCCACTGCCAACGGCGCCGGACAGCGGCAGGCTGTTGTCCGAGCCGCGCAGACGCTTAAAGGCGTGGGAGGTCTCCTCGGCGGCGGCGGCGGCACTGCTGCGGTGCATCATGGCCATGCGCTTCAGCAGCTGGTTGTTGATGTGCGAGGGCAGCGATGGCACCGCCGTCGGCGGTGGCGAACCCGCTCCCTGGCGGCTGAAGAGGGTCGAGGAGCCGCCGTCGTCGTGTAGCGAGCCATGGTGCGGATGTGGGAGCGATTGGGTGTGCGTGTTGAGCGGCGTGCGGCCGCCGGAATTGGCCAGGTTCTGTATCTGAGCCAGATGCTGCGGGCGGAGGGGGAGTTGGCAATATAGAGGGGCTCGTACTGCGGCGACTGCTGGCCCATGGCCAATACTCACGCTGTGTGTGTCCTCTGCCTGCTGCTGCGTGAGTCCAGAGACGCGCAGCACTTCGGCGGTCTTAAGGAAGGACTGCAGGGACTTCTGGTGCACGTTGACCTCGCCGTGGTAGATGAACTCCACCAGGGCGTGCAGGTCCATGAAGTTGACATCCTGCAGCAGTATGACCGGGTGTTTGCAGGGTGTGCTCTGTAATTTGAGTGGTGGTTTTAGTCAGTCAGATATGTACGTATAGTATCTCGGTTGGCCCCTCAATCGGTGGGTGAGTCAACCAGGTCCCCAACTCTGGATCCCTCGATAAGCCTGTTTGCCCTGGCAATTATCAGGGTTCTCTGGCCCAGACAACCTTCAATTGTCGCTAAAATGTCAACAGGCCAGAGCGATTTGAAGTTTGCATTCGCTCGTTTCGCCGCCAGCCAGCTGCAGTTTATTTCTTCTGGCATGTGTGGTTTCCTATCCCATCCCTATCCCCTACCCCATCCCCATCCCCATCCAATTCGATCCGATCTGATTCCCCACTCCCCATTCCACTTGGAGCACATTCAGGGCCAGTGCATTCCAGTTTACGCTGCGTGTGTGTAAGTTAACAACTAAGAGCACACACTATTAAGAGCACACATATAACAAATTAATTAATATAAACAATGCTGACGCGCCCAAACTGAGTTCAGCGCTCTGCGCCACGAACGGTCAGCAACAGCAATCGGACACCCCTTATCCGGGGTACCGAGCTATGTTGCATAAATGCTGAGTCGGCTTGCCGACCATGGCTTTATGGCGTGATGCATTGGAGCCACAGTAGATTTACATTTTCATATTCTTTTGTATTCAGTCTTAAGCCAGAGCTTTAATAAAGAGCAGCTATTCACTCCGGCTCGCAGCCGTAAAATATCATTTTATTATTTGAACATTCTCGCTGAGCCAAAAGGCCAGCGATCGACAAAGAGGGCAAAGTCACGCCCTCCGACATAAACTTCATAAGAAGATATTATCCTATTGTCCCTGGTAGCAGCCAGCACCAGATCTCCACCGCCTGGAGACCACCGGACACATCCCGAAGGAGGAACACATTAATTGGCGCCCAACGTGCATTTGAACCTGCACCTAGTTATATCTTAACATAACACTTAGTTGAGAATACAAGCCATGTAAGTTTGATTAATGAAGTCACTCGGCAACCTTAAGAATTTAGTGTGGAATATTAAATAAATAAAAAAAGCTAACAGCCATTTCTTTGCATGCTTTTAGGGAGCATTATTTTCCACAGCATACTTTTACCAAGTTACAATTCTGTAGCATACCCCAAGTTACCCGCTCGTTTCAATTGCATACTTTTACCAAGCGTAAATTCTACAGCATACCCTAGGTTACTTTGAACTACTGCCCAAACGAATTAATAAGAAATAATTATTTCTTCTGCGCATACTTTTTCCTTGTTTGTTTGTAGGGATTTCCTTTTCCTTTGTGTCGCCTTCTATTTCTCGCGTGTGCAAATATCGCGCCTCGTATGGCCGATCAACCGTGTTCGGAAAGAATTAAATTGCGTGGTGTCAACCAATAAATGAGTTGGACGGCATATAGAGACATAAAAGTCGAGCGCAATAGTGACGGCGAGTTTGATTTAGAGCCCGTAGGTTTTTGTCCGAATACTACAAATAGCACTGCAGCCATGGACGCCGCACAGCTTCAAGCTATTATAGCGGGAGCCGTTAACCAGGCTTTGACTGAGCAGGAAAACAGACTTAAGAGGGATTTCCAGGCGCAATTAGATGAGGTAAAACAACAGATGCAACACTTGCGTGTGGAAGCACCACAAGTAGAGACATACCAAAAAATAACCGCAGGCCCGGAAGTACGGTGCGACATCAAGCTTGACATTGTGAAGACAATGCCAGACTTTTCGGGAGAGCAGGATGACTATGTGTCATGGCGGCAGTCAGCCGTGGACGCATACGAGATCTTCAAACGATATAATGGTAGCGAGGCGCATTACCAGGCCGTTTCGATTATCAGAAACAAAATTAGGGGGCCAGCAAGAGGGCTGCTAGTTGCCCATAACACAGTCCTAAATTTCGATGCCATTATTGCTCGACTAGACTGCACCTACGCGGACAAAACGTCGCTGCGTGTACTTAGGCAAGGACTCGACACAGTTAGGCAAGGGGAGCTTAGCCTCATGCAATATTACGACGATGTAGAGAAACGGTTGACATTAATAACAAACAAGATAGTTATGACTCACGAACCGGACAGTGCTATTCTTTTTAATAATGAAGTTAGAGAGGATGCTCTCCACGCGTTCATTGCCGGTCTAAGGAAGCCCTTGAGGGCCATAGTCTTGCCGGCGCAACCCAAGGATTTGCCCTCAGCTTTAGCTTTGGCTAGGGAATCCGAGGCTACCATAGAACGCACTAACTTTGCCGCTACATACGCAAAGGCTCTAGAGGACAAGGCAATCACCTATGAGCACCGAAAAGATCGGAACCACTCAAGGGAACCGCATGGGAGATATAGCAGGGCCGAGGACAGCCAAGGGAAAAACCCTCATTTTTACAAGAAACAGGGTAGACAAAATAATTCTGCCCAGAATAATAACAGCTACCGGAATCAGTCACCTGAGCCTATGGAGTTAGGCTCCACTGTAACCCAACATAGGCAACCGACCTCCTTCGGAAGCGGTCAGCCTGCTAGCGTCAAGGCCGAGGGTGCTCGTGGCCAGAAGAGATTCGGCTCCGCACGCATGACTGGTCAAAGGCGTCAGAGGGTGCAGAACACCATCCAACAGGCTGACGATAAAAACGACAGCGAATATGAGGGCGCGGCCGCAGCGGCCGTTACCGAGATAGATGACGAGTCTGATGAAAATGATCAGATCAATTTTTTAGGGAGCGCTCCCGACTGCCGTTCATTGAACGCCAGTTCCATGGGAGGAAATTGAGAATTTTAATAGACACAGGGGCGGCGAAAAACTACATCAAGCCCGTAAAGGAGCTAAAAAATGTGGTGCCGGTCAATTCCCCTTTCACAGTTAGTTCCATCCACGGTTCTAACACAGTCAAACAGAAATGTTTAGTTAACATTTTCGGGAAAACAGCGGATTTTTTCCTTTTGGACACGTTAACACTTTTCGATGGCATTATTGGATTTGATTTTCTAGCTCAAGTTGGAGCAAAGCTAGACACAGAAAAAGGCACAATCAACTATGGTTCTGTTGTTGAAGAGCTACAGCATCATAGTTGCGACGAGGTAAATTTCACTAACGTGAATGACGCTACGGTGCCAGAATCTGTAAAAACTGAGTTTACAGCCATGATCGCAAACAGATCTAAGGCATTTTCAGCCTCTAACGAGGCACTGCCGTTTAATACTTCTGTTGTTGCCACAATTCGCACAAGCGATGATAAGCCAGTATATTCCAAATTATACCCGCACCCCATGGGTGTCTCTGAATTTGTTAAGCGAGAAATCGCAGACTTACTGCAGAAAGGCATTATTAGAACCTCAAGGTCGCCGTACAACAATCCAACATGGGTTGTTGACAAAAAAGGCCATGACGAACAGGGGAACAAAAATAAGCGTTTGGTTATAGACTTTAGGAAACTTAACGAAAAAACCATCGCTGATAAGTACCCAATGCCAAACATCCCCATGATACTGGCAAATTTAGGAAAAGCCAAGTACTTCACAACATTAGATTTGAAGTCCGGCTACCACCAGATATACTTGGCCGAACATGACCGTGAAAAGACCTCCTTTTCGGTGAACGGCGGAAAGTATGAATTTTGTCGATTACCGTTCGGATTGAAGAATGCGGGAAGCATCTTCCAAAGAGCGATCGACGATATCCTACGGGAACAAATTGGCAAGTCATGCTACGTTTATGTAGATGACGTCATTATTTTTTCTGAAAATGAAAACGACCATGTTAAGCACATAGATTGGGTCTTAAAAAGCCTGTGTGATGCCAACATGAAGGTGTCCAACGAGAAGACGCACTTTTTTAAGCAAAGCGTTGAGTACCTTGGATTTATTGTCACCAATGGAGGTGCAAAAACCGACCCAGAAAAGGTAAAGGCCATAAAGGAATACCCAGAGCCTACAAATTTGTATGAGCTAAGGTCATTTTTGGGTCTGGCCAGTTATTACCGCTGCTTCGTTAAGGACTTTGCGGCGATCGCTAGACCGTTGACGAGCTTGATGAAAGGAGAAAACGGCTCCATCAGCAAGCACATGTCCAGGAAGACTCCCATCGAGTTCGGTGATTTGCAGAGAGATGCATTCGAGAGGCTGAGAAATGTCTTGGCTTCTGAAGATGTAATTCTCAGATACCCTGATTTCAGGAAGCCATTCGATCTAACGACGGACGCTTCCGCAAACGGTATCGGTGCAGTCCTATCGCAAGATAAAAGACCCATCACTATGATCTCTAGGACCCTCAAAGAAAGCGAGTCACACTACGCCACGAATGAAAGAGAATTGTTGGCCATAGTGTGGGCCTTAGGCAAGTTGCAACACTACCTGTATGGCACTCGCGATATTAACATTTATACGGACCACCAACCGTTGACATTCGCGGTATCCGATCGGAATCCAAATCCGAAAATAAAAAGATGGAAAGCGTATATCGATGATCATAACGCAAAAATCCACTACAAACCGGGAAAAGACAACCATGTGGCAGACGCTCTTTCCAGGCAGAACATTAATGCCTTACAAAGTGAGCCTCCGTCAGACGCTGCGACTATTCACAGCGAGCTGTCACTGACCTACACGGTCGAAGCAACAGACCAGCCAGTGAACTGCTTCAGAAACCAAATTGTTCTAGAAGAAGCACGTTTCCGACTAAAGCGAAGCTTGGTGTTGTTTCGTAGTAAAACTCGCCACTTAATCAATTTCGCCGACAAAAGCACCATTTTGGAAATGCTAAAGGAGGTCGTGAACCCCGATGTCGTGAATGCGATACACTGCGATCTACCCACCCTGGCAAGTTTTCAACACGACCTAATTGTTCATTTCCCGGCTACGCAATTTCGATACTGTAAAAATATTGTAATAGACGTTACCAATCGAAATGAGCAGTTGGAAATTGTCACGACAGAGCACAATCGTGCACACAGGGCAGCGCAGGAGAATACCAAGCAAATCCTCCGCGATTACTATTTCCCCAAAATGAGCAGCCTGGCAAAGGAAGTAGTTGCAAATTGTAAGATATGCACCAAAGCCAAATATGACAGGCACCCTAAGAAACAGGAGCTCGGGGAAACACCTATTCCTAGCTATACCGGCGAAATGCTGCACATTGATATCTTTTCGACCAATAAGAAACAATTCTTAACGTGCATTGACAAGTTCTCAAAGTTTGCAATAGTGCAACCAGTGCTGTCCAGAACAATAGTGGACGTCACAGGGCCCCTACTTCAACTCGTAAATTTGTTCCCCAAAATCAAGACAATATATTGCGACAACGAAGCCGCCTTCAATTCAGAGACTATTACCTCGTTACTTAAGAACAGCTACCACATTGACATTGTCAACGCGGCCCCGCTGCATAGCTCGTCAAACGGCCAGGTGGAACGATTCCACAGCACCTTGTCAGAGATCGCCAGGTGTCTTAAACTAGACAAAAAGATTAGCGATACGACAGAATTAATTTTGAGGGCAACGATAGAATATAATAAGACCCTACATTCTGTCACTCAGGAGAAACCGGTCGAGATCCTCCACTCGGGTCCCGATGATCGCTGCCTAGGCATCAAAGACAAGCTGGTAAAGGCCCAGAAAAATAACATCGAAAGATGCAACCCAGCTAGGCAGAACCGTGTTTTTGAGGTAGGAGACGAGGTTTTCGTTAAAAACAACAGAAGGTTAGGAAACAAGCTAACCCCGTTATGCACAGAACAAAAAGTGCAAGCAGACCTGGGAACGTCTGTTCTTATTAAGGGGAGGGTGGTCCACAAGGACAACCTCAAATAAAAAATTCCCACTTTTATTTTCCTATTCCTAATTGTAAGCCAGATTTAAGTAAATATGCCGTGGTCTCAATCTACGTTTGGTTTGCAGGTTCGCCCTCGTAACACTCATCATCCTGGCAGTGGCAAATGCACGGATTACCGACTTTTCCCACGCCAAGTACATTCCCGTCGTAGATGGAGATGTACTGGTGTTCGAACATCGTAACTGCCTGAGGCATTCGAGCAACCTGTCTGATTATATTTACATGGTAGATGAAACAAAGAAATTGTCCGCTTCTTTTCCACAGTCGCATATGCGCAAGTTGTTAGACGTTGATACAGATCACCTGGTAAACTTGTTGTCCGTTTTAAAAATACACCACCGTATCGCTAGAAGCTTAGACTTCCTGGGTACAGCTCTTAAGGTAGTTGCGGGAACTCCCGACGCCTCAGATTTTCTAAAGATCAAAATGACCGAAGCTCAGCTGGTAGATTCCAACTCCAGGCAAATAAATATAAATTCCGAAACCCAAATACAAATAAACAAACTTACCGACACCGTTAACAGAATTATTAAAGCCCGAAACAACGACTTGGTCGACACCCCGCATCTGTACGAGGCATTGCTAGCGAGGAATAGAATGCTGGCAACAGAAATCCAAAATTTAATTCTAACAATAACATTGGCTAAAGCTAACATAGTAAATCCCACAATCCTTAATCATGCCGATTTGAGCTCATTAATTTAACAAAACACTCCAATAGTTAGCTTATTAGAAGCCTCTAAAATTAGGGTTCTTCAGTCCGACAGCATTATTCACATACTAATAGCCTATCCCAGGGTGAAGGTAAAATGTAAGAAGGTCCTCGTATACCCAGTATCACACTATCAGACAATCCTGCGACTCGATGAAGACACCTTAGCGGAGTGTGAGGAAGACACCTTTTCGGTCACCGAGTGCGTGGAGACCACGCACGACACTTTCTGCGAGCGGTCGCGACGCGATACCTGCGCCCGCTCACTCCATGCGGGAAATACTGCCCAATGCCACACGCAATCCAACCACCTTAGGGCAGTAATGCCTATAGATGACGGCATAGTTATCATCAACGAGGCAACAGCCCGCGTCAGCACGGATGGAGGCCCAGAGGTGCTCGTCAAGGGGACGCATCTAATTACATTCGAACAATCAGCTACTATCAACGGTACGGAGTTCGTAAACCTCCGTAAGGCAATAAACAAGCAGCCTGGCGTAGCAAGATCGCCGCTACTGAACATCGTCGGCCACGACCCGGAACTTAGCATGCCCTTGCTTCACCGCATGAACAACGACAACCTGCGCTTTATCCAAGGATTCAAAGACGAGGTTGACGCCGCGGGTTCCCCCAAACTTTGGTTCGTGGCTGGAGTAGTCCTCAACGTTGGACTGATTGGTTCGCTTATCCTTTTTCTGGCATTAAGGAAACGGCGAGCCTCCGCTGAGATTCAACAGACCATCGATAAACTCAACATAACCGAGGACGGTCATAATCTTAGGGGGGGAGTAGTTAACAACTAAGAGCACACACTATTAAGAGCACACATATAACAAATTAATTAATATAAACAATGCTGACGCGCCCAAACTGAGTTCAGCGCTCTGCGCCACGAACGGTCAGCAACAGCAATCGGACACCCCTTATCCGGGGTACCGAGCTATGTTGCATAAATGCTGAGTCGGCTTGCCGACCATGGCTTTATGGCGTGATGCATTGGAGCCACAGTAGATTTACATTTTCATATTCTTTTGTATTCAGTCTTAAGCCAGAGCTTTAATAAAGAGCAGCTATTCACTCCGGCTCGCAGCCGTAAAATATCATTTTATTATTTGAACATTCTCGCTGAGCCAAAAGGCCAGCGATCGACAAAGAGGGCAAAGTCACGCCCTCCGACATAAACTTCATAAGAAGATATTATCCTATTGTCCCTGGTAGCAGCCAGCACCAGATCTCCACCGCCTGGAGACCACCGGACACATCCCGAAGGAGGAACACATTAATTTGTACACTGTACTGCAAATTTCACTTATCAAGTGGAACTCCAACAAAGGGAGCTGCTCCTCTGCCGTTTCAGTTTCAGTTTCTGTTTTTTGCTGCTGTTGCTGCTGCTGCCTGGCTAGAAATTGGGTCAAGTCTCGCCTCGTCTTTTGTTGCTCTGCCCTGAAAGACCCTGCATTCCGTGTGTGTTTGTCTTATTTACTGGCTTTTGCAATTTATATGCCCTCGCACACACGCACTGGATATTTGCGATTGAGTTAGCGCTAAAAGATTGCCAGTGAGAGTGTGATTGTGCATATATGCACTTGCATACATACATACATACATATACATATATGTATCAGCGATTGCGAAATTGAGGTCAATTTGACGAAAGAAAGACAAATGCGTCAGGAGACGCCGATCGAATGATCTCTACTGCAGCTGCAGCTGAGCTGGTGAGCTGGTGAGTTGGTGAGATGGTGAGATGGTGAACTGGTGGGCAAAGCACATCATGCAAATGGGAATGGAGGGCGGAGGGGCGTGGCCCGGTCCCAGGTCATTACACAAAAGCCAGAAATGCTTTTAGCAATTGCCCCCAGCTCAGTAGCAGCCATTAAGTCACCTCTAGCCCCTGGCATCTCTGAGTCTCAAAACGAATCCGTATCTGTATCTGAATCTGTAGCTGTATCTGACTCTGTAGCTGTATCTGTATCTGTATCCGAGTCCCCCGAGCCCCTCAATTTGTCGCTGGCATTCGTTGTTTGGCAGTTTTTACACCTAATTAAAATAATGCGCTGCAGTTAATTAAATATTTATGCATAGGCGCAAAGTCGCGCACAATTGCGACGCCAAGTGCTGGGCAAGATGGGTTGGGATTGAGGTTGGGGTTGGGTATTTCTGGGCGCGAGCCAAGTGTCCAGTTGTTCGGCTGGACGGCTGAACGGCCGTGTCCAGTTTTCCTCGCCAGTTGCGACTACTGTCCACCGTTGTCTCTGTCCTTTGTTCACCACCTACTGCCCACTTGTATGTATTTCAAATTGAATTTACAAAGTTTTGTGCCAGGGCCCTTTGTTGTTGTTGCTCTTGTTGTTGCAGTTGCCTTTGCTGTTTTTTGTGCTGCCTGCCAGCCAGCAAAGTTTTGTATACTAATTTCTTGGGTACATAATTCCACAGCGACTGCAGCAACAAATGGGAATGCACAAAAAGAGCTCGAGAAAAATTCAGTCGGCCCGTTGCCTTTTGTTGGCGTTGCTGTTTTTGTCCCGCTGCATTTAGTTGGCCTTTTTAACAAATTAAATGCCGACTTTTTCTGCTCGCGCAATTTCTTGTTCGGACGGACGGACGGACGGAGTTGGGGGAAGAAACTTTCCAGTTTGCCCGGGACTTCTTGACATGTTCTTGTTTCGCATTCGGTTCGGCTTGGTTTGGTTCGCGTCCCCAGTTGCCATAGCCATTGCCATTGCGTAATCAGCGCTGGATTTGGGCCCCTGCCCACTCCCCACTCACCATTCCCCATTTTGCCCCTGCCCCTCCACACTAAAAACTCTCTCCTAATTGCAGTTCTTCCCAAAAACCAAACAGAACAGACAAACTACACTCTTTTTGTTTGCCTCGCGCATAATTTGGAACAAAAACGGAAAATAATAACGGAAAGCCCAGCAAGTTTTCTATCATGTTAACAAATCATGTCGAAAGAGACAAGAGTTGAACAAACAGAAACAGAAACAGAAACAGCAACTGAAACAGCAACAGAAACGGGGGGCGGTGTTCCTGGGGGCGGGGCACTTTGTAATTTATATAATTTCTGCTGCAGGACCTCCTCCTGACCCCCACCGCTGCCAGTGCTCCTGGGCTCCACCGCTCCGGGGCTCCAATGACAGCTCGAACAATGCAAATGGCAAACGTCGAGGCTGTCCCGTTCTGTCCCTTCCCGTCTCTCTCTAACTAGTCTAACTTAGCAGCCCTTCGTCCCTGTCGCTCAAAACCGCAATTGCGTGCAAATATTTTCAATGCAGAATGCAGGCAGCGCCAAAGTTTTGGCGGGCAAACGTAAATGTTGGGGCAACAACAGCGAATCACATAATTTTAATGTCATAATAAAAATAATGAACCAAACTGCGGCCTTTGGGGCGGGCTGCATTAGTTGCCAGTTCCCTTTGACTTCGAGCCGGGCCAACTTCAAGGATTAGCCGGCTATATAAGCGAAATAAGGGTGTGCGGTCTCATTTGAGCCCGCTCTAGTTCTGACTTCCGACCTGCGGGTTCCAAGTTGCAAGTTTCCTAGCAGCCAATTGCGAGTTCCAAGTTGCAAGTTGCGCGCTGCGAGTTTTCGCAGATCCGCGTGCGTTGCATGATCAGGCAACACAAATCAATCATACGTAGCGTTGTCCCAGCGCCAAGAACCCTGCCATCGACTCATTCTCACTGCATCCCCCTGCCGCCTTGCGCCGGCATTCATAACGTGCTTCGACTGTACGGCGTACACACAACTTCCTTCCTTCCTTCCTTCCTTCCTTCCTGCCTTCCCTTTCCACCCTTTCCCCTTCCGCAGCCCGTCCACAATTGCCGTGTTTTTGTGTCTATCGCGGCTGTCGGTGCCTTTCTTGTCAGTTTTCTTACTGCAGGCGCTATTTGCCGTGGTGTGCAACTAAATAAATTAAAACGCTAGCAAAACGCCAGCCATCTGCTGCTCCCCTCTCGTCTAAACGTGCTCGTCGCCACGCCACTTTGGCCAAAAACACACAACTACCCCTCTCCAACTTTTTGCTTAGCCAGCTTTTCCGAATTATTGTGGCCACAATGGTGGATAGGACCTGGTCTTCTTTCTACTTTGGCAAACCAAGCCGATCACATTCGGATCCAACTTGTACATACATACATGCATACATATGTACATATGTGAAATAATGAAGAGATCCGCACTGGCAGTCGAATGAAAGCAGGATGCTGCTGCAGCAACTTTGGCGGCTGTTGCACATGTGTGGCTGTGCTGCACTGGCTAAGATAAAGACGCAGATCGCGAGGGAGGGAGAAAAAGGGAGAAATTGCCATGGGTGCTAAGTAGGTCACGCATACAGTCTCGCAAGAAGATTGCTGCATCCGCTGCAACTGTGAATGTGTGAATTGCAATTTCAAAAGCATAGGAGGAGGAAAAAGGCAAACATTTAACCACAGAGCGCATTAAGCCCATTGTGTTTTCTTTTTCACCGTTCATCTTGTATGAGTTCGTGTGTGTGAGAGGTCCTTATCTATCGAGATTAGCAGCCACAGGGCGCCAGTATGTTGGGAATGCAGGGTAGCTACCAAATTGATGGAAGATCACAGATGTTAAATGGTCACTCACCTTGAGCAGCTCGCGGAAGTAGGGACTGCAGGCGGAGAGGACGACGCGGTGTGCCTTGATGCTGCGTCCCTCGCAGGCGAGGGTCACATCCACGAAGGCCTCGTCGTCGCGCAGATTCTCGAACGCCGAGGTTATGCTGCTCTGGTAGTTGTTCCAGCGCAGGCAGAAGTGCTGTGTGTCGTCCATCTCGATGGGTGTCTGGTTCTGGCTGTGGATCGGGTTGCTCCTGGGCTGTGGGCACTCCTGCTCTGGGTCAACGGGCGTGGGCGTGGGCGTGTCTATAGGTGTTCCTATTGGTGTGGGTGTGCTTGTGTTCGCTGTGTTTGTGGGCTGCCGAGCGTTGTGGTCGTTGTTGTGGTTGTTGTTGTTGTTGTGATCGTCGTCAACCGACACAACGCTGGCCTTCTTCGAGGTCACCTTCTTTCGTATTTTGACGGCTTTCTGGCGGCCTGGCCCACCGAAACTAAGGATGCGTTACGATGCGATGCGCTGCTCCTTCTGGCTGCTGATTACTAGACCGCTTGCCGGATTGTGAAGCTGCAGATGGACCTTTCACTAATGATTATTTAACTGCAAGCGAAAGAAAGAAAGCGGAAGAGCAAACAATTAGAATTTGAGTTGAAATTACAAGTGGATCAGACAGCCCCCACCACCCCAAATGATATACCAAACAACCCCCCCTCTACTAAGGTTCACTGCAGTTCAGAGTTCGCCTTGAAATTTAACTGCTGCTTTTTCTGACGGATTTGTGCCGCGCTAGCTGAAAGTTGTGCATTTGTTTCTGCTTTGCGATGGTTTTTTGCTCGCTTTTGCGTTTTTTGCCTGTTCTGCTACTGTTTCGCTTGCAACTATGCGAAATGTTTAAAAATTGTTAACAAATGCAGTTTAAAATGTCAACCACGGCGACGACGCAGCAGCAAAAACCATTTCTATGTCACACGGCGAATCAAAATTAAATAAACTATCAAGACGACAATTAGCACTCGCGGCGGCAGAAGAAGCAGCAGTGGCAGCACAAGCAAAAACTTATAACGAGTGCACAACCGCCGAAAAAAAGTGGATGAAAAAAAACACGGCCCATAAAAAAACGGAGTGAAAAAGCCAACGCATCGCAAATGGAGGGAGGAGTGAAAAAAAGCGAACTATAACAAATGCGAATATACCAAGAACACTTGTACGGTACGGTGCGTTGCGGGGTAAACAGGGATGGGGGTCGGTCGCTCCGCTCTGTTCCCATCTGGACATCTTGCAGAAAAGAAATCCCAAAAAAAAATAAATAATTTGAATACAGACAACTTTCGGGGCATTTCACC
The DNA here is from genome assembly GCF_000001215.4 of Drosophila melanogaster. Lineage (NCBI taxonomy): Eukaryota > Metazoa > Arthropoda > Insecta > Diptera > Drosophilidae > Drosophila > Drosophila melanogaster. The sequence goes on along the minus strand of NC_004354.4, from coordinate 1,623,394 downwards.
TCTCCCTCTCTCTCTCTCTCTCTCTCTCTCTTGCCGCCTCTCTCTCTGTCTCTCTCCTGTTTCCGTCCCGCTCGCGCTGAAATGCGAATTGAGAATTGCGAATTGCGAATTGCGAATCGCGATAAGCGAGGCAGCGACCGCGTCAGGGGCAGCAGAGCTTTCGCTCGACATTGAAAGTGAAAACTATTAGATAAGTCCGCCGGGTATGCACTGCACTTTTTTATTCGCCAACGCTGATACGTACATACATATGATGTGTCCGCACAAAAATAGCACCCCTCGTCGCGATATCGTCATCTTATTACTGACCACTTATTATTACCCACTGTCCATTAGACTTGTTCAACTCGGACTCCCATCGGATTCCCATTCCCACTGATACTCCAATTGCAAGGAGGAGGCTCACCTTTCTCCAGCTGGCGATCTGATTGGAACCCGACGCCCGGCTCTGATTAGACCCGCTTCTGGGGCATTTGTAGCGCTTTTTGTTTCGCTTATGCTCTCCTTTCGATTCGCTAACTTTGAATTACTGGATCTGCGAATTTCGGGTGAACTATTATGCTGGCGTATACGCAATTTTTCGTATACGTAATATTTGGTTTTTTGCACTTAACAAAATAGGAAAAAATAGCGGAACTCGCACACAAGGCACACACACACACACGGACGCGGCGAGGATGAACCGTTATCCAGCTGGAAAGCTGGACTACTGGACTACTGGAGAGCTGGATGTTCTGGAGGAGAAGCGAACCTCAGAACTTAGAACCGAACTAATTCGAAAAGCGAGCGATTTGGGGGAGCGACCGACCGAACGAACCGAACCGATGACTAAACTAAACTATTTGGTATGGACGATATCATCATGGCCTGAGCCAAGCTCGGTGATCCCGAGCGGGAGGAAGGGGGCTGCGAGCCAGGATCATCCGCGGCCGGATGTGCGGATATCTGGGGATGTCTCGGATGTCTATCCTATAGATCGGTAGGATATGGCGGATATGGCGGATGTGTCCGTGTCCGTTCTCCGATTTCCGTTCTCCGTGTGTTTTGTGTTTGTTGCGTTTGATGATTGCAAGCGTAGAAACTCAACTGAATTCGCACTAAAGAAGAAGAGAGTGCCGTGCCAGTCTCAGTCGCTGCCTCAGCCTCGGTCGCCGCCTCTGCCGACGTCGACCGAAACAAAAAGCGCATTAGGCAGCCGAAAAAAGTCAGCACACACCAACACACACAGGCGAAACTATTCCCCAAAAATTTTGGCAATCCGCACTCGTGTGCGTCCCTTGCCGTCTGCATGCGGGAGAGAGAGGGATAGAGCTACAGAGAGAGCGATCGCGCGCACGCTCCGTTGTCGTTGTTCACAGGATTGGACAAGGACAGCAATAGCGCCAGGCTTGTCTGCAGGACGGTGCGAAAGAGAACGAGGCTGAACGACTGAGGAGATCGCAACTCAAGGCGTATTAGAATGTAGAATTCCCAGACGCAGCACACACACACACACAAACGCGCGCGCATAGCGAAAAAGCATTTTTTGCACAAAAAGTCCAGCGCCGAATTTTTTATATTCTCGATCTCTGTTCTGCTGCGCTCTCTCCGTCTCTGTCTCTCGCCCGCCTTTATACTAGAGTCGGATTTTTGTGCATAGAACAAAACAAACGCGTCGCAGTCGCAGCGCTGCTGCCGGCTGACTAATAACTAACTAGAAATTGTGAAGAAAGAGTGTAAGAGAGTCTCCCCTCGCCACCTACCAACCGCCACTCACCCGCACACACACACACACTGAAGCAACCGCTTGAAGGTGGGCGCAAAGAGGGGGAAACCCCCTCAATAGATCATCATTTCAGTAGATCTTTCAGCTACTAAAAAAGAAGACATAAGAAATAGCCCATGCATATAATATTTTCTCCCGTTTTCGTTTTTTATTTATGGCAAAGATCGTTCGTTGTGTGAGTGAGCCCGTAGTGCTTACGAACTTTCAAGGCTAAATACTACATTTTCAAATTTTGTTTGCCGCATTTCGCTAGCCAGCTCTCTCGTTCTCACTCGCACACACTCACAGTCGCCTTCAAAATAGTTCTAGAAAAAGTCGAATTCGTTGCAGTCGTTTTTTCGGCTCGCCCCAAAACTGAGTGTGTGTGTGTTTGTTTGAATAAAAGCAATTATTTGGCTGACTGCGCTGTAGCTTATAAAAAGCCAAAAGAGCAGCGGCGAACGCGATTAGATAGAGCAGCCCAGTATAGTAGTTTGTTCAGTTGGAAACTAAATTGTACATATAATGCGAATGGCGAAAATAGAAGTGTAGAAGTACATACATACATATGTATGTGTGCGTGTGTAGGTTGCCCGATCGGATCAGATTGGTGTGCCATATCTGCTGCACCACCCTCGCAAACTTGTTTGCCGCCCCTCGCGGTCCCTCCCCCCCAACCATGGTCTTTTGCTGTGCTTTGCCTTGTCTTGCCTTGCTTTCTCTTTCTATTGTGTTTGTCCGAAACTTTGCTTTGTTTCTCCTCTGCCATCGCCTTTGTGCTCCATTCGCTGTCTCTAAGTATGCCAATTGTGTGTGGTTCTATTTTCAAGGTTGTCCGCGTTAGTTATGCACATACCCATGCATACACATACATACTCGTACACACATACACGCACACGTCATTTTCAACTTCCCTTTTCACCATCCACCTTCTCCCTTTCAGTGCGATAGGGACGAGGCGTATCAAGTTGGTCTACGACAGCTTACAAAGCATTCGACAAGGTCAGTCCACATCCACTTTCCCACCTCTGCCACGATTTCCCTTCCACTTGTTGCCGACTAGACGCAGACGCCGTGGCGCCCACATCACATTTCTACATGGCGTATCGCACACACTGCGAATGCCCCCTCGCAACTTTGCCCCCCTTTTCAAGCACCGAGTGCCGGCCAAATGTAAAATCTAACGGCCAACACAGACACACACGAAGAGTGGTGAAAGCGAAAGTTCTGTGCAAAAACTAGCACTAGCGGAGAGAGAAAGAGAGTGGGCGGTGGCAAGGAGAGCATTACAACCAGTTCAAATTGCAGAGTGCATCTGTGTGCGCGTGTGTGTGTCTGTGTGCGGCTAGACAAATGCTAGACACCAAAGGCGAGAGGGACCACCAACAGTCACCCACCAAACCAAATCCATCCGCCACTACACAACGGGGCATTTCATTTACATTACCATTTGCACTGCCGCACACTCAAACACACACACGTACATCGGTACCTATTCCAGTGGCCCTGTGGGGCATCTGATTAACGGGTGTTAATTCGCCTATTACGCTAATTGTAAGCACTTAACGGTTGGAGGAGGGACACATGGAACGAGCAGAGCACCCAGAGGAGGTGCTAGAGCGAAATAGCACGCGCAGAGGGAAGGAGAGATAGCCATTCAAAACAAAACCAAAGCCCAATTCTTCAACTCGTAAACTGAGTCCAAGTTCAAGGTCTCGCGTCGAATTCAATCGCCTCTGCCGGCGTCGCTGCCTAGCTAGTTGCGCCTAATGTGGAGAGTGAGATCGACAGAGAGCAGACGTTAGCCAGAGCGAGAGAGCGTTAGAAAGCTTGCCATTTCTGCGATGGTGTTGGAGCGTGAGCGCGACAAACACTCTCAAACAGTTCTCGCTCTTCGCCTTTTCCCATCCGCCCGCTTATCCTTCCAAAAGGAAGAGGATCGTACCAGACAGCGAAGAAGAAGAGCCATCACCCCGCACCCCTCTTTCCTGTCTGGAACTATTTTGTTGCTAAGAATATAACCTCACCACTTTTGTCTCGCTTCGGGTTCTCCTCCTTCCCCCCGCCAATATCTTTTGATGACTGCTTTTCCTTTGTTTTGTTTTGTTTTGGCTCTGCTAGACACCATACCCCCCCCCCCCCACTTCATCCATCCCTGAAGCGTTGCGAATATTCCCGCTGACAAAGTTGATTTCTATTGTTAGTGCGCTGCGACTGCGCCGTCAGCTTCGTCGCTCTTCGTCGTTCTTCGCTCTCTTTCGCTTAGTTGTTTTGCATTTTTGCTAATTTGACCTTCACCTTAACCTAGTCATCGTGTGTCGGACATTCGGTCGTTTACCCCGCGCGAATTCGCAAATTTGCCAGCAAAAGTCGAAAAGCTTCAAATCCATACGAAATCGCGAGAGAGTGGGAGAGTGGGAGAGCACGAACGTGAGTGGGCTGTGTGTTAGTTGATGGGTGGAGAGGGGCTCTGCAATAGTGCTAGACAGTGAGCAGTGCAGCCTCCGCACACCTCCTCACCCCCTCCCAATTTGCATATATGCGGACTTACAGTTTCGGTCGCGCAGAGCACTCATCTCTCTCACTCAACTATATCTATTCTCCGCTAGTTTCTATTTGAGCGCTTTTGCTGGTGCTCTCTCTCTAGTAGAAAAACGGGAAAAGACATTACGGTCGGTCGATAGTTTCGGCTCAACGATACCCGGTGCTGAACAGTTGCTCACTATTTATTGGCCCTCTTATTAGGGTTTTCTATATTAGTTGTAAATGTATTGAATAAAAATGTTCAAAAAGGCGACATGACTGCGCCCAGAATCGATGCGTAATATGCTATGACGTTACATGCTGCTAGCTACAGACCAATGTGCCAGCATGCCCCTCTATCGTGCAGGGTACGTGAACTAGCCATGTAAGTTTTGAAGCACTTCTCTTGAGTCAAATCAAATGGAAAGACCGCGAGTGGAATTGCGAATAGTTTTGCGCTAGATCGCGCGTACATTTTCCAACGTTGCTTAGTTTCGTTTAGTTCGCAGATCGGATTGGTTCCTATCCCTCCACGGATTTGGAGTTGTTTCTATTTTTTGTTGGGTGCTATTTACTTGTGTTTTCGGTGTCTCTTCCCAGCAAAAGAGGAAGTAAGTGAAGTGAGTGATCGTGGTGTTGTGCGCGTTGATTTTTGCCCCTGTCATTGAGGTCTTTGAACTTGGCAAGCGTTCCACCCGCCGCCCCTCCTCCTCCGCTCATCGTCCGCGCAGTGCGTTCCGTTTCGTTTTGGGATTCGTGCAACTCCAAAGTGTGACGGCGATTGCGGCCATTATCGCGAGCTTTTCGCTTCGCCCGGTAACCGATAAGTGTTGCGTTGTGCCCTCTCCGCCGCCTGCAGTAAACGCTCGACACAACCAAACCCCTCCCCCGCCCAGCGCCGTCGAAGGGGGCCAGGGCAATCAGTTATTGGCCCGCCGCCGCTCTAATGAACGTTGAACTGCAAATTGCAAAGTCGTACGAAAATAACAAACAAACGCGAAATGCGAATCGCTCTCTCTAGCGGAACATCCGCGTCGCTCGCAGCAAGTGCGTTCACCCCTGGATGTGGATGTGGGCCGCCTATCGGGAGATCACTGTAAGTATTTCGAAGGAGAAAAGGAAGAGAGGGAGGCTAAGTAAACTGCGCCATTTCTGCTGTGTTCCCAAATACATACAATTTGCATTCTGACCACCCATCAATCTATCCCGCTCTCGCTTGCCAAAAAAGAAACATGGGAATGGCGAATGTTGAGTTGGCAGAATTACTGCAACGTAACTGCTTTTGTTATACCGTTTTATCGAATAGGAATAGGTTCTAAGTTGCCAGCGCAGCAAATAAAATTCGCGAAAACTGAAATGTGAAGTTCAATGTAAAAGGAAGCAGCCGAGTGGGAAAAGTAAATAAGTGGAAGCACAGAAGCCTATCGAAGGCGATGAAGAAGAAAAAAAGAAGAAGAGCGAATGCAAAGCGAAAGTCAGCTGCACTCCCCTTTCTTCTGCCGCCCCTCGTCTCCACACAATTTAATTCGCATTACATGGGGATTTAGCATGTTTGCCTCTTGCTTTTGCTTTTAGCTCGACTGCCTTCCAGTTCCAGTCCCATTCCAATTCCCGTTTCCATTCGCATCGCACATATTGATATGGAGATGCGTTTACATAGGCGTTCGTGTGTACGATTGTGCACATGTGTATGTGCGTGGCCAGCTCATTAATTTTATAGACCATTTTGCGCAATGTGGCACACATACACTCGCGATCAATTGACACACATACATGCACACAAACGCACGCTGCAATGTATTAGCATTTCTCATCAAAAAGCTGCTCTCTGCCGACGTCGCCGTCGCTGTCGACATCGCCGCCGAGGTTAAGAAACTTTTGGGGTTTAATAACATTGCACAAGGTTATTAGATAAAAAATGTGCTCGCCGCAACCACGAGAGAGAGAGCTAGGGCTCCCCCCTCTCGTTCAACCGTTCTCCCAATCACCCGTTCTCCCGCTCTCTTCCCCTTCCTGTTACCATATCGCCATTCGCAATCCCCTTCCAGTACCCTACTCTCTGTTCGGCTGGAATCGTATCTGATCGGATCGCCTCGTGTGTGCGAATTTCCAACGGGAAGAAGAAGCGTGGGGGCTGAAAAGGGGTGCCACAGGGGGCATTATTTTTAGGCCCTGCATACACACATCACACACACACACATTTTTGTGTTTCCCAAGTTTTGTGTATTTTTCGGGACTGGCAAATTTCTTGGCCGTTGATCTTTGCCGTTCTTGCTGCTTCTTCCTTCTGTGGATACCGAATGTCAATGCATTGTTGGTTGCGAATGTGTGTGTGCTCGAGTGCGTGTGTTTGTGGGGGTACAATGCGCATCTGGCTTACCAAGTGTACACATTTATTTTTTGTGCCCATTATTCGCAGCGCTGTTTTACCCGACTCTTCTTTTTTTTCACTATGCGAACAGTCTGCAGTCTGCAGTCTGCAAAGGGGTGATCAATGTCCAGAGGAGAGGGATAGCCATGGGGTTAGGTCGCTTACCATCACAGTCACGGCCATTGTCACTGTTTATCACATTTACCGTTAAGCACCCGGTCTCGGGTTACCCGTTGCTTGCATAGCCCGAAAAAAGAAAAGTCCCATCTACAACGGTTTAGGGTTTATAAGATATAAGACGACCCTCGATGTCTCGCCTGTGTCTCCCAAGTCCCCCGTCCAACTTCAAATGAAAGCTGAGAACCTCTTCGCTTGAAAAAGTACACAGTAGAAGAACAAGAAGCACAAGTGAAAAACACAAAACTGTCAACGAAAGTGCAGGAAATAAACGAAAAAATTAACCAGCGATCCGACCGTTGGCAGTGCATCGAAGAAGAAGCCCAACCCATTCCCATACACATGACCATACCCCTACCCATTTCCAATCCCATTCCCCGTGACGTCCTAGTACCCCACAACTATGAACATGACACTCATGACCAACTGACTGACTGAGCAAGCCGAGCAGGAAGAAGCAGCAGGGAAAGCGCAGAGCAGAAGAAAGGGGAGTTGCAGTGCTAAGTGCAGAAGAAAACAAAGTGAAGAATTGTGCACTCCGAACGAGAATTGCTCTGGGATAAGGAAATGTATTGTTCAAAAGTAATTAAATGACGTATGTACTTTTAGGACTAAAAATCCTACTCATAAAATAGTAAGAAATGATTTCTTCAAGATGCTTTAAAAATTACTCCAAATTTGAGATTAAGTATTTTCAAAATCTTTGGCGTACTTGTCTTCCATCTTCAATTGGCTGTCTCCTGTGCCGGGGCAGAAATAGAAACATCGCGAATGAAGCAGAGGCAGGTCGCAGAAGAAAGGAGAATTGAGAATTGAGCGCGGAGAATCGAGAACGGAGAACGAAGAACGCGAGGGTGACAGAGACAGAGGCAGAGGCAAAAGGGGAAAACTGGAGAAGAGTTATCTCCTAGCCTTTGTGCCTGTCCCATTTGTTTGTCTATCCGGCTTTTGGCCTTGGAGTAACCGTTTCCGAGAACTTGGGAACTCGCCTATATGTATGTCCATGTGTCTATATGTCTATAGCGATAACTATGCACTTTGTATGTCCCTGTCCTCGTCTGTTGGCTCTTCGCATTCGCGTTTGTGTCTGATGTTTTCTGTGTTTATTTTGCAACTCCTCGACTCACCGCTCGCAATTTGCGGCGGCCTTGAATGACACGATCATTACGCTGATCGTGCTCATCATGATCATCATCGTGATCCCTATTTGTTACTGCGACGGATGCATTTGTGGCTGCTGTTGCACCCAAACAAGTGCTCCGTTGCTAGAACATGAGTCATGTGAGTGTGAGTGGAGAGCTGGCAACTGAAACTCTGGGGAGCTGCTGCTGCTCGTCTGCGTGCTTTGTCCACTTGTGGCGATGCGGCTCTCAATTGGCCGCAGTTTCCAGTTGATTCCAGTTGATTGGGCTTCAAGGCTAACGGAAGTGCTACTGGTTGCTAGTCTGTTGTGCAGTTTCTCTAACTGCCCGCTTCTGTCTCTGAGCCTCTGATTACCACTAGCCCCAAGTGGGTCGCCCAGGCCGTTACCCCGGTTCGGATGTCCTTTTACTGTTGCTCCACTCATAAGCTTCCTGGAACTCAAGCTGGCACTGGAGTGGGCACTTGTGCCCTTGCCGCACTGCATTTGCAGCATTTACAATCTGTGGCAGCAACAATTGCAGTGCGGCAACAACAAGTTATGCGCCGACAACCTTGAATGTCGGCCAGTCGCACACAGATGGCTAGCACGCACACGCAGACATCCTAATACACAGACACTGACACAGGCACAGGCACAGACACAGTACGCAGACAGCGTCTAGTCGGGGCCACCACTTTGGCGAGTCTCCTCCATCTCCATCTCCTCCGTCTCCTCTGTCTCCGCCGCCTCTGTTTTCCTAGCATCCAGCTATCCGACAGCCACCAGCCACCACATTCGCATCCCGAGCTTCACAGCACGTCCCACGTGTGTTCCCCACACCCCCAGCCCCTCCTGGCTCTGACTGTGGCTCTGGCTGTGGCGTAGTCTGGCTGCGTCTCTAGTTTCTGTCGTTTTATGCTTTTTTCGCTCTTCCTTTTTGCTAGGCACGCTTCGTTGGCTGCCTGCAATTTTCATTCAGTTTTTCTCTCGTCGCGCGACTTTCCCACCCCGCCCCCACCGCTTCTTTTCCTCCTCTTCCTCGCGTTGCAGGAATGCAGAAAAATGTGTTAGTGGAGTAGTTGCCATTACGTCACCTTGCTGTGACTGTGCCTGTGCCCATGTCCGTGTGAGTGCGCCAGTGTGCGAGTGTATGGGTGCCGGTCTTTGTGGCTTGCAGATGGGGAATGGGAATGGCTGATGATGGTTGTGGATGGGGATAGAAATGGGGACGGCGGAGTGTTGTTGTCGTTTGAGTGACTCGTCTGGGTCTCGGTCTGGGTCTGGGTCGCCCTAACAACTGGGAGAACAAAAAGAAGAAGCTGGCGTTACCACCTTTCCTACAGATCGGTGGGTGGAGCAGGAGAAGCAGCAGGAGTAGTGGGGACCCTGTCACCAAACCGCTTGACTGCGTGCCTGTCTGGCCATTTGAGTCTCGCTGTTGGCCCAGTTCCAGAAGCAAACCCATTGAAAGCAAAAGTTTCAGAAACACCACCGCTCCTCACGTGACTTACCTGCCGTAGAGCTAATCCTGAGATTGATTCCTGAGACCGATTGCGATCGAAATAGAATCAGCAAAAGCCTGAGTGGGTTGCTAAAAGGATACTATGTATATAACGAGAAACATCAACAGAAAAAAAAATATAAACGCAACGAAAACAAAATTGGCGTGGAAGCAAGCTGCTTGCGGATGTGCAGATATACAGATATGCGGATATGCGGATGCCGATATTATGTGAACTTGCGAATTCAGCGCGACTTGCACTTTGCGCGAGCGATTTACGGTACTCAGTTTGCAGTTTGCAATTCGCAATTGGCGATGAGCTGCCACACGACGTTTGCTCAGTGCGACGCTGAACAGCAAACTGCAGTTCCGCCGTTTCGGGCTGGCTTTCGATCGTTCCCGAACCCTGCCCAACCGGCCTTCGTGTTCGGCCGAGTGCAGATCCTCAGCTGCCTTCGCCTTGGCCGTGAGCTTCACGAAGCCTCAGTCTGACTGACAGACTGCAGCCGAAAAAGCGAGGAGTGGCGGGTAGCGGACAAGTGGGGAAGTGGGGAAGTGGGGAAGTGTGGAAGTGTAGAAGTGGAACAATGCAGCGCAGAGTCCAGGGGTGGAGAAGCTGAAACGGGGCTGAAAGAGGCGACTGAGGCTACTGTGCTGCCCTGCTTCCTGCAGTGCATCTGTATCTGTAACAGTATATGTGTCTGTATCTGTATATGTATATGTAGCTGCATCTGTATCTGTATCTGTATCCGTACACTCTGTGCGTCTTTGTGTGCCTTTGTATGCAGATGCACCGAAATTTTTGGACAGTTCGAAGGGAGGGGTCTAGGCCCGGTCCGTCCGCTTTTGTGACTCTTCATCAAAGTGCTAATGAGGAGAGCCGAGCCCAAAGGCAGAGAGGGAGAGAGCAGGCAGCTGCATCGGATGACTCAAATGTCCTTCTTATGGATCGGGCCACGAATCCGAATCAAATTTCAGTGTGTATCTGTACCTGCAACCGTGTGTGAGAATATGGATGTGTGTGTGTGTGTATGTCGATATAGATCTGGATGCTAGGCTCCCTCTGCCCCTAGATCAAGGAGCTTCCAGCACGTTCGGTTTGCCCTACAAAGCAAAGCGGATGGGGTCGGATGGGATGTAGGAAACCCTTACCTGGATGGTGCGGTTGTAGTTGCGCTCAGTAGGTGCATCCTTGCTCATGGCGGCGCTTCATTGGGTCGACTACTTGGGGATGCACACTGATTATTCACTTGAACTTTTGGGGCTTTGGGTTTTTGGGGTTGGCTTTCGCTTTTTCCGCTCCTGATTCTGCGATTCAGTGATTTAGCTATTCTTGGATTCTTAGATTCTTTTGATTCAAAACGCGCGCGAATCGCGCACTAGATGGTTTGCGTCCTTTGGTCTTTGCTTGGGTGCACTTGACAAAAAACACAAAAAAATAGAACAGAGGGAATTGTCCAGTCCTCGTGTGTGTGTTGGATACTGCTGTGGTGCGTTGGTGCGGTGGTGCGAGGGTAGGCGTGGGGTGGGCACTAATGCTATTCAATTCGGGCTCAAACTTAGAAATGGAAATTGAAATTGTGCGTTTAGGCTGAACTAACTTTAGTAACTGAACCGATCGAATTAAAAAGCTCAACTGAGTTCCGAAAAAATGCAGTTAAATGTGTTGGGCTTGTGCCGCTGCCCTCTGCCAGTGTGCGTGTGTATTGGTGTGTGCGCGAGTGTGTGCGTCTGCCCAATTGAATCAGAGAATTCGCTGTGCACCAGTGTTTGTGATATATATGTGTGTGTGTGTATATACTTATGCCGCCTGTATGTTTCATTCGCTTTTTTCGCTTCTTGCTTTTTACTTTTTACTTTTTGCCTTATTTGCTCGCTTTTTTGTTATATACTTCTCGTGTGCGATTGTGTGTTTCCTTCGCTTTTTTGGAGTGCAGCGACGTCGACGGCGGCGGCAGCGGCAGCAGTGCGATCTGCGATCTGCGATCTGCGTTCTGCGATCAACTCGATCCGATCGCTGCAGTTTACAGCGCTGCCTGCAGCGCAGTCGCCAAAAAAACGAGCAAATTTTCTGCGCATGCGACGGCGGCGAAGCCGAGCAAGCGAAAATTGCGTTTTTTTCGGGGGTTCCATGTGTGTGGTTGTGGTTTTTTTATTATTTTTTTTTCTGCTGTCCGTATATTCTGTTGTGTTTTCTGGTATTGCCCATTTAGAAGTTTTGTTTATTCATTGTCAGGCCGACAAAATTGGGGGAAATGAAATGCAAAGTCGTCGGCGAGCGAACGAATCAACGAGCGCCGCCCACACACCGATGCAATTACAAACGCGAATGTTTGGGGCAGATCCGCAGATCGGCAGCGGCAAATTGTAAATAGAGTGATATGGAGCGAGAGGGGTAAGGGGAATGGGAACGGGTAGGGGAATATGCAACTTTCCCCCTATGTAACTCCAAAGATACAGAAAGCGGTACATACGCACACAAAGTCGGCGGCGATCGGAGCGTTTTTTTTTTTAGGCAGAATATCGTCGTGCGTCTTCGGCTCGGAATTGCCCGATTTCACGACCCGCCTGTACCCCCTTCCCACCATACCCCCACAGAGGGTTCCAATTGAAAGTGTAGCCCACATTTCGAGCCCCATCCCAAACGCAAACCCAAATCCAAAGTCGGCCTGTTTTTAGGGCCTTCCCCTGCCTTCCCTCCCTTGCGTCACCCTTTGGAATTGCATTTTCTGCTGATGTTGGTGAAGAGTTGTTTAATATTTTGGTTACCATTACCATTACCATTACCGCATTTTATTACATGGCTCCCCTGTTTGCCATAACCCAGATTCCCATTTCCCTGCTCCCCCGCCCCACCTCCTGGCACGCACAAAGACTTAAGACCGAAGACTGCAGAGCGAAGATTTGCTGGCCCTGAGGAGAAACTGAGCGACTGAGTCTGAGAAACTTGTTGCCACTTGCATCTTGTTTGCCAGTTTTTTTTTTTGTCCGAATTTAATTGTTTTTGCAGCGTTTTTATTTTACTGCTGCATCCCCTTGTTGTTGTCGCCGATATTTTTATGAGCTGTTTTTGGTTTTTTTATTTTTTAGATTCATGCGTGGCGATTTTGGTTTTTTAATTCTGCTGGTCTCGCACTCACGTTAGCATTTTTCAAGAATTGTCTTGAGTGTTGTTTTGTTAAGGTTTCCCTGTCTGCAGTGACCTCTTGCCGATTCATAAACGTATAAATGTATCTACACGTACCATATACACAACATTACCTACGTACCCATAATGCCTTTATTGCTGCGTCTCGTTCGGTTTATGGTTGTTTCAAGATCATCGCAAATGTCACCGAGTCACAGATTAGCCAGAAAGAGGCGAGTCGCGCGGGCAGGGACCACTGTAGTCGCTCTAAGCTCCGCTCCTTTGTTGGGTCTCCGGTTTCGGGTTGGGTGCTTTGCAATTACAACCGGCATTAACCTCTAGGCGGCGCAAACGGAGTCGCAGGCAGCCAACAACCTCGACAACAACCTGACGGCGTAGACGCCGACGTCGAAGGCAGAAGGCAGAAAACAGCGACTGCGAAGGCGAAATGATCACATTGAACTTGTCGATGTCGTTTGTTCTAATTGAAACTGCAGTGGGTTAGTCACCCGCAGTCACTCGCTCCCGCTCACGCACTGGCCATCTCCATCCGCCGACGTCGATCTCTCTTCGCCTGCATATCGGGCGTATACGTAATACGCGAGGAGGTCAACGACGGAACCGCCAGCGATATAGATGGGGCGCGAGCGAGAGAGAGAGTGAGAATTAGAGACTGCCCTCGCCAGCCGTGAAACACCAGTGTTTACACGAGAAGCGCTTTGATCAAGTTCAACGCCCGCGATCCAGTCGATCCAGTGCCATTTCGGAATACAAAATACAAAATACGAATGCGAATGCGAATACGAATACGAATCCGAAATGACTGGGGAATGTGCGATCAGAGCGCGGAGGAAGTGCAGCAAATCTAAATAATGGGTTTGGGAAAGATCCCGTATCTGGCACACGAAGATAGTCAAGTGCACGAGGTCGTAAACAATATCGGCATACAATATTTTCCTAGCTTCCTCTTCGTGAAAATTACAAATACCATAGGATACCATTGGCAATGCCAACTATATGATGTATCGTACAAGTTTGCCATCGATTGGAATATATATACATATATGAAAACTCGAGGTGTTTTTAAATGCTTAGCATTGAATTCAGCGTACAAATATTTGGTTATCTACGTATATATATTATATATGTACCAGAAAATGGGATATACCGCGAAACACTGGTTTCGAATATGATTTGGAAGGGAAGCACATTGGTGGTGGAATTGATCAATACATAAACAAAGACCCTTTGATGGAAAAATCCAACCTGCATCCGTACTTTCAGATTAAGCAGCAGTACATGTACTGCCACAATAAATACCGAATCCACTAAAATGAGCACACTTACATGTCTGAATTTTCGGCTGAGTCAGGTGCATGGGATCCCCTAGAGCTGCTCTGGATTCCGGTGGGTGATCCGACTCTGGCTGAGATCCTGGAACTCCGCACGCCACACACTCTCACTTTTACTGGGACAGTTTGTCAGGGTTTTTGTTGCGGTTGCTCGCTACTCTATCGGTTGGTTCAGATTGCATTTGATAGTATTTTGATTCGTCCCCGGATCGACTGGTTTATCACTTGATTTTTGGGTGTTCCTATTTTCTTGACTGGCCTTCACCTCGATTAGATTCTAGATTTGATTTATTGCACAACTTGTCATCTCTGCGGTACACCAAACAAAAAGAAAACAATCAACAATCGGCGCGGTGGAAACGGTGGAAATGCCTAAAATCCCGAGATGCTGTCCTTGCCGCATTAACAATCACTTGCAAAAAAAAACAAACTACACGACAGAACAATACACACGCACTCAGTTATCTTTGAGCTGTGCTGAGTTTGTGTCTTGGCATCCGATTAGAGTCGAGCTGAGCTGGGACGTCAGTTGGGTTTCAGTTTCAGTTTCAATTTCCGTTTCCGCTGGTGGCTGATTTGGGTTTTGGTTCGCGTCGCAACACGCGCACGTAACGAGCAACAAACAGCAACTAACGTTATTTTTAAAACCCAACTCGATTCAAGTCCAAGTCGCAATCGCAACGGCCAGGGCCGCTGGCAGCGACGCCGGCTGCGGCAGAGCGGCAGCAGGACCGGCAGCGCCAGTAGCGGCAGGACCTGGCAAGGAGCAGCCGAAGCGCCGCCGAAGCCAGCCGAAGGACTCCCGAAGTCGCCGCAATACGAAGGCAGCGACGCCCGCCGACGGAGCTTTGTTTTGGTGCCCAAGCTGATGCTGCTGGAGCTGCGCGACCGTGGAATAGAAAGTTTAGCACACAATTGAAGTCATTACAAGCGCGCTGACACACACACAAACGCACTCACGCACACAGAAGCGATTGGCAGGGCAAGGATAACGGATTACGGATTACTGATTACTGATGACGGATACCAAATAGGTAGCGCCGAATGCTGTGCTACGTTTCGCTGACCATCCGCCGCCTGCACTCGCTCGCTCCGCACTGCCAACTGGATGCTGCACTGGACGCGGTCCACTGGCCACTTGCCCCTGGCCCCTGTCCGCCATCCGCCATCTGGCATCCCCCCTCGCCACTCATCCAGATGCTCTGCCGCAGCGCTGCCATAAAAATCACCCGCCAAACAACGTACTAAACACTCATTACTCATTTCGCTGACTTCCCGCCCACCCCCTTCCGACACAACAACAACTATTCGCTCACACACACGCACATACACACACACAGCGACAGACACACACACACACGAAGCAGGACGAAGTTTGCTCTTTTTTTCTGCGTGTGGCGTTAAAAAAAAGGATGCGACTGCGACGCCGACGGAGGCTGTGGCAGCGGCAGCGACGCCAGGCAAAAAGGAAAATCAGAAACAAAACAAAAATGCGAAAAACGAACGAAAATGCTAAAACCAAAGCGGCAGCGCAGCAGAGCAGCTGAAACAAAAAAAAAAAAAAAAAAAAAGAAAAAGAAAAAAGAAGTGGAAAACGGCAGCAGCGAAAAAGGAAATCGGGAAGAGGAGGATAAGAACCAGCAGCGGCAGGAAAAAAGAGTCAGCGTGTGTGTGTGTGTGTGTGCGGCGGTGGAAAAAATCTATCCGCAACCAACCCCACTGCATGCTGCGTCCACCCCCCGCCAACCCGGCAAACCGCCTACCGCCCGCCACCCCCCGCACACGAACACAACAGAGCAAAGCACCGCACACACACAAACAACCCCCGTGCGATGCCGGCAGCAGTGGGAAATTTAAAAAACGCGTTTACACGACGACACGAGAGCGGAGCGCGCGCAAAAAAACGCCAACGAAACAGGACGAGGCGAAAAGCGAAAAATAAAAAATACTAAAAGTTGTAAAGCACGAAAATAAAAAGGACTCACACACACACGTTCATAATGGAGAACTACGAGCTACTACGCCCACCGCCCACCGACTTCGAAAGGGGAAAGCGACGCACGAAAATAACCAAGCGAATAAAAAAGGATGGCCTGCGTGTGTGTGTGTGCGAGCTGAAGAGCGTGACTGTGCGTGTGTGAGGAGAGCCGGTTTTTAAATTTTAATTCGTTGTCTTTTTGCTCTGTCCCGCTTGGGCCTTTGCGTCGCTCCCCATCTCGCTCGCTCTAGCCCCAAAAAAGTATGCAACGCTTGCCCTCGGAACATGGTATATGCTGAATGGTTTTATTGAGGGGGGTGGGGGGTTGTGGGTAGCGATGCCGAGAGATAGAGAGCGGCAAGTATCCTTTTGCGTACCCCGATCTCGAGGATCCATTTACCTAGCGGCCTGGCGGCCTTCGGAGCCGGTGGATTCCCTTGACACGGAACATAAAAAACCAACTAAACTAACGAACGAAGGCGAAGGACGAAGGACTCGCGACTAGGCAGCCACGACGTCTTAACGGTTACTAACTGCCCAAGACGTTGGCGATTTCGGCTGAAACCGAATGGCTGGCTCGCAGCATCCTCCTTCTTCATTCAGTCTGGGCTTTGGCGTGATTCGGAGAAAAATAGAGAACGCAGCCGGTGAAAGTCAGTCGACGCAACGGCGACGCCAGCGCCTTGCCTTGGCTGCCGCAGGAGGTCAAAGTTGAGCAGGAGCACTTGAAGACTAGCCACCCGCCATCCTGTTGCTCGCAATGACCGCCCAGCCACTCAGCTCCCTCCCCCTCGTGGGTCATGGAAGGTGAGGAGTTGAGGAGGCGAGGTTAGCACTGCCAACTACGCACATACAAATGAGCGTAATAAAATCAAATGCTGATAGTGTGTAGTTGGACGCATTACCCCAAATCCTCCAAATCCGCCCTATGTACGTGTGCTGCTACTACTGCTACTACTACTACTTCTACCACTACTAGTACTAGCTCACCCACACAACAGCATCGCACCGATTCGAACACAAACACAAGGGCAAACACATACACATACACAAGCACAAGCACACACAGCGGGCAGTCAAAGCAGAAGAAGAAGAAGAGTCAGCAGCAAAGCAAATCTACTACACGCAATCTTCATTTTCAACGCCATCAAAGCCATTCCAATCATCATTATCGTCGCCATAATCATCAAGTAAAGTACCCACCAGTAGCGCCTCGACGCAGGACACCCGCCCCCGCCAGGACACCCCCGCCCCCGCCACGGCGCCCCAAGAAGTATGCTATGCTGGACGGGATTCTCTTCTCGCCAGTGCTCTTCGACGTCGGCATTGGGATGCCAACAAGTGCGCCCGAAGTATTATTTTTCCTCGCTCTCCATATTTTGGCTCCTTTTTCGGCCGAAGAGAGAGTCACTGTGCGTGCGTGTGTGTGTGTGTGTTGTAAGAAAGGGAGAAGAGGCGTAGAGGAGATGGGTGCAAAGAAGCTGGATAATGATGTGAATGTTGACGTCTTCGTTGTAGTTTCGCGTAGTTCCTTCTGAATGGGAGAAAGTAGGGTTGTGCCTCGAATCGGGTTAGAGAAAGGCAAAGGCAAAGGGAAAGCATCGCATCCTGGCAGCCGGCAACTGCGACAAATTACTTAAGCTGCATGTGGCGCGCGCGTCAGGCTGATACTTTCTGCACTCGAAATAAAACGCACAGGATAGGTCCAGGCTAACAAAACTGGCGAATAAATCTGTGATTTAGACACAACGCAACCAAAAGATGGTGTGATTTGCTCCATGATGCAACTATGATATTTCGTTTCGAAACTCGGGGGAACAGGGACTTTTATGTGATAATCCTTGCCATCGATAAGGCTCTCTAAGGATATTGCCTGAAGTGTAGCAATAGTTGCACATCTACTGGGAGCCTAGGAGCCTGGGGGCCTTTGTGTGCTGTCGCTATTTTTGCAGCTGCATTAAAATCTTAGAAGACGGATTCCCCGTTTAACGGCATGCAGCCAAGCACACATATGGAGCTTCTGTTGGCGGTCGTTGTTTGCTGCATATAATTTAGATTTTCGTGCCACTCACACGAGCCAACCAACAGACAAGAGGGGGGGGGGGGGGCGTTGGGCTGGTAGGTGCTTCGGGTGTTTTGGGCTCGTCTTCGTTTTGGGCCAAAGTTTCAGCATATTTGCTAGACTTGCTTTAAATAACGCGCACACATATGCAAATTATTTTTGAGTGTGTTGTGTGTGTGGGGGGGGGGGGGGGTAGCGGGTCGAGTGAGAGTTCGGTTCGCAGTAATTAGCCAATAGGAATAGCTGGAGCTCGTTCGCTGGTGTGAGTGTCCCGGCAGGGATGTGTGTGTGTGTTCATTTCTTCATGTGTTCATATGAGCCATCCCTCACATGCATGTTTGTCATTTTGGCTTTGCCTATCGGATTTGAGCTTACTACAAGACAACTGCGTGTTCTGCCCGCCCTTTGGTTATTTGCCCATTTGCCTGTGGCATTTGATCCCTGGCTCTCTGGCATCCAATTGTAGAATGTATGGTAAACGGTACTCACCTGCGATCGGAGTCTGCTAGAGCTGCAAAATAAAAGAGATGCAGTCGGTTAGTGGTCAATTGCTCAAGGTCAAGTTTACATAGGTGCTTAGAGTAGTACTAGAAGTCTGCTCACGTTTTGTAAACTAATCGATTTTTCTTGCATTCTACTCTATTTCAGATTATTCAATGCCCGCGGTGCACATCAAGCCCACAAGACATGTTCACGAACTGGTAAGTTGCGACCAATTATTAATTATGTGCGAGGCGCAAAAAGGATACCACATCCATGCATCTGCCTATGTATAATTGTCGAAGAGCCAAAGAGTAAGCTTCAAGTGTCAGAAGCGAGCCGAAATTGGTTGCTCCACCTACTTTTTGGAGCTATTGTTTTTTTTTTATTTTTCGCTCTGCTCTCGCCTCTTTTTGTTTTGTTTAATATATTACGCGTATGCGGTAGGGGAGGCGGGGTGGTGGGACTAGGGGTGGTGGCAAACACTAGACACCCCCAACACAAACACACACCCACACACACAACAGCCAGGCAGGCAGGCAGGCAAGAAAAATATTAACCAAACAGAGCGAGTGGAGCGCAGCAGTTAAAAATATTTAAAAATTTTCAAGTGGGCGATGGGGGAGGGGCGCGTGGCGGCGGAAGAGGGCATCCAAAAAGCATGCGTGTGACAGCAACGGGAAAGCGGGCGATGGGGGAGCGGCGAGAGGGGCAGCGGGCACCACCACTTTTGGTTAATTGCCAAAAACAACTACAAAGCGACAGCGCAAAAAACGGGAATGGCGAAGGGAAGGGGAAGGCAATGGAGGCGGCAGTGGAAAACCGAATGGGTAATACCCTCGAAGGGATCGGATCGTATCGGGGGTACACACACACTCGCACACACACATGGCAGGAGGAGTATGCAAAGAAAGTTGAGCTAACCCCCTGAACCCCCCAAAACCCCTTCCCTTCGCCACCCGCGAGCTGGAAAAAGTTGCGTTCGCTTTTGGTGGGGCTTATGTAAACTCGCTTCTTCTCGCTCCCACTTGCTCGCATATTAATATGTAACCATATAGAACATTTTCCAACTGCCTACGCGCGAATGTGTGTGTGTGTGTGTGTGTGTGCGGTGCTCCCTTTTTATTATTTCTCGCGTCGCAGCCAGAAAAAGGTACATAAATTGCAAATGTATTTGTGGAAAAGTGCGTTGTGGTGCGTGCAGATGAAGAGCACTCATACCCCAAACACACACCGCCACCCACCGCCTACCGCCCACTTTTGGCTGCGTCGCTGCCAAGCTTATTTTTTAATTTGTGCGTTCCCCCTACCCGACAACCCACCTCTGCCCTACTCACTCGTTGCCAAATAATTTTACATTGGACTCGCTGGCATTCGCTTCAAGCGTAATATCCTTTCTTTTTTTTGGGAGAGTATACGCTTTGCAGTTCTATCGATATCAACAAAGATCGTACCTTAAATCGTATTTCAACCCTACTTTGTATCTGACCGCCAGGGGATCACTGGATCATTAGGCATCTATGAAGAGGATATTCTTTTCATAGTATCTGATATTATTTAGTTATTCCCATCAATCTGTGCGATTTCAGGTACATTCAAGTTTTAGTAGTTTAAATGCCTTTGACTTTGGGTAGAGTATTTGAAGTGCGACTCCTTGATCGGTCTCCCCTTCCGCCTTTGATGGGTGTACTGTCCTAGCTACATACGTATATTCATGGTTGCTTTGAATCGGCTGTTTGTTTTAGCCTGCGCCGTTCCCGATCCCTATCCCATATCCCATATCCCATATCCCATGTCTCATATCCCTAACCCACATACAACTACATCCCCTTCGAGCACTTTCTTTTTCGAGAAAACTTTTTGCTTTCCTGCCGGATTGTGCGTGCCCCTTTGCTTCCCGCTGCCCCGCCGAGCCCCTCGACCCATCATCTTGGCTCCTTAGCATTCGCGCTAGTCTGTTAGTGACAGTCGACGGTCGCTGCATTTGTGAGCAGCGACGACGACGCGACGCGACGTCGAAGCGGGCAGCAGCCAATTTAATTTTTCATATGTATGTACACAAAGCGGGCCAAAAACAAAAAAACGGCAAAAGTTTTTCTAATTCGCATTTGTATTTAATTTAATGGAGCTCCCTGTCTCTCGTCCCGGCCCGCTTGCCACCCACTTTCGCTGCCATCCAGCATAAAATCCACCTCCTGCCATCACCCATCCTCCATCCCCCATACCCCAACCCCCAAAAAAGGCCCTCCCCCACCTGCTTCATTTGGTTCGCTGTTCGCCCTTTTTTAATGGGGTGCTTTATGACAAACTTTAAGCGCGCGCGACTCTAAACATTAAAAGTGTACATGGCCCATGTGAGTGTGTGTGCTTGGGGCTTAGGTGAGTGTGTGCCTTTGTGGCGAGAGGGGTGATGCGGTGTGTGGTGAGGTGGGGTGGGGTGGTCGTGAAGGGGATGCGCGTACTTCTAACACCGCCCACTAATGCCAACTGTGCCTAACTGGTGGAGCGACCTGCTCTCTCCGCCTAGTCTGTGTGTCTGTGTGGGCATGCTTGCGTGTGTGTGTGTGTGTGTGTTTGCGCATATGTAAAGTAAGGCCCCCCACCGCAAGCTCCCTCCCCCTCCAGTTCCACCTACGGCTCCACTCCATTTTCCATGCCATGCGTGTGCGTGTCTGCGGAGTAATTTTTTAACTAATTTTCTATACAAATTTTTAGCATGTCGTTCGGGCCCGCGCACACACTTTACATTCTTTTTGCACACATGAATATGTACGTATATGCCGTGCGGTGCGTGTGTGCGTGCACGTCCTTCTAGGCGTGCGTTGGTGTGTGTGCCGCCCGCTCATTCGTTCGTTGCAAACTGTGCGCAGTCTTAGTGCCCGCAGTGGAGCCAGGAGGGGGCTCCCAAACCCCAAACCCCAAACTCCAAACCCACGCTTGGCACCACATCGAAGGAGTCCCATCTGATTGAGATACAGCTGATGCGACCTTCAAATGGAATGACAATCACAATAGATCCGATCATCAGACTTTGATGTTCGGTTTTGTGGGTAATGATCGTAGTGGTAAGCGATCGACTGCAAGCCATGTCGTCCCTTCTATTCCGATTTGATAGAATGACAGTTGAATTGAGGCCTTGATGGAGACTGCGGAGACTGGGAGCAGGGTGAAGAAGTGCCCTTTTTTTTGGGGCCATTTTATGTGAAGTTATGGGGCGCTGGCAGTGATTCGCATTGTTTGTTAGGCAATGTCAGCTGCCAGCAGATAAAGCCGCCATATGTGTCTGTGTCCGTGGCGGTACTTTGGTGGGTTGGTGGGCAGTTGGACAGGGGGGCTGGGGGCGGGGCCCTGGCGACGCGTCGCTGTTAAATATTACATCAAAATAAAATTAACATTTCATTTGGCGGCCTTTTTTTAACGCTCTATCGATAAATTTCGCCATGGTGGTCGGTGGGATGGTGCGATTTTCGTCGTTCATTTTGTTGGTTCTTTTCTATTTTTAATAAAAAATCATTACATAGGCAAATATAAATATTGCCGGCCCAAACCGAACCCCCGCCGGATTGTATACATACTACATACATGTGCATGTGCAGAAATGCTGCGGTAAAAAAAGTCGGGCATTATGTAGAAAAAGCCAGTGACGCCAAATATTTTTTGCCATTATTCATGGGGCTTTCATTTTTCACAAAAATGCATTTTAATTGTCACATAAAATAATTTGAGGCATGGTGGTGGGACGGCGAGCTTCACCAGCCGGTCAGGTGGGGCGGTGGGGTCATCGGCTATTGCCATGTATATGTATCCAAGCACTCATACTCGCATATGCCGATTGCAGTCGATAGCGGCGTTTTATTAGGTATCTGTAATCTGAATTAGGGTTCACTTTTCGGTCAGTGCTGTTTCCTCGTCCAGCCCTCCTCCCTCCGTCCTTCCACCATACCACTCCCTCCCGCCCTCGGATGGCCAATAATGAACTCGGCACCAGTGGCCCTCACCATCCGACCAGTCTAACTGATAACCGAGTGGAAATCAAGCGCGCAAAGTGTCCGCAGCAAAAAGTTAATAATAAGTGGATGCAACATTTTTATAAATACATTTTATTTAGTGCAGCACGCCACGGTGATGGGGGATGAAGTGACATGCCAAAGTCCTCTGCAAACTCCCCCCCCTCCCCCTCGCGACGGGTAACTTTGCTTGTTTATGGAGTCTGGCATAATACTATATTTTAACCGATGAAGCAGAATGGAATGGGTTCTCCACGCATAGAAGGAACAAGTGCTGTTTTGAACAACATACGCGCTCGTAAAAAATAATACAACTACATCCGCAGACGCGCGCATTTACTACCTATTACAAAGCCCAGCGCGCAGAGCGGCTTCAGTTCCCAGATCCAAAAACCCCGCCGACGGACTAAAAGAAAGCTTCCAGAAGCTGCGCGTGGTGCCACGGACGGCGAGCGACAAAATCGCAATCCTTGAACACATACGCGCGATTCTAAAAAATTAATGTCGCTTTCGTAATTTGAACACACAGGAGCAGGCGCAGTCGGAACGCGCAGTTGTTAGGGAACGCGGATCTCCAGATCCGCAGGTCGAAGCGGTAAATACCCTAGGTCGTAAGTGGATTCTCAATACTAGAGGCTATAAAAAGAATGCATCAGCACCAATAAGCGTGCAGCAAAGTATGCAACACAAAACACACTCATCAGTCGTTTCAAATCGAGGGTTTTCAAACAACATTCGATGTATTTAAATGATAACTGAAGTAAAAAGTGCCCAGAGATTTTAAATGAAGTACATCTAATAGAATAAGGGTACAAGTAGCGCGTTCTTTCGCTGCAAATGGGAATGCGACAGAAGCAGAAGCAGACTCACTTAAAAATTCGAATGTTATAGAAAAGTGAGCGAAGCACGACGGCGAAAAAGAAATTGCGGGAAAAGCGAACGGTGAGGGAGTGGTGGGTGCGGGGGGTGGCACACACAAAGCGGAGCCGGAAAAAAACGAACTCAAATTACATAAAATGAAAAGTTCTCGTTACGCGGCGCATTTATTGTGCCCCCCCCCCCCCCTTCCCTACATCAGATTGCTCCTGTCGCGAATCCTGCTTCTAATGCTCATCTCTTTCTAACTCGGCAGCGCCGTCGGAGCTTTTGGGGGGTTCCCCACCGGCCCTCCCCCCTCACGAAGCTGCAGCCCGCCCCCACCAACTGATTACTACTTTTATTGCTAGCAAATATCTGAACTTTCTTCTGCTCGGCAAGGTGAGGCTGTGTGTGTGTGTGTGTGCTGGCTGGTCTCTCTTCCTGTGTGCTTGTGTATGTGTGAGCTTAGCTTTTTAGGCGAATGTAAAGGGGAAAGTCGGCGGGGGAGTGCTCTTGTAACTTGCGCGGAAACAAGGTTTTTATTTCACCATTTCTTTCTTTACTTTTCACTTCGTTTGCCCCACCCCCTCCTCCCCCTTTCTACGCAGAACGCGGCAATTTCGCTTTAGATTTTACTGCGCGAAATTCTTTTTCAAGGCAAACCACCCCCCGCACGTGTGTGTGTGTGGCTGTGTGCACAGAATCGGCTGCCGTTGTAGTTGTGTATTATATTTTATTTTTTCAATTTTTGACGACGAAGCAGCCGCGCTGCAGTTGCTAGTTAGCAGCCCCCTCCCCCCTTCCCTTCACCA
Source organism: Drosophila melanogaster (assembly GCF_000001215.4). Taxonomy (NCBI): domain Eukaryota; kingdom Metazoa; phylum Arthropoda; class Insecta; order Diptera; family Drosophilidae; genus Drosophila; species Drosophila melanogaster. Next base: position 1,599,279 of record NC_004354.4, on the reverse strand, counting down.
GCGACGCCTTCATCTTCGTTTGCGGGTCTCGATTTTTCGTTTTTTAACTACGTGTTCGTAGTTAAACAATCCCGTCATGTTCACCCTGCTGGTATGTGAGTGTCTGCTGGCACGAGTGTATGTGTGTGTGCGCGACGCGGGCAGCGACGCCGGCAGAGGAGGCAGTGGTAACTGGGAGACGGTAGATGGGGGATATGTGAGTTGTGATTTAGGAGATGGGAGATGGTAAAGGTAATGGCATGGCAAGGCTCAGAAGTGCAGGCGGGATAAGCGGAATTAGTTATGGCGAGAATGTGATTTTTTAGACGCCTGGTGCACAAAGAACATTTGCTTTCCAACAATGGAATTGCATCTGTTGGGTGCTTTTAATCTGTTTTTTTTTTTTTTTTTTTTTGGAATCTCCTAGTTTTCTTACGAGCGTCAAGGTTGTTCAGAGACAAGTTAGCATAAACGTTGTTCGCTGTAAAATTCTCTCGGTGCACTTTCCATATGATATGTGGCAGGGTCACATGAAACCAACAACCAACTCCACCCCCAAACCCACCGCCTCCTCGCATGGTCGAGTGCGGTGCTTAGAGTTTTTGCCCAGGAGCTGAATAGATGCGGCACCCCTCCGATTCAATTCTACATCGCAGACCCACAACTAAGTACTGAGCAGCCTAAAAAAAAGTACGGCGAAATGAAAACGAAAGGAGAGTGACTGAGACGGGGAGTGGGAGCGAGAAAGAGAAAGAGAGCCAGCGAGATTTTCAGTAACTTTGAAAATAAAAAGCACACGAGGGTTGCTTGATATATTTCCTTTGCATTGGCTATGCCGCCTGTATGCTCCTGGAATTAGTTGCTGTTGTTGTAAGTGGATATTAGGGGGATATGCTGCTCAGCGAGCAAGTGTGCTTGTGTGTGTGTGTGTGTGTGTGTGTGGGGGTTAGGAGAAGGGCATCCTTTTATATTTAAAAACATGCTCATTTCAATATCTAAGTGCGGGTGGTCCAGCCCACACTCCTTGAGGCACTTATTATTACTTTTAATATGCTTCTCTTGCAGCGCTCTCATCTGTGTGTGTATGTGTGTGTGTGTCCCAATGCGAGTGTGCGTGCCTTTTTCCCGCTTATGCTGTCTGCTCTTTTTTAGTGGTCGCATTTAAGTTGGGTTATGTGCGTTGCCCCCCAAACCCCCCGCTAAAATGCCCGTCCCTGGAATGAATGAGCATACGCAGACTAAAAACGAAAGTAATCTTGACAGGGAGCTGCAAGCCGTGTAGATAAAAATCGAAAAAATCTACGGGCGCTGATGGCAACGGAGGGAGCGCTGTGACTGGAGGTCCTGCGTCCTGTACCGCTAGTTGATTCGCTTTCGCCCACAAGCATGTGCCACCCACTCATGATGAGGGAGGAAGGGAGGTTGGTAGGTGGTAGTGGGTAGGGGGTAGGGATTCGAATTATCAACTACTGGCGACTGTTTTAGATTTATAAAGCTTCAATTATTTATTTATGTTGCTGCCTGTTCCGTGTGCGGGTCATAAATTAAATAAAGTAAAACGCAACCAAGGCAAGCACCTAAAAACATTCGGCGAACACCGAACCGCCAATGCCCCACCTGAAAGTATATGTTTCAAAAGTGCGACCGAACGTATTTAGCCAACTTTCGGATAGCACATTAAACTATAAGCTATACACTACACACCGGCACAGAGAAGTACCGTTTCTTCATGGGAACACCTGTCCCAAGACATGTGCCGCAAACAGAGGGTATCACAATGGTGGCGAGGTGAGGTGAGGTGGCTGGCAGGCCGTTGGTAACAAGGAATGCCATAAAACATACAAATGGCCAAATAAAACATTTTAAATGTGCCAACAACAACGAAACAAAAATAAGAAAATAGTATTGTGCTTAGAAAAAAAAAACGCAGACAAGAGCGTTGGTGATGGCAGGGGTGGTGGGGAGGGGGGGGGGTCGTGCTTTCTGGGGGCCACATTAGATAGATTAGATTAGATTTTTTATGCCTTCAGCAAGGACGGGGTTCGTTGTTACGTATGCCAACTATGATCTAAGATGTATCAGGATACAGCTTCCTTCCACCTTCGTTGGTGCCATTCGGCTGTACTTGGCAGCGGGAAGTGGGTGGTGGGCGGCTTGGGGGGTTGGGTGGTGGTCGCAAAATGATTCGCAACTTTAACCCTCTGCGAAAAGCGAAATGGTGGAAATGGTAGCGCCGCACGGATTATTCACAAAACTAACATTTTCTAAAAGTTGTGCTTCGCTTCTCTGCACCCCCACGAGGCCCCCCCCTCTGGCCATTTGCAGGCCAGGCGTTGGAATTATCTGGCCAGGACCTCGTCTAGCATTAGGGCTTCTTCGGCTCCTTTAGATACCTGCTGCTTTTTCTGCTTTTATTCTTTTCCTTTCAGAGTTTCCTTCTTTTTATAGAGGATAGAGCTGCGTGAGTTGGAGCATGGTTGGGCGGGGCGGTGCGGGGCGGCGGTGGCTGCGATGGCCATCGTTGAGCGCACAAAAACTTAGAAATAATCACCGACATAAATCTTAAAATGGGCTGCCCTTCGCCGCTTTCCGCCCGCTCCCCTCATCAGCAGTTACTTTCGCCTAACTACTATGCTCTTACTCACTTAGGTGGGGATGAACGTTGTGTGGGGGGGGGAGGGATGTTGGTAGGGGATTGAGGGGTGGAACTGAGAGGAGAGGAGGGTCATCTGGCGCTGAGCGTGGCAAATGAAAAATAACTTAAAGGCACGTTTTGCGGCATTTTCGTGCGCTCGCCACTTCCTTTTCTATGCGACTTGTGTTTCCTTCTCCGCTGATTGCCCCACACTTCGCTGCCTTTGCCACTTGAGTGGAGTGGGGTATTCCTTTATATTATTGCACATAGTTGAGAGACAAAATGCGGCAAATTCTAAAATCCTTTCGAGCAGAAAAGCAGCAACAAAGTGCGTGGGGTGTGTGTGTGTGCTGAAAACTTTGCTTTTCGCTCGCTTCGATTTCGTTAGATTTTCCCGCCTAACCTCGACGGCCTCTCTGCCCCACCGCCGCGCTGCCTTGGCTATCCCGAGGCACGTGGCCTTCGCCCAACGCCAGCGCACAGTGGTCTAAGGTCATCAGCTCCGGCTGGCGGCTAATTCGAGGATCATTGTCATTGGAGTTGCGCTTGCAAAGTGGCTCGACCAGCTGCTCCAACAGCCCCGATTGTCCGGACTCGCGTTTTGTTTGCCAAAGTTTCTTTTCATTTTCAGCTGGATTAGGTGATAGTGGGCAAGGGGGGCGGTAAACGAGAAACGGAAAAGCAAGAGCGGTACGGAACGGCAGCGGTAGAAGGCACACACAAGTGTGGCATGTGCAAATATTGAATGTGCGCGAGTCACAATGCCAATTGTTCGGGCTCTGTTTTATGGCAGTTTGCACAGCCCACCAGACACTCTTCTATCAATAACTGCATCTGGCGAGCGATGAACCCACAGCCTTGGATTTTCCTAGCGCAAGCTGGCCCTGCGACCACTGTGCCCGAAATGGGTGCCAGCTGCCGAGGACCAAGGACGAAGCGAAGGACCACGGAACTAGCAACTAACATCTAAGCACCGCAACAACGGCCAGTCCCCATCCACTTTCAACTCCTCCCGGGTATTTCCCCACCCCCCCTCTCACCCTGTGCGTACTATAATTCAGCGTTCGCTTTTAATGGCTTTGGCGGGTGTGGGAGGTGGGGTGGTGGGTAGTTGTGCGGGGATGGTGCTTGTGGAAAAATGAAAAGAATATTTTATAGTTGAAAATCCGATGGCGTCTTAGAAATCTAAACATTTAACTTGCCGAAACTTTTGCCCGTTGCCAGCGCCACCACCACCACCATTTCAACCTCCACCCCCACCACCATCACTACCACCAAGGAAAGCCATTCCTTGAGCCACCCCGCTGCCGTGTCCCAGTCGCGACCGAAGCCGCGTCAAAGGAAAGCCGTCCTGTGGCGCTGCCTGAGCCACAAGTTGAGGTAGGCAGTAGCGAGCGGGGAGGGGAAGGGCTGCTGTGGGCGGATGGATGGGTTTCGGCAGTTTGCTGCGTGAAACTTACAGCAACAGCATCTGCGACTATTTCGCTGCCAACGCCGGCTGCGCTGCCTGCCCCTGCCACCGCCCCTGCCGCAGCCCCTCACCCAGCCGCATTTTACATAAATCTTCTTTTCAAAAAAAAAAAAAAAGTACGCAAGAAAGAATGAGGGAGAGCAGAAAAAATAAATAAACACTAATGCTGAGGCAAAGCAAAAGGAAATAAAAGGAACTAGAAAATTTAGTATCCACACACACACAAACACATACACACACACAGACGAACACCGATGAGCGGCGAAAAAGAGAACATTTTTTTATTACAGCGAGAAAACTTAATGGCTGCTGGAAAGGTGAAGGTGTAGCGCGGCGGGGTGGGCGGCGAAAGACGCTCACGAACGACGGAGACGAAGCGTCGAAGACGCAGCAATGGAGCTATAGAGCGATGGGGCTATAGGGCTGTGGGCCAGCGGAAGGAGTCCTAACCAGGAGATGAGTCTGCGTGGGCGCTCCAAAGGGGGTGGCAAGAGGTGGTTGCCGTTTTCGGCGATACAGCCAGCGACAGCACCGCATTCAAATGAAATGGAACATATTTCTTAAAATTCGCTAACTGCGGCGGCGAATGGGGTCGGTTCGATGTTGTCTGACCCAGATATATCCATGGAAACAGCGTGGCCCATCGGAAGACGGGTTGGGGGGGGGGGGGAGTCTAAAGTTTCATTGTGCGACACTAAAATAAAGAGTGCCCCTGCTCCCAACTACTGTCTCCTTACTGCCTACTTCCCACTGCCCCACTCCATACTCCTTACTCCCTACTTCCTACCCGCTGTCTCAGAGTGCCGCTCATTGATTTGGCCTTTGCGTTTCCATAGCTTCGCCCCTAAAGTGTTGTTGGTACGGCTGCGGGGAGCGGTGGGGTGGTGGAGCCATCTAAACCACTGTAGTTCCACCAACGCCGCCCAACCCCAAAGCCATTCGCGAACTCATTCAAGGATAGCAGCTGCGCCGCAGCGCAGTTTTATTCAAAAATTTTCTATATCTATATCGATACTTTTTATTTATTTCGCTTTTTGTTTCTGCGCTCCTTGCCGCCGATGCCGGCCTCCTTCTGCTCCTGCTGCCGCTTTCTGCTGCTTTTCCTTGTAGTTGTGCGTCCAGGCGTCGCTGCCTCAGTCGCCGCCGCAGTTGCCGGCGCTGTCGCGGCTCTGCCGCCAACTTCGACTTCGTCTTCCGACCTTGTTATTGTTGTTGCTGCTTTTTTCAATTTTATTTCTCTATATTTTTTACGACGCTCGAAACTACCCTTAATGATGCTGGCTGGTGGATGCTGCCCCCCTACCCGCCACTCCGCTGCCCGCTCTCCTCTCATCGCTCACCTTTCCGCTGCAAGTTTTCCGGTAGCTGCAGGAATCGAGAGCGGATGGGCAGAAGGGCAGGAATGGTTGCCAATCGATCACCGTCCGATCGATCGGTAATAGTCTTATAGACTGGTCTTCGCTGCATTTCGAATGGCTTAATCTGATTCCGATGGACCGTCGATGGGTGGCGTCTAAATTTTACATTTTATTGTTGTTCGCCTGTAGTTCGTTGCCGCTGTTCGCTCGGCATTTTTCCCTTTTCCGCTTTAGGGGTTCTTAAAGGGTTGATTAGGAGGAAGTGGCTGGCTGGCTGGCTGGCTGGCGGTACATATACATGGAGAGACAGAGAGACGTAGAGACGGATTCAATTGTATTGGCAGCGACTATCCCCCTGCCGTTGAACCCCTCCCTCTCCCAGGAAACCGAGACCCGTGCCCGGTCCAGCGTTAACTGTAATGACCTGAGCATGCCTTGATTTTTGGTTGTTTCGCTTTGTGGTCCACAATCCTGAGCCCAGAATCCGTTCAGTGCGCCAAGCTTTTTATTGGGGCCAATGCGAAATTATTAATGTGCGCATAAAGAACGAGAATGCCACCGATAGTAAAAGATTCGGCAGTTCTATGCGGTTTATGGCCTCCGCGTCTCTCATCCCATGTTATCCGCACGCATCACAGGAACCAGCCACTCCATCCCCTCGATTTCGATATCGGCCATAGGGTCCACAAATATCCCAGTAGGTTACACCGAACAGAAGAAAGGCATAAAGCCAGATCTTGTAGCATAGTGTCGCCATCTGGGGATCCCAAAAATGTGGGTCGAGATGCCGAAGCAACTAAAAGCGATTGATTGAAGTATACAAGATCTAGCTACTCATAGACTTTCATGCAGGTAAAGTCCAACCGATCGATGATCCCAGACTATGTAATCCCTAACCCGGTTCGCACACACACACACACACACATGCACACAGCGGCAATTGCTAGAGTCTGTTGATGTTGACACAACCATTTAATTTATTTCGTTTTTTATTATTTTGTTTTTTTTTCTTTTTTTGTGCGCCCATCATCCCCGCGTCTAACTTACACAAAAATCCTTTTACCTTTGTCGCCGCATTTTGGAGCTGTCGCAATCCGCGACTTTTCCCCCCCCCCCCTCGCTCCTCTTGTTTCTCTGCCTCTTTCGGACTAACTAAGTAAACGCGGCCCACGCAAAATGCGTTAAAAAATTAACAAAAAAATAAAATAAATAAAAAAAAAGGGAAAAGCGAAGAGAGAGTGGGTTCGGGCAACAACAAAACAGAAACCCAAAAAAGAGAAAAACCTGCAAAACAAGAGAAACTCAATGAGAAAAAACAGAAAAACAAAGTGCAAAAATGTGGCTGAAATAGTAAAAAAAAAAATAAGCACCAAAATGGCTGAAAAAGTTATTTCGACTTAGTTGGTGGCGGCACGATGGTGCGGGGGTGCAGGTAGCAGGGGTACAGTGGTACAGAGCCAACTGGGACTACTGTGGGCTGCCTCTAAAGTTTGTAGCAAAGTTAAAATAAACGGCAACTTGGAATTAGAGACACTTACACACACACACACACAAATGAATGTTAGGCAGCCGCCATATTAATGGCAATTGGGTGGCAATTCTCTGTCTCTTTCCCTGAGTATGTGTGTGTGAATGTGGGTGGTGGGGGTGCTGAGCGGGGGTACATGAATATAAAACTTTATTTTTATTTATTCCCTTTTCTCCTGTTCCTCAACAGGCTCCTTTGCCTCCTTTGCCAGCATCGCCGCACCGCGCACATAAAGCAAAATTTATTAGAAAACATTTCATTCTCATTCGGATGGTCTCGCTCTCCCGCGAAGGTCCTTCGTCCTTCGTCTTCTGCCTCCCAGCAGCTCCTCCGCCGCTGGAGCTACTTCATCTTCTACTTTGCTTTTTGCATGTTTATTCGCAATTGTTGTTGTAATTGTTTTCATTGTTACAATGCCAGCTCCTCTTGCTCCGATGAGTACGAAAAAAAGGTGGCCAAGGACTCGCGGGGGGAAAAGGCCAAAACAAAACAGAGAACCGACAACCGAGAGCCGAGAATGGTGAATGGTGAACGGAGAACGGAGAACGCTACAAAAATGTGTGGCAACATCTTTAACGTGGCTACAATGGCGTCGGCATAGAATTATTGCTCTGACTGCGGCTCCTGTTCTCCAGAGCACTCGCACCCCTCATGCTCCTGCTCCTGCTCCTCTGGAGTCTGGTGTCTATGCTCTACAGCTCCACACAGCTCGGGACTCCAGTCTCAGATTCAGTATCATTTTCAGCTGCTGCTACCGCCTTCCGCCCAGGCTGCCTGGCATTGTTGTAGGCGTAGCAAGGATCCAAGGATCCGAGGACTCGGGAACGGGAATGTGGCAGGCAACTAAACCCCAGATGGCGCACTACACAAAGTTATGATATAATTTGGATTTCTTTTCGCTAAATTGCTTGTACCAACAATAAATATGTATTAATGTTCACTGCCGCACCGCCCCACGCGGCCCCGCCCCGCACCAAACTGCCTCCCTTTGTGCCGTGAGTCCTGAGTCCTGGCTTTGTGCGGCTCTATGTGGCTGTAGCTGTAGCTGTGGTTCTGGCTCGCCTTCTATATTTATACGGTTATGCGGGGAGCGCTTTCAGTTAACATTTTTAATAATAGATTAGGGGAGCAGGCAGTGGCAAAGTATTCCTAATCGGGTGCTGCTGCGCGAGCTTCGTCTAGGACTCGCCACGAAATAAATAAATATAATATTTACATCAATGAGCAATGGGCAATCGGCTGGTGGGGGTGTGTAGTGGATGGGTTGGCAGCAACGCCACCCAACTAAACACCACCCACTCGCAAAAGCAGCCGCCGAAAAATGTCGGAAAAAGTTGAAAGAATTAAAAAACGACAGCAGCGCTGGCAGAGGTAGCGGCGTCGACTGCGACGGCGACTGCGGCTGCGACAGAGGGGCGACTGATTTACATTTTTAATTGTACGGCCAAAGGGATAAAAAGTTCTTTGCATACCTACATACATACATACTTACATACGTATGTATTTGCATGTACATACATACGCCGGATGGCAAATGGCCCAAAACTAGCTTAGATGACGTCAAGGCCTCCCGCAGTAGAGGATCTGAACCCCCCTTCCCCAGTACCGCCCATTGGAGGAGATACAGGCGACATTAGTCGCTGTTGTCGTTGTTGCCGCTGCGCCTGGCAACGCTCGAGATTAAAAATTAGGCAAAGGGTAGTTTAGTGCCGCACACACAGACACCGCACACACACACACAGAAAGAAGGGCACATCCATTATGTACCGTGTAATGAAATGAACACACAACAGTCACTCACTCACACACACGCACGCATTATAAAATGTGAGTAGTGTATGCTAATGGCAAACGCTACCACCTACCCACCCACCCACACCCCTACCCTCAGCGCTAAGTACAATTTCCCGAATGAAGGGATGGGGTAGAGAGTTGGGGGTTGGGGGTGGTAAGCAAGTAAAAATGGAAAATTTGTTTCTACTTTTTCTGTTTTCGCTGTCAGCGTCGGCGATGGAGAAATGCGTGAGGAAAGTACACACACACACAGCGATGATTGTGTCTAATGTATGCAAGTGTGCGGATGTGTGGGTGGCACCCCCTTTCTGCTAACACCCCCCACCCCCCACCACCATCAGCCAGCCTTACCCACCCTCCTCCACCCAAGTCTTATGCCACACGTCGTTTGCAATTTTTCATTTTAATTTTCATTAGCGTTTTTCTCGTTTTTCCTGCGTGAGCTGCGTTTGTGTGTGGCTATGTGTGTGCGTGTGTGCGAGTGTGTGTATGTGTGTGTTCGATAGCTGTCTTTTCTCTTTTGTTGCTCTGGCGGGCTGCGGGGGGATCTGGTGGGGGTTTTACGGACGTCTCTCAAGGCCCCGAACCGAACCGAAAAAAAGAGGAAAAGCCGAGGTTTCATTTTGCTCTGCTGCTTCTCCTTTCGGCTTTCTAAAATTCCGCACATGTACTTTGAAATTATGTAATGAGCGTATAAAATGTAAAAATGTTTTGCTGCGCCGCTTAAGTAGTGAGCGGAGACTATGGTGCTGCTTTTCGGCGGCAAGGGGTGCAACTGGCAGTGAGGGTGGGGTGAATGGATGGGCTGGGGGTTGTGGGTAATGGGTAGTGGGTAGAAGGGCTGTGTCCCTGACAGCGCGAGCGGGAGAGCAAATCAAAGTAGCGACAGAAACAGCAGCCGCGAAACTTTGCGCTCGCGTAATTTTTCAATTTGGCAGCGGAAATTGCCTAGGGAGGTGACGCACACACATATACCCACACCCAACACACCCACACACACACACTGGCAAGTGTGTATATCTTAACCCTCGTGCTGCCGCTGAAGCTTTGCGGAGCTCATGTGGCAGCTCCACCGCATCCTCTGGCTGCACCCCGACTCCCGCCTCCACCGCAGCTGATGCTTTTTCTAATAATTAATTTAAAACTTTTTCTTTTAAACTGAGCAAACCCCCCGCCACTGCGCCCCTCCGCATGTGGAAAGCATTTTTGGAGGCGCTACTAATTAACATGAGCGCAAAGGGCACCACGAGGAGGGTGGTCGTGGGCGGTGGCGAAAGGAGGCAAGGCCTTTGCAAAGGCGGAGCAAATGAAATCTTTATTTCGGACAGTCGCCATTTTCCTGACACACACACACACATGCTACTACTACTAATTGACCTGCCCCGTTAGCAACCCTCCCACTGATTACTTTCACCATTAGACTATTAGACAAGGAGAGACCCCTCAACTCTGAACCCTGATCCCTGACCCCGACCCCGGAATTACCATAAGCCACAAGTCAACACACTCACATGCGATTTCATAACCTCTCGAGCAATATGGTTAACCCCTGCCCCGCCCACCAATCGTGTTGTTTTTGTCCCAAAAGTGAGCGATTCGAAAGCGACAAAATAATCGGCATTTTATAACCTATTATCCGCCGCCGGGGGTTGCGTGTGTGTGTGTGGTGTGGGCTGACCCCTGACCCCTGCTCACCGACCTCGTAACATATCCCGTTGCCGGCAAATGCAAATCAAGCCAGCCGCAATCCTCACGAGCAGTGGGCCATGTAAATGAGCCTAACCCTTTGCCTAACCCCTGACCTTGCAACCCCTGCCCAAACCGGAATTGGAAATGGAATTGGCCAACCCCAACCCCAAATGCCAACGCAAAGCATAACGTATGTGGAAATCTTTGACGAAACACTTAGCGAGATATGTACATGGCTGAAAACCTGTTTGACTTGACGCCCCAATAAGTGATAGCGCTCATGACGACCCAACTGGTTAACTGGTTATGTCCTGTGCTGAGCTGTCCCGTCCTGTCATGTGTGTCCCATCCTGTCGTGTCTCGAACGTCCCTTCCACTCGAGTTGAAAGGGCAGGGGTCAAGGGTTATACGACACCACCAAACACACACATGTGGGTCGGTTGGTCGGGTTAGATTGGGATTGGGATCTGAATCAGGATTCGGATTCGGACTCGGACTCGGGAATTCGACTTTTCCCATTTCCATCTCTATTTCCATTTATTTTCACTTACTCTCTGCTTTGTTTGCTTGTCAACATTGTCTGCCGGCTCGTCGTTGTCTTTCAGCCGCGCCATGTGTGTGTGTGTGTGGTGTACCTAGTGCCACAACAACTTGTCTGTGTCTGCGGCCAAATGGGCGACGCTTTTCATTCGGGGTAGAAAATGATGAAAATTTCCATATTATCGAAGTTCAACTAGGAACTGGAAGGGGGGGGGGGTGGGGTGTGGCAAGGGGGGCGCGGCGGACAGCAATGTGTGATAATTTGTTGATTTGGGCCCGTTGAGCTGAGCTGGGCAACTTGTTGCATACCTCCCGGCGCAACAATGCTAACAGGGGGCGGACATGGGGCGTGGCTGAAGTGGTCTCGCCGTGGGAGTGGCTGAGAAATGGAGATGTCGGTCCGCATGTGTATTTTGATGCCGGACGTCAAGGACACGGCAAAAGACGTTGTCTGGCATGCCCGTTCCGTTTCATTCCGTTCCCCTCGCTCTGTCTGTCTGTTAGTGTTTGTGCCTGTGTGTGTGTGACTGGGTGAGTGTGTTAATGTATTCATTGCAGACCCCGGACACGCCGCTTGCCGGATACCGGAAGTAGTAGTCAGCAAGCCATAAAAACTTAAGGAACACACTGCCACACACATTTGGACACAAGAAGCAGGAGAGCCGGCGAAGCCGAGGCGAGGCAAGGATACTACATGGAGTGTGAGTGTGAGTGTGTGCTTTTTTCGGGCATCACATATGCTCCTGGCTGGGTGACACACCCACACACATTGGCAGAGGGGCACAGACACACAGACAGGACGTTCATTTGTGCTATCTGCGATGGCGAAGGGGGTGGGGGGGAAGGAGGAGAAGGTTGAAGCAGCTCGCCTTTTCCTTTATCTTCTTTATTTTCTTCATTTTTTTTTTTTTTTTTTGGCCAAGACGAAGTGAAAGTGAGTCACATGCCATGACGACAGCAACAACAAGCACGAGGGCGTCGTCTTCACTTGCTTGGTCAATTGCCATGTGAGTGTGTGTGTGTGTTTGGGTGTGAGGGTGCGAGTGTGGGTGTGAAACGACCTTGGCCTTGCTTTCGCCTTTGTCGCTGTCGTTGTCGTCGCCTTGTGCGTGTGTTGGGCACTGCCTGCCTGCTTCCCCTTTGTCTGTCGTCCTGCGTCCTTCGTCCTTGACTCTGCTCCTGTAATTTTATGCGGATTATCACTGCTCACCCACCGTACACACATACACACACCCACAGCGGTGAGACGCCTGTGTTTGTCAGACAGACAGGTAGACAGACGGTGGATGGGTGGCCCCTCGCACCTTCCAGTCTAACCCCCGCCCCACCAAGATGGCAGCTTCTGTTGCTGCTACTGCTACTGCTGCAAGGTCAAGTCTCGAGCCATCTCAACGCGGCTCGGTTGCCAGGCAAGGCCACAGGCTGGTTGGTGGTGGGTGCTGGCCAGGAGTGAGGTGTGATGGAAGAGCCGGAAGTTAAAAGTCCATGGCAGCCGTGGCAGTCGTGGCAGCATCAGCAGAGCTTGGGAAAAAACAACAGCCACGAGAGCGAAAAAACGACAAACACTTGAGAGTTGGCATGGACAGTGTGGATTTTAATTTCAATGGCTGGCCTTGGTCTTGGTCTGGGTCCTGCTCCTACTGCTCCTGCTGCTGCTGCTTCTGGTTCTGGTCGTGGTCCCCTTCCATCTGCACCGCCCACCACCCAACAGCCAACACTCTCCACTCACCAACCATCCTCCTGGAGTGTCTGTGTCCGCGTTCGTGCTCCCATTGTCTGTCGGTCTGTGTGTCTGGGGGTTGGCGGTTCGGTGGTTCGGGGGTCTGGGTGTCTGTCTTCCGACAAACTCCTTAGCGGTGGCCACGCAACGTCCTTGGGCCTTGGCCCACTCAAAGGAGCTGCAAAGACGGAAATGGGTAGCTTGGCTTTCTCTGGGTCACGGCACCTGTTGCAGGGCTGAGAAAGATGCTACCCGGAAGCATTCGACTGGTAAGCTGAGAGGTTGAGATCCTAAGAAGCTGTGGCTCTGCATTGCATAAGCTCTAATTAATAACTTTGAGGGCTGCTGACTCAACACGATTGTCAATAACAATTACGGCCTGTCGGTATATTGTTATTGTATATACACATAGTTTTATGCCCGCTCACACATTTGATTTTTAATTGAAAAACTTTGCTGCCTCTCGAACGTTGAACACGAAAATGCAATAAAGCGCCTCGCCAGCGCTACCAGCACACACCACCCCTCCCCCATCCAGCAATTGTCTTAGGCTGGGGCACGGGATCCATTAATGCCGCTCAGCCCCAAACAACCTGCTAAACTTTGCACAGAAAATTACAAGCTCAAATGCGCCGCAGGAAGATGCAGCAGCATTAAAAAGCAAAATGAGAAATGGCAGCGGCTTTCAAACAATAGCAAAAAACTATCAAAACTGACTTTCTACAATTTACACACATGTCCAGGCACACACACTCACTCACACACACACACACACACACAGACACACACACGCGCGCGCGCTGGGATATAACAAAGCAATACAAAGATACAGATACAAGTGCAAACGAACGAAATGAGTGGAAAAAATGTATAATTATTTTAATACAAAAGCAAAAAAAAACATATAGCGGCAACAAAAGCGAAATTGCATTAACAATGCAGTGACCCCGCCCCCAACCGCCCAATACCGCCCATCCCGCCCACCGAAAGCCACATATAGTACACATAGTGTGGCGGATAAGGAAAAAAAGAAAGATAGATACAAACACACTCACGCGCAAGGATAACATTATGTGGAGCGGTTATGCGGAGTGGTAGAGTGGCGAGAGTTCGGGGTCGAGTTCGGGGGGTAGAACGAAAAAAATACCGCGCCAAATTATATTATAATTATATTTAAAATGCTGCCGACGGCCCCGCCTGCCAGCCACGCCCCCTTCCTGCCTGTGTCCGCGGAAGTGGAGGCAACCAAGTAGAAAAAATTACTAATAATTTTGACGAAAAACGAAAAAGCGCCGGCTACAATTTCGCCGAGTATACATATACTCGTGTGCAGAGCGTACGGCGAGGACAAAAAAGCTAACCATATCCGGACTCCTCGTTCCTTGGCAGGCGCAATACCCTTGCCCGGATTATTGGATTATCGATCTCATTGTGTGATGCCCACATCGGAATGCGTATTCTCCTGACGCTTAGCTAGCAACCGAAGCTATGAAACAATCAAACTATGATCCATTGCTAGTTCTTGAAGGCGCAGAAAGGACATGAATGGATGAAAATCAAATGAAGCAGGACCTTCTAACTGAGCATTGCATATTGCATATAATATCAAGCGGCCATAATGACAGTGGCGTCGGAAGGGGCAGTTAACAAGTAACAGTAACAGGCGAATAAATTTCAAGCGCTTTGGGAACACGTATCACGTATACGCGATGTGTAACACGGCTGCCGCAGTGCAGCCAAACAAACGTTTAAACGAGCTGGCCCCGGGCGGAGCAGGGTGGCATAGTAGTAGAGGGGATTAGGAGGTCCTGGCCACCAGCCAAAACTGATGCTAACTATAATTTGCACTGTTTGTTGTTGCCAGTGTTTTAATTTCATTTGCCTACCCTGCAATCCCTCGGTGATTCACGACTTTTCCACGTTGCCCAGGCGCGCTTTTCCGAGGTACTTCCAAATCGAAGCCCCCTATCCCCGGCAGTCACTCACTCGATTCGTGCCGCTTTGTTGGCTTAATTTCGGCATTTTTCTCGCTTTTTGCAAGTAATTTATGTATTTATTATTTTTTATAAGTCGTATTTAGTTTGCAGGAGGAGCGCAGCTCGCTCGCTCGTTCGCATGTGTGCAATTCATTGCACTCGGCTTGCTTTTGGTTTCGCTCGCGTCCTGCGCTCCATTTTCGGTTTGGTATTTAGACAAAAACCCAATTGCGGCCCTAACTGGCTTTGGCATAGACAATATGGCTATGGCTATGGATATGGATGGCATGTCTGAATTTATTACAAATGCAATTTGTTCGATTTATCTTTGCAGGATAACCGGAGGCAGCGCCCCCAAGCCAAAGAGGATCACACTGGCGGATTGGCAAATATGGAGAGTTCGGAGGATTGGAGGAGGAGACCCAGTGCGGGTAATTCAATCGGGTCAGGTAGGCTTATTCTTCTAATTACGATCGCCCAGAATTGTCGAGCGAAAGATAAGGCAACCTTGATGTCGGTTTATCTGGCCGGCTGCGTAAGGCGCTGATTCCGAAGCCAAGGCCACGAGCTTATCCCCCATTTCGACCCCAAGAGTTCGTTATCCGTCTTATCGGCTGGCTGTGACAAATATTAGTATTAGACGGGGGCTAATCAGACTCCTTTTTGTTCACGAACCCAAATCGCAATTTGCATCTTCTGTCTATGGCGTGGCATTCCATCATTCCATCATTTCCATTTAGCGGAAATCTCAGCTCAATGTGCTCTGCTCTAAGGGGTTTGTTGGGACTGCGTTGGGGCTGGCTTGGGTTGGCCCCCGCAATTGCCAATCTTTTTATATATGTTCAAGTAATACTTTGCAACTTGGCTGCTCTCGCCGTGTGGGCGTGTTGTAAATTTTGTGTCTAAACGCAAAGCAAGGCGAAGGGAATAAAATAAATGCAAGGGCGGTGGAAGCAGTGGGGGCTTGAGGGGAGCTGCTGGCTGTTTGTAGTGGGGCCCAGTAGTGGGATGTTGTTGTCGGGCTGTGGTACAGCCCGGTAGCCCGGCAGCGCAACCGTTCAATCAACACCCCATTTGACTAACAACAACGACGACGACAACGACTGCGAGGGCAGATGATGCCTGAGGGGGGGGGTGTGGGGTGGTAGTGCTCTGCCTGGTTGGTTGGCTTGCTGGGTGGCCTATTCCCCACAACAGACCCCGAATCGCCCCTGCCCTCCCACCGTTCCCCCACAAACACTATTCTAACATTCGCGGAGCTATAAAAATATTTTTTAACATTTCTCGCGCGAACATTTTCTTTTTCGCGTTTTCCTTTTCGTTCTTGCGCTCCTTCGTCTGTCCTTGCTCTTGCACAGCACCTCCCCAACCGCCTCCACAATTCGCCCCCTTATCCTTCCCCAACAGCCACCACCCACCGACGTTCGCCCACTGCTTGAAAAGTTTGCGTCTGTTTGTCTTCAGAACGCGGAGATTGGGGTTTTGGTCGGAAGGTCGCTTAGGGTTCTGAAAGGGGGTCGATGGGGGCTTCTTGTGCTGCTTTCCCCTCTCCCTCTCTAGCCAACTCGGCAAGAACGTAATGAGAGGCGCCCCCTGTAGGGCGTCCCGAAAAATACACAAGCAAAAATAGAGAAAGATGGAGAGAGACAGAGAGCGAGAAAGGGAGAGAGCGACGGCAACCAAAAATAATAATAATAATGAAAAGTTTACTGCATAGAAAAGAGCAGGCACAAAGTATTGCAAAAAAATAGAGGAAGGAGGAGGATGGCGGGCCATGTATTTGAAACTAAACTGCAAAATAGAAAAAGCAGCTCCGTTGCTTGAGTTGCGTGGGGGGGGGGGGGTCTGAAGCTCTGCTCGGCTTGACTGCACATTAACTTGATGCTCCTCCCGCGGCTTCCCCTTCCCCCTGCGCACTCTGCATAAAGAAAGTTGTAACTATGAAAATTTTATAAATTCCACAAATTTTTCGGCGCTAAGAAAGCCGAGACTTGAGTTTAGGGTTGCGCGGGTGAGTGGGGCTTGCCTACTCCGGTCGTTGGGGGCGACGCTTGTGAGGATTGGATTGAAGACCATACCAGACCAGATCCGACCGCCTTTGATAATATGAGCGCTGGCATTTGCCCACCAGCCTCATAGTTGGCAAACTTTGCAGCGCTCAGAGTTCTGCAGTTGAGCAGTTGAGATGGGCCACTTGAGGGGCGTTTCTTTGATGGGATTGCCGCCGAGGCGCGGATTAACTCGTAATGCCTGGCCACGGCACTAGTGGCTGCTTCTAAACCGTTTTAGCTGCGATGCAGGCATGGCTAGTTGGGCGTCTAGTTGGGAGCCTAGTTGGGAGTAGCAGTAAGCAAACGCAGTGTTGGGTGATTGCGGGGCGGGGGCGGCTGTTGGTGTCTTTGGCAAATCAAGAAATTTCAATTCAATAAAAGTTAATAAGGATGTCTGGTCCGGGTTCGAGTTCGAGTGGTGTGGTGGCCCAAGGAGGAAGATACTCCGCATAGCCGATTGAATTATTTATAATAAATTAATTGCGCAAATGAAGTTGGAGGCGCGGCGCGTCTCTCGTCCCCGGCCACGCCCACATCCCGATTGGCGGCCAGCCGATAAAGCAATTAGGCAATAAAGTGCTCAGTCGGCAGCCGGCTGCATTTCCCGGGGGCACTGCAGACCCTAATCCGCCATCCGCCATCCGCTAGAGGCTAGAGACTGCAAATTAGTGGCTGATGGGGTTGCGAACGCGTTCTAAGCCCGCTTCCTCGTCCTGAATTTAGATTCTCGAATGGGATGGCGAAGGGTGTGGGAGGGGGTGGGGGTGGGGATAAAAAAAAGCGGCAAATCGATCGATAATTTTTAATGTAGTCGTATTTCTTTTTAAGCACTCTCTATTACCTTTTTGGCTGCTGCCTGCCGCCCCAAGTTTCAGTTCAGTGGAATTCGGTTCGGTTCGGTTTTCTTTTGTGCGCTCCCTTTTTAATATTTACCCAATTCATCAAAAAATAAGTAATTATAAACTTTTCAGTTTTTCTTCTGCCGCCTTGCGTCTACATTTTCTATGTGTGTGTCTGTGTGTGTGTGTGTGTGTGTGCGAGAGTGAGCGTTTCCCTTTTACAAAACGCTTTTCTTTCCCTCTTCTCGAAAGGCTGTGCACACAGCTTCGATGTCGATGTCGATGTCTTCCCCTTGAAGCCGCGCCACCCCAAACCGCCCACCACCAGCAGAAACCGCTCACTCCTCAAACCGCCTGCCCTCACCCCTCCCCCCTTCCCATGCCATCCGTTGCGCTCCCGCCGCTGTACGCGCAAAGTAGAAAAAAATTGGAAACAACCCCGAAAAAAGAAAGTTTTTGTTGTATAAGCGAAAAACTAAGCTTCTATTCAAATTCTACGCCATCGAGTGCTTCGTTTTTATTATTCATTCATTCCGTTCTCAACCTCGTAGCCCCTCCCCCCCCCCTCCCATCGTCACACTACCCGCCTTTGTTGTTGTATTTTTGGCACAACCAAAATGAAAGCACGAGGAAAAAATGGGAAAAGTAAAAAGATGAAAAATGTAAAGAAAGAGGAAAGTTTCCGATTACAGTGGGGGAGGTTCGAGACAAGGGGCTGTGGGCGGGGGAAGGTGGGTGGCAGTCACTGTATTGTAGGCCCAGCACAAAGCCAAGCACTAGTCCCCCGCCCATTTTCCGCCCACTCCGCGACACACACACACCCACACACACACACACACACACACCCACACACACACACACAGACAGAGAGAGAGAGAGAAGCAAGGAGCAATACATGCGCGTCTTTTGAGCATAAGTAGAATATAAAAATTTTGCGATTATGAATTTGAATAAAAACGATACGAAGGCAGCGGCGGCAAGTACGCAGTCGAGATTCTGCCTCAGTCGCTGCCGACGCCTCTGCCCCTCATCTGCTGGGACGCTCCTTGGGTGGATTAGAAGCAACCATGGACAGAGGCGTGGCAGGGGGTTTAGCCCAGTTTCCCACGAAACGCACAAATCGCCCGCAAAATAATATTCTCAATCATTTTTTTCTGTTTCGATTTAGAACTGTGTTTTGTACTTGGGTAAAGTAGCTGGAATATTCTTCAATGCTCTGACCCGGTTAAACTATTTATGCAACTGATTTCGGCAATTCTACATATGTAGTATTAACGGCAATCCCTCTAATCCAAAGATTCTACGCCCATTGCAGATGCTGCGGGTAAATAGTCTGCGCTGTAGTTGTTGGCCCTACTTTTCCGATTTCGATTTTTTTTTTTTTTTTTTTTTTTTTTGGTACATTACATTTTTCATTCGGGCCCCCGCCCCAGCTCCTGCCCCCACCCCTACCCCTTGGACCCCATTTGTCCCGCTCCCCGAGCTTAAATCACAAAGGCATCGTCGATCGCAGTCGACTTTGCTGCCTTGGCATAATAATAACACAATCAATAATAAGGGGGAGTGGCGGGAAAATGTGAAATAGTAGTAAATAGAGGATTGCTGTATTAGAGGCTGGTGCCGCGATGTGTGCGCCGCACGAAGAAAGGCGGTGGGTGGTCGGTGAACAAGGACGAAGACGAGGACGCAGTCGAAGGCGTTGGAGAAGGGGAAGGCGATACGAAGACAGCGACAAGCGACAAGAAGATGGCGGAGTCGACGTTGGCAAATGTTTAAGCTAAGGATTAATATTTTTATTTTTTGTTCGCCTTTTTTAGAATTTCGTACTTACATACGAGGCAGTTTTCCCACTTTTCCTCGTCGCTCCTTTCCTTTCCTTTCCCTCCCGCCTGTCTCTGTGGGTGAGTATCTTAGGTGTGTGTGTGTTAGTATCAAAAGGATGGCGGGCAGGAGACAGTGCAGATGTAGCAGAAATCTTTGTAAGCACTTTTCACTTCTGGAAATTTCTTTTTTGCCGCTTCTGGTTAGCTCCACCCCACCCCTTCCCTTCGCCAACATCCTCCAAAGGACGAAATGATGAATAGAGTTACACAAATAAGAAAGCAAGAAGGATGTCTGCCGTGCTGTGCTGTGCTGTACTGTGCGTGTGTGTAGTTCAAACATGTTTAAAAATTTCTATAACGACGCTGGCTTTGATAAGTGGTGGAATGGAATAAACAGGAAGTGGACGGGGGGTGATTGGAAGGATGGGGGCTGTTCGGCAATATCTTCTAGTTCCTTTTTTTAATATTATTTGGATTTGACGTTGTTCCTTGCCGTTGACGGGGCAGGGCATGCTTTTCATTAAAATTTTCCCCAGTCACTTGGCAGCGGCGGGAGTCGGGCCAAATGATTGATAGCTTCGTTGCGGAGGAGTACTCCTCCCGATTGTCATTCCCGGTGACAGGACGGGAAGATGAAGAAAGTAGAGGCGCTTCCATAGCCGATGATTTGGCCAGGCTCCATCTCTCTCTCTCACTCACTTTCACTCTCTCTATCTCTCTTTACCTATCTATCTCTCTCTCCCTCGTTGGAGACAGTGTGATAAAGGGAGCGCATTGCTCGTGTGCACGAGATACTAAATTTAGCGCTCAGCGATCACTGAACTGTGCTTATCAGCCCGGATTGGATTGGATTGGATGGTGCAGCTCGGTGCGAGAGGGGAGGAGAAGGAGAGCGGATCGGCGCGTTGCGAACTTCTAATATTGCCGGCAAGTCATAGGCGGAGAGTCATTGGCAAGCGCCGGAGTCAACGGCCGCCGCCTCGAAATCATCATGATCGTGTGATGATCACGATAATGATCACCAATTCGATTTGGGGGTCGTGAATCATTGCTTTTGGCCAAGTCAATGCTCCGACGCATCTAAGCGCCCTGTACCGCCGGAAAGCTTCGCACGAAGAAAGTGTGGATCGGAGAGCGTGGAGTGGAGAATGGAAAATGGAGAATTGAGAATTGAGAAATGAGAGTGCAGAGTGCAGAATGTAGAATGGGGACTGTGCAGAACGGAGAGCGCAGAACAGCGACCGTCGCTGCCGTCGTCGCTGCTTAGTGAGATCACCAGCACGGCATGCGAATTTATATGTGCATGTGCATACCCACGTCCACACACATACACACACTCATACTTATACTCTCTGTTTAACTTGTTTGCTATCTTTCTACATCGCCCCTGCCGCTCCTCTGCCGGCCCTCTGCTGATCCTCTGCCGCTCTGCCTTGGCCATGATCGTTCGCTCGAGTCGTTGGTCGGGGGTCAATGACTGCCAAAAAAACACACAGAATTCGCCGTTGTTGTTTTTGACTTTTGTAGCGCACAAACTGAATAGTCAGCCGCACACACACACCTATGCACTCACACACATACTCACGCGATGGCCATTGCAAGGGTGTGGGTATGAAGGCGTACAAGTGCCGCTCTTCCCGAGTCTTCCCCTCGCCTGCCCCCGCCCGCACGGTCTCCGCTCCCTGGCCTATGCAGTTGCGCATTTTTTCGTAGGCGTTTGCTATATACGAACATGTGTACACACCATATAGGCATATAGTTATATACATTACCATATCGAGCCACATACTATATGTTTTATACTGCGTTTCATTCGCCGTATGGAAAGAGTTTCGCCAGTTTAGTTTGGCCTTCCCCTGCCCGTATGCTGTGTCATTTAATACCCGAAATTCTAGTCTAACCGGATACAAGGTTCGTTGCATTATTTTGCATTTGCATCGAAGAATACTTGTCCGTTTGAGCAGTTATGACAGAACAGATTGGGGATCGGGAATAGGGACTGATTGACGGCAACCCTTCTTCGGTGGCTGACTTCTAATGGCGATAAACGTGTCGGCCAAGAAGAACTGCCCCATGTGGCGTATACTTGATAATTGCTTTAATGACAGTCCTCCAATCTCGGCGCCATCTGTTCCATGGGCGGCAGCTGAACTGCTGTGGTCGTACCAAATTGGAACTGGTTGAACCAAGGAGGACTACCGATTAGCCGATCCTGGGGGCTGCACTCGTCCATTGCGTCCCGATCTTGTGCCCTTTTCCGGGCTGCTGGCATTTTTCAAGTTGCTTTCTACGCTCTCATGTGTAATTTGCTATTTGATATTTTTCGCAACTGCCCGTGTGTGTGAATTCGTTTCAGGTTTTTGGATTTCTTACTCAAACGTCGTCATCGTTGCATGTGAGCTTGTTCTCCTTTGGTCGTTTGCTCATTTTTTGGCAACTGCAACGCATTTCTACACCCGATCGCACACACACACACACACACACAAACACTGCCACATACACATTAAGAATCTGGAGGCTTTTAGTGCAGCTTTTGTTGTTGTTTGTTTTGGTTTTGGTTTTGCTTTCTGTTTTTTGGGCTTTTGTTTGGATTCAGCCTTTTGTGCCCATGTGTGTGTGTGTCAGAGACCGAGATGTGTTTTGTTGTTTGGTTTTGGTTTTGGCTTTGGTTGGGTCATTGAACTGGTTGCTCTTTGCCTAAAAACAAAAAATTGCAGTCCCCATTCGAGAGACTGCGTGAATTTTTCACTGGAATTCGCCCGATCGCAGTGGAGATGGAGATCGGTTGGAATCTTTGTTGAAATCGGGCGTTGCGGAAGGGGATTGGTGGCAAACAGTAGAAGTAGGAAGTGAAATTTCACACAACATATAGTGCCCGACTTTGAACTCTGTATATATATTGTTCATGGATGAGGGCCCATGAAAGTCCACCAATTGTTGCACTCGACATCCATAGAGTTAATTACATATCCTTAGTATAGTCACCGACGATCGTATATGTTCATATGTATAATGTATTGGTAATTGCTTAACTTATTTCAATGTACGAGGAAAATGGTAAATCGTGATGAATAAGAAGTAAAAGAGAAGCAAACACCCAAATAGTTACACAAATATGTATATATGAACCTTAAGCAAATACACGCAAGCAAAGCAAAATATTAATATTTCTTATATTATTTCTTTGTCGGTCAACTCTTTTTTTTCAACGGCAAATTAAATTAGTGTGAAACAGATATATGTAAAGTCACTATTAATCACACTATTTAATGCAATAACTCAGGCATAGAAGTGATTCATAGCGAGGTTAGCTGAGATCAAATTCCGGGGTCTACAATGATTGCTAACCGTGATCTTTAATTCAAAGTTGGGCAAAGTGTGTACTTGGTAGGGGATGTGGCCTTGCTCCGTTGTTTCTCGCTTGAATTTCATTACATTCGCAGCTAATTAATAAGGAGCGATTTAGAGCGCATCGCGCAAATTGAAATTAAATAGCTGACATTAGTGGTTGCCCTGCTTCAGCCGGCAAACTGTCCCGTCCAACCACACATGGGATGTGCAATTAGAAGTGGGGAGTAGGAAGTAGGGAGCAGGGATGAGGACTCAAGCGATTGTTGTGCAATTGACTTCTGGACACTGCCGCTCTTTTCAGGACCCTCTCCGCACAGCCCGACAGGCAAACTTTGTTGACTCTGTCCTTGTTTGCACTTTTTTGTGGCACCCCTCGCTGGCTTCATGTGTGCGTGGGGTCCGTGGGGCTGTGTCTGTGCCTCGTGGCACAGGATGGAGTACACTAGGATGTGGAATTGGGTGTGAGCATGAGTGTGACTATGGCAGTGGGCGTGGGTGCATAAGGATTGCATTGAGCACGGGCGGAAAGGAAGGTGGCAGTGTGTGCTAAGCGCCGTTTTAGTGGCTGCATGCTTTTTTTTATGGCAACATCCTTTGCATCCGTGCCGGTATAAGGGCAGGAGAAAAAAACGGAAGCAGGCTCCTTTTTTTCGCATTGCCCGACGTGGCCGAGTGTTAAAAATGATAAAGTGAATGTTTTGCTTTCCCTGCTTATTGTTGTTATAACTTTGTAATTTCTGACGCCTGACAGAAGCAAGTTGGTGGTGGGTAGATGAGGAAAGCGCAAGCTGGGAGCCTACTTACCTTGCGTGTCCTGTGGCTGCAAGCGTGGCATGCAAATGCGATGGATTCAACTGGCACTCACGCACTTGGTTTTCTCAGTTTGGTTCTGTATTGGGTCGGATTATTCGGATTGGTATGGTATGGCTTGGTATGGTTGCGATCTTAGTTCAGTTTAATTGCTGATTAGTTGTCACTTGGCAGCGGCTTTTCTTTGTTATTCACTTGAAAAAAACAGTTTCTCAGCACTCGAACAAAAAAGGCGGTTTGGTGGAAGACATGATGATGGATCCACGTTGCTCGCTCCTTTTCAGGCTGCGACGGACTGTTTCTGGCATTGCACTGGCACTGTTGAAGATGTCCTGTTGATGCCTATGTCCTGACGTCTTGGCTGCTAGGCCTCACTTGCACTGAACTTTTAAACTTTGGCTGTATTGTCAATGAACAGGGCGAAACTAAGGCGAACTGGGGCTGGCTGTTCAGTCAGCTTGGCTTGGCTGACTTGGTTTTGATTTGATTTGCTTGGGCTGGCTCTGGTTGTGATTCTGGTTATGGTTCTGGTTGGCTCTTTGGAACGTCGCACGTCCAATCCGATAGCTAACTGATGTTCATCTAAATGGTTCCGAACTATACGAAAAATAATGTTGCCCAGAAAATGTGTTTTTGAGATCAGCGTCGCTGTCGCAGTCGTCGCAGGCTGAGGCTGAGACTGAGGCTGAGGCTTCAGAATTTGGCGCTGATGTCCTCAATGTTGCTGCATTACATATATATTATACACATATAGTGTATGCGTGTGCGAGTGTGTATGTGTGGCGGCCTGCAGTTGTCAATGCTCCAACGGCAACGGCAAAGTCGCTTCTGAGCCGCTGCATTGCTGGCTGCACATAATATGCAGGCAGCTCGTAATGAGCCAACATCATCATCATCATCGCCATCGACATCATCATCATCGTCATCATCAGCAGCAGAAGCAGCGGTGGCCACCATTTCTCCAGGCCACACACACACACACGCACATACGGCGACCTGAGCGGAGCCGACTTCTGACTACCCCTACTTCAGGCTCAGCCGGACCTGGTCAAGCTCCTGCTGCTGCTCCTGCTCCATCTCCCCGTCTCACTCTCGCCCGCTAGTGCCGTCTCTGTCGGACAGGCCGGGACTGGTCGCCGAAAAATAAAAATCTGCCCAAAACAAAGTGCAAAAATGCAAAAATCGCTCACAAAAAAACACACACACACGGACATAAAAAACTGAAAAAATAAAACCAAAAACTGGGCACTGCATGTGCGATGATACGATTGAAGGGGCTAAGGGTGAAAGGAGGTGGGGTGAGGAGGGTCGTGGAGTCGAAGGGAAAGGGCGCGGGACGAGCTACAAAGCGTAATCCAAATACACGGCCACACACACAGGCACAGACGCAGGCACATACACATGCAATCGGAAAAAAGGAGCTAAAAAATGAAAAAATGCAATCGAAACCCTACAAAAATATGTGTGCGCCCTGCCCGTCCCAGCCCTTCTCCCCTGCGCCCCACGCACACACAGGCATACGGACACACAGGCAAACGGACACACGGACACACGGACACAGATGCGTGGCAAATGAGCGACGCTTTCGTCCTTTTTCGGCCTATGAGGCTCTGTCGCCGCTGACGCCGGCGTCGCTGCTGCGTAACTCGGCAAAAAAAAGTGGAAAAAAGCGAAAAAAAAAATAAAAGAAATCCGCGAATGCACAGTCTTTTTATATTATATTCGCTTATATAGAAATAATGCACAAACACCAGTTGCAGTTGCAATTGCAGTTGCAGTGCCACCAACACAGATACACACACAGACATGCCAAATATGCGTGCAGGGAATGCAGCAGCGACTCCACATAGATATTTATATAAAATATATAGGCAAAAAAGGAAAAACTAACAAAAATGCAATTTCAAATGGAAAAAAGTTCGATGATTTTCGTTTTTATTTTTTTTTGGCTAACATCCAGCCAACCCCAATCCTTTTTTACCCCAGCGGGATGCAATTGTGCAGTGGAACAAAGGCGGCAATTAATAAGGATTTCGCTTTCGTATGAATGTGCTTAGGATTTCCCAACTATCCGTCGATTAGTGAATTGTCTATTGTGGCAGAGTGTTATATTTGTAAGGAGTGGGTTCGTGCATATTTATCTTATATTGATCGCATATTTTTGCTCCCTTCAATAACTCTTAATCAGCTGGCTCTAATTCAAAGCACTTAACATACTATCCTATCTACCACTGCTGGGATACACTTCGCCAATTGCTTTCGTCCCACTGTCCAACTCATTATATTTATTTAGTTAAGGACCACATACACACGCCCGCAAAGCAATCACACACACTGAGGCAGCTATGCCTAGACTCCAAAAAAGAGAACAAATCCAAATAAAAATGTACATCGCATTACGTATACGCACTGGTGGCCCAGCCAGCCCCGTTGGACAGTCGGCACGCCACTCCATGTATCACCCTTCTGCCTGACACTTCCAGCTGCAACGTTGCACGTACATAGGCAAACCTTTCAAATCCCCCCAAAATAAGCGACGCATGTGTAGGCCTATCAAAAAGTCGCAGTCACGCAAAACGAAGCACATAATGGAAAAGTGCCAAAAAGTGCAAAAAAAACAAGAAATCACCGATCGGTGGCCGATGGGGTGGTGGTCGAAAGGAGGGGGGGGGGGGCGGTGCTTGAGGCTGGTAAAGGACACGAATGGCAGGATGCAAATGCAGCAGAATCCAAAGCACCAGCGCAGCACTGCAGCCAACTCGCTCTGGCACACGCACTTTCGGCCGCACGCATGCCGGACACTGGCCAAAAAAGCAGTAAAACATAACAAAAAAAAAAAAAAAAAAAAAAAAACAAAAAAAAGGAAAAGCGCGAGAAAGTGTAACCAGAAAAAAAGAAACCAATGCAGAGCAGAGCAAAAAAAGACTAGAGCGTCGAAAATAAATGCACGCGCACAAAAAGTAGGCAACACAAAACAAAACCAAAGCCAAAACCCGAGCTCCCAACTCCCGTTTCCCATTTTCCATTTTCCATTTCGCAACTCCCATTTTGCAGCTTGTAGGCCTGTTCGCATCGCCGGCCGGCGGATGCCCGATGCACTGACATTGAATGCAACTGCCGCCGCAGCTGCAGTGCGATGCACTTGCACCACCCGCCGCCCCACCCACTGGACACTGGGCACTGGCAGAGGCGCCGGCAGCGACGTCGACGGCGGCCGTGGCGCCAATAAAATTAAAAAATAAGTCAACGCAAATCGAACCGAACGACGAGGACACGAGCGCAGCGCAGAGCGTTGCATTCCCCTATTTTTTAAATTGCCAGTGCGTTGTGTTTGTGTGCGTGTGTGCGTGTCCTCGTGAACAAAACAACCCCCGAAAACCGAAAAAAGGATGCACGCACACGCATGCAACGCATGCAACACATGCAGCACATGCAGCATGCAGTCCGGCCAGTCCGGCGAGCCGATTCCAGTTATGGGCGTTTTTTGTGCGGCGCTGGGATGGCAAAAAAACAACGTACAAAAAATGCTAAAAAAAAACACTAAAAAATAAAAGGCCAAATATTATAAAAATGCCACTGCAAGTGCAGCGCTGCCGCTGCAACTGCTGCTGCTGCAGCGGAAAAGTGCAGCGCAGTTAATGCTGGCAGTAGGCGGGTGAGGTGCGGCAAGGTCGTGGCGTGTGGCAGCGCGAAATAAAATAAAAAAAAGGAAAAAAGAGAAAAAAAGGAGAAAAAAAAAGAGGACAAAACAACCAAATTAAATGAGTGTGCACACGAGGCAACAAAGTGGAAATTATATAAAAATGCGCTAAAATCCGCCGACACACGCGCGCACTCTCACAGCCGCACAGTTAGGCGTTTGCTACTACACATATACATACACATGTACACAGCACAGATGCACATGCACATGCACATGCATATGCAAACGCGGCCACTAACACATGCACGCGCTCTGCAGTTTGTGCATTTTTTGCTGCCTGCTTTCGGGCGCCGCTTTTGGCGCGTGAGTGTGAGCAGGATAACTGGGGTGCTGGGCTGCCGTGTGAGTGAGTGTGTGGGTGGGAGCGTGGGTGTGAGTGTGCGTGGAGTGGGCCACGTAATATGTTTACTTAATAGGCCTAGCGAGCTCGTATATGTGTGTGTCCTCAGCCACGGCAATGCAACTGCACACACATTTGTAGGCACTGTAGGTGGCCGTAGTTAGGCATCTATGTTAGTTTAGCTAGTGCGGCTAAAAGTCAGGGGGGTGGGGGGCATCGAGCCACTTAGCTAGCCACCTGTTGAGCCACGGCATGCGAAACATGGATGTGAATGGGATATTTTCCAAGCGAGATGATTGGCATAAATATAATATGTATGGATTGCAATTAGCAGTAAATCAGATCCCTATGCGATCGCGAGCTAGGAATTTGCTGGCTCCTTGCATATCGTCCATTATGTCCTGGATCTTTGGTAAAGCTACTCTGATGGAAAGAGACGAGTTTCGCACGTACTCGGAAATAAATTGCAGATCAGGCATTTATGCACCCATCCACTCCCACGCTATCCAATATTTTCGTGGTGATGTCCAAATTGCCGTTAGCGACTGGAAAATTGCGTGAAAAACATTTTTTTTACCCCCGAACCATCGAAAAAATGATGAAAATAAGAGGGGCAGCCGCGAAAAAAACACATAGGCTTTGGTCTCTGGAATTGGGAGGGAAATTTCGGTCGATGGGTATGGGGATGGGATGGGCGGTTGTCTATGTACCGAAATAACGGTAATGCAACAGCGCCCAAATATCACATTAACATCAACGACATGTTTCACTCTCCCCACTCATGTGTGTGAGTGTGTGGTAATACATAATGTACGCATAAAAAGGACTCGCAAGAAACAAAACGAAAAAAGTCGAAAAATAAATACACATCACAAAAAAAATTTAAAAAAAAGGCTTAATAATAAAAAAATTACCAAAACTCCGTACATGGCCCTATACACACACATACACACGGACAGCGCTGCACGCACGAAAATAAAATGCAAATGCAGCTGACAAGTAGGGTCAGAGGGGGCGGTAGCGGAAATGGGAGTGGAAGTGGGTGCATCCAGCGGATATACCGTCCGCCATAAGGCCAATGCATTTTTGTTAATCGCACGCACACACGCACGTGCAATTTATTTGGTTCATTTTTCCTCTTTTTGCCTTTCGTTTCGTTTCGTTTTATTTCGTTTGTTTTGCTCGTTTTCTCCACTGACATCATTTTTTTTTCGCCTTGTTTTGCGTTGTTTTCACTTTTTGTTTTGCTTGTTTTCTGCGCTCAGCACGGTGAGTGGGTGGCTGTTGGCGGATGGGCGGTTGCTGGACAAATTACACATACGCCGCTTGGTACATGCATCAATACATTCGCGCATATTATGAAAATGACATGCAGGCGGAAAAGAACTGGAAAAAGTGTGGGTGCCAAGTGCGTATTTCGGCTAAGTGCCACTCCCACTCGCATATATATACCCAGACCAGACCAGCCAAGGCAAGCCCAGCCCACCCACACCATCGCCCGCCCCCCGCCGGAGGGGAGAGTGGCACGCCCACTGGTCGCCCACAGCGGCCGTTGCCTACGTGTGTGCGCATTTGATTTTGGGCATTAGCGGAAAGGGCACTCTGGATTGGAGCCGCACAAAGGATTCCAATGAGCCGACATCGAAAAACTCTCAACTGGCCGTGTGTGTGTGTGTGTGTGTGGGGTGTTTATCTATACTTTTGGATTATATTAACGTAAACGCGACTGGCCGACAGCACAGCACAAGTGCAGCAATTTGGCCGGCGCTCTGCTGCTGCTGTCTATTTGCCTTATTTGGCTCGCCCCTTTTTCGTGGATTTTTTTATAAACAATAAATTGTTATGCCTACGCGCAGTTATTTATTTTGATTTTTGTGCAACTTTTTGTGCATTTTCCAATCCAATATATATTTATGTGCTTAAATTGTCTGATTGCGCACACACACACACACACACTCTCGGAAAACTGGCAGTACATATATATGTATGTGTGTGTGCGTGTGGTGCAAAAAGGCAGCCATTTTTAAAATGTTAAAAATATAATGTAACGCTAGACCCGTGCGTTAGTGGAAGTAGATGTGGCTGTGGGAGGTGAGATTTTGGAGTTGGGGCAAGTGGTCGGTAGCTCGGGAGGGCGATGGACAAAGCTCCTCACATGCCATGTCAGCCACGCCCACACCCACGCCCATGCTCTCTTTTACGTGGTTGCGTCAATTTATATTAAATATCCTATCCCTATCCAAATGTCAACACCTCCACATATGCAGAAAACGTCACTGCACATGCAAGATAAGCTGCAACAACTTCCAAATTCCTAGCGTTACGTCCTTAAAAATTCTAGGAATAACCTTAAACAACAAATACAAATGGAACACACACATAAACCTACTTCTACCCAAACTACACAACAAGCTAAATATAATAAAATGCCTATCTAGTCTTAAATTTAACTGCAACACGCATACACTACTTAATGTCGCAAAAGCAACAATTATAGCCAAACTAGAGTATGGTTTGTTTCTGTACGGCCATGCTCCCAAAAGCATTTTAAACAAAATAAAAACACCGTTTAACTCCGCTATCCGTCTAGCTCTCGGCGCATATCGCTCTACCCCAATAAATAACTTACTTTACGAATCGAATACTCCCCCCTTAGAAATGAAACGAGACCTTCAAATAGCCAAACTATCCCAAAACCTAATCCTCTCCAAAAACACACCAATACATAAGTTCTTAAAGCCTAAAAAAGCTAATAAGAAAAAAACATCAACAATAGACCGAACAATCAAACTTAGCCTAGAACTTAATCTACCCTACAAACCAATAAAACTCCATAAAAACAAACCACCATGGACCCTCCCCAATCTAATAGACACGTCACTTAGAATCCATAAGAAAGAACAAACATCTCCAGACCAATACAGAAAATTATACGAACACACAAAGAATAACCTCAAAACACACAATTTCATATTCACTGACGGTTCAAAAATTAATTACACAATATCATTCGCCATTACAACGGAGACAGACGTCTTGAAATACGGCATACTGCCCCCATATTCATCCGTCCTCACCTCCGAAACAATCGCCATCCTAGAAGCAATAGAACTTACTAAAAACCGAAGAGGCAAATTTATTATCTGCTCCGACTCCCTATCAGCAGTAGATTCAATTCAAAACACAAATAATAACAGCTTTTACCCAAGCAGAATACGATCGCTAATAACGCAACACGCACCTAAAATTAAAATAATGTGGATTCCTGGCCATTCAGGAATAAAAGGAAATGAATTAGCCGATCAAGCTGCAAAATCAGCAAGCAGTATGCCACTTATCCTCACCCCAAACATAAATACCACAGATATAAAAAAACACCTTAAAGCCGACCTTGCGACAAAACAGAAAGAACACATAATAAACTGCAGTCCATGGTACCAATCTATTAACACGAACACCTCACACCCATGCGATTACCTTAAACAATCCCACCCAAATTGGACCAGACTCGACCAAATAAAAATAATACGACTTCGACTAGGACACACAAACATAACCCACCAACACTACCTAAATCCCAATTCAATACCAACTTGCCCGTTTTGCCAAGGTGATATTTCTTTAAACCACATATTTAACTCATGCCCATCCCTCCTACAAACCAAGCAAGATATATTTAACAACACCAACCCTCTAGACCTTCTTAGCAAACCCAATCCAGATAACATACAAAAACTCA
The DNA here is from genome assembly GCF_000001215.4 of Drosophila melanogaster. Taxonomy (NCBI): domain Eukaryota; kingdom Metazoa; phylum Arthropoda; class Insecta; order Diptera; family Drosophilidae; genus Drosophila; species Drosophila melanogaster. The sequence goes on along the minus strand of NC_004354.4, from coordinate 1,567,933 downwards.
TACTTTTCCTCAAAAAAACTAAATTATACCACAAAATCTAAAAACAAAACAGGCATTTGTACATAACAAGCCAGCAATTAGTTACCAAATTAGATATTAACTAAATTAAGATATAATAACATTGTAAATAAATATAGCTGTAAGCCCCGTAGCTAATGCTATACTATCTAAGTTAGTCTAGTTTTGTAAACTATTCTATCTATCATAATAATAATAATAATAATATTAAATATATGTATTTTCATACATACATATGTACGTATAAATATGTATTTCTTTTTTCTTTTTTTTTTTTGTGTGTTTTTTGAACATGTTTACCCAGCTCTTAATGAAAAATGCTGGGGCCACAACAAATTAGCATAAACGATTTTAATTGATTCCGTTAGGCAGGTGAAATGCAACTGCCACTGCAATTGCCACTGAAGCTGAGTGTTCAGCAAGTGCCTAGATGCATGACGATACATATGTACATGTCCGTCTAGGTGGACAGATCGCAGGCATTTCTCCTGCACTCTTCCATGCCAGCCAGTCTTCCCGAGGAAAGAGCAGAAGATGTCGAATCCCCAAAAAGAGAAATCGTCGGCAAATCCCAATCTCACGATGCCCCTGCCCTTCTTTGATCGGCGCACAAAGCACAAAAACTTTCTACGGACTCCCAGCAGCCACAAAATACAAAATACAAAATGCGAAATGCGAAATCCGAAATGCGAGACACAAAGTGCAAAACCTGAAGAAGAATGCACGCTCGCTCCCCATCGATCTTACATGATTTAAGGGCAGGCATCTTGGATCGCCTGGCTCCACCCGGTCGCCCCCGTTAGCCCCGCATCCGTAGATACTGCCCCATGCCGAGCTACTTGCACTGCCATTGCCATTATGCCATTGCCATAGAAAGCTGTGCGCAAATTGCTCAACAATGCCACTGGTGCAGGGATGAGGAGTTGCATGCATGCATGCATGCAATCCCGAAAACGAAGCCACAAGAAGAGAAACGGAACGGAACGGAGCGAAACGAAACGAAACAAAACGAAACAAAACGAATTGAATCGCATCGAATCGAATGGAATGGAAACTCGTTTGTGTGTGCCAAAAATTGCAAACTCACAAATCTTCTTTCCCGAACGAGTTTGGGTTTGTGTGCTGTACTGTGCTGAGCTGAACTGAACCGCGCTCTCCCCTCTTCACCCCTTCCCATTCTGTTTTTTTTTTATTTTCGATTTAGTGCAGCTCTGCCGTTTCATTTTGCGTAATTTTTGTGTAATTTTTAGTGCCACTCACGATCGCACAAACATCGCACCAGAAGAACCACTACCACCGCCACCACCACCACCACCAAACTCTTCTCCTCACATGTGTTTGCAGTTTGCAGCCCCGCGCCGCCAAGGAAATTTTTTTTTTTTTTGTGGCAAATGACTTGACTCTATCTGTCTTCCCCCTTGACAGAGGGGTTTGTTGTGTGTCGAGTGGGAGGGGGGGGGGGGTATGGGGCAGGGGACAGAGCGCAGCAGGGCTTTTATAATTTCCAAAAACAAACTCGGGCGGCGAACGCGCTGCCGAGGTTAACGGCTTCAATGCAACTTTTTTGAGGTTTCTCAACGCACACCAGCATGCCGAGCGATCGCTCATACGCACACACACACATATACAGCAGCGGCAGCAACTTAAACTCAATATAGTGCATATATGTATATAACGATCGCAGCTCAGCGACCTAGCGAGGGCAACACAGCGCACACAAATTTAGGAAGTAGCTCGCAGGGAGAGGCTTCGCTGCCGCTGCCTTGTCAGCTTTTTCGTTTTTTTTTTTTTTCAATTTATTTTTCTGCTGCGTTGTGTGTGTGTGTGTTGTGTGTGAGTACGTGCACATTTCAAACTACAGTGTCCGAAGGAGAGAGCGAGAGGGACGAAACGGTCGACGATCGTTGGTCGGTCGCTGCTGCGGCTGGGTAATTTTGCCAAAAATGTATTGCCAAAAATGCTCCCCTCGTTGTCCTCGGTGCTCTCCCCACGACTCGGTATGGTGGCTCAGTGGAAGAGCAGAAGACCCTAGTTTGGCAGCTTTGAAAGACTGTACAAGTGAAGGAGCTGGGACACGGAAACTGACTCTGATTCGCAGTCGAACGTGGAAGGGATGGGGATGGGGATTGTTAGCTTAACTTATTTATGACGCACACACACACACGTGCTTGCTTGGAGGGAAAGATCACTCATTCACTCGCACACACTCGTATGGAGCAATCTCCGCCAGAATAAAGACACCCGGGATCAATGTACTCATTGCTCATCCTCGCTTTGCTTCGCAGCTCAGCTCGTCAATCTTCTATGAGCGTCGGGGGTTCTGTTATTAGCTGACTGAAGAAGAAATACAGTCACTGTGGTTTTTATCCATAAGATACAAGCCGCTGTGATAAGATCTCTTTGAAGGTAACCTATAACTCCCGCCCTCCCTAACCCACCCTCCTGATGGTAAAATAAAACTAACAGAGCTGCCTTAAAACTAATCCGCAGTTTATTATCAATCACGCTTCTGGTTAACCGCCAATTTAGACGCACTCTGGCACTCAGGAACCCACCAGCCACAAAACCCCATTTCCGACCCATTCCAGGCCATCTAGAATGTGCAGTGGGCGGGACACTCACGACGACTAAACGCAGACTAGGAGCAAGGGATTACGGCATTAAATGATTCGTCACACTCCCACACGACTGGCAAAAGGCAGAATCGAAATCTAAACCCCAGGGCCGTAAAATACACAAGCAACAATTGGCAGCAAGCTGGTAAAACAATTCACAAAACTACCAGCGAACCAGCGCACCAATCCCAGTAAGCGGGCAAACCACCAACCCATTATCCCACCAGCCAGCCAGCCAGCCAGCCGACAAGTTCAAAGTTCAAAAAGGCTTAAATGCCGCAAAAATCAACACTCTCCACATGTGCCAGTGTGTGTGTGTGTGTGTGTGTCTAATAGAGCAGCAAGGAGTGGAGTGGCGGGCATGTTTTAGAAGTGCCGCCAAGAGGCAAACCACTTGAGTACGCCTATAAAATGGCTGTGAAATTTTCACACTAAAAACTTTCGCCTCGAACCCGCAAGGACGCACACTACAGGGGAAAAGCGGAAAAACCCAAAACCATAGCCCAAAGTTAGGGCTAACACAGGAGCATAACTGCTGCGTGCTAATGCTAATGCTAATGATGATGAAGTTGTTGATATGCTCAGTGTGCGTGTGTGCAAATGAGCTAGCGTTTAGAGTTTTAGGGCACAAATTCGTCATAAAATCACTTAAAACGGCATTAACAACCCCCGGCATGGGATGGCATAGGGTGGAATGGGGCTACGCCTGTCCCACACATGAGCGCTGGATTGGATCGGATCGGCTTGGCTCGGATCGGGTAATTGCGTGTCAGAACTTTTCAACCTCTGACCCCGGCAAAGTCACCCCTCCTTCCTTTGTGTGTATCTCAGTCACGGGACCCTTACCCGTCTAATCCTTTGATGGCCCTAATCGCTGCCCACTCCAGAGCCCTTCCTTTCCCGGCCGCTTCCCAACCCCATCCCCATCCGGTAGCTGGCATACATACACTCACACACACATACGCACGCACGCACGCATATCATGCTAATTTGCGGACAGCCGCCTTCGTTTGACTTGGCTTCCGGTTCTTGTTCGGTAAACGGCAACCGGACACCGCATAAAACTTGGACCCGGGGCGGGCTTGAGGCTGAGGAGGAATGAGCCGCCAGTGAGCAGTGTGGGCCTGACCTTATGCTCACTCATGTGGCAGTGGGACAGGGGCGCAAAAGTGGCATAAAAGTGTTCAAATCATTTTAGGGTTAATTTCCGCCTCCTTGGAATGGGAGCAGATACAGTGGTGTGCTGTGGGAGGACGGAAGACCTGGAGGAGTCCTTGCTAATTAATTCACACGGTGCCTTGGGTGAGGGGGCACTTGCCACTTGCCACTTGGCGGCCCAAAAGCGAGCTGGCAAAGTTGCTCGAGAGTGAAATCGTTTGACGCAGCACGCCTGTGCCAGAGTGTCTTAAGGCGGCCCCATCCCATCCCATCCCAGCTCGTCCCCTCATCTCTTGGGCAGACATCCCCTGGCACCACAAGCTAAACACATTTGTGGGTCAGTCAATAGAGGACGTGCTGCGCCTGGACGAGTGGAGGCGAGTCGAGTCGAGTGGAGTGTGTAGAAATCCGAGAGTTTCACTCTTGAATTTCTAATAAATTCATGGGGCAAGGACACGGGGAAGGGAAAGCGGCTTAAGTGCGCCACCCACCCACGGTATACCCTTTTGGGCCGATTGTGTGCGGTTGTATTTCACTCCACGTTCCGACTTCTAGACTTCTCGTGATTATGTGTGTAATTTGCAATTATGACTTCCTTTGACGTGGCTTCGTTCGTCTGGGGCTCGTGGGCTTGATTCGGCCAGCCAAGATGGCTCAGACTTATTTAATAAACTTGTTCGCCGTCCCGTGCGGTGTTATTGCTTAATTTAAATGCCCGCATATGGCCCCAGGACATTCGGTGTTTTCAGGGTATTTAGGATATCCAGGATACTCAGCACACTCAGCACACACGCACACTCGACCGACCGCAAAGTGATTCACACGCTTCGGGTCGGGTCAAGATGTCTTGGCCTGTGCTGTGCCTGGGTCTGTATTTGGGTCCTTGGCTCATCCTTGGCGGATGCGGAAGTGGATGTGGAGGTGGTGGTGGTGGTGGACAAGGGGGATGCGTCCCACTTTCTTGCCGGGCATCTTGACTTCACCCTGATTTGGTGAATTGGTGATTTGGTGAGGGTTGTGCCGGGCACTGATGTGTCGGCGGCAGGGCAGGAGTCGGGGACCACAACGACTCACTGTTGTCTCTGCGTCGAGTAATCCCAGATTTCTGGTTATCCCCTGACCTGCGACTGTGTGCGTGTGCTTGTGCTTGTGCGGGGTGTCGCATTCGCATAATTTGTAGGTCATGCATATTTGGCATGTTTGACATGTTTTCTTGGTGTTTTACATGATAAACACTCAAGGGTGCTGGCAAAGTAAAGCACACACAAGGACCAAAGACCAAGGACTTGGGTCCTTGTCTCAGTGGCCGTATTATTGGACGTGTGCGTGTGTGTGGGTTGCTGTGCATGGTTGTTTTGAAAGCAATTTCTCAGTCAATTTTGCCGCTTGGGCAGGGAACTTAATTTGATTTTCGAGTAGAAAACTTTGCCTGTTGCCAAATTCCCCAAGGTGGTCACCGGGAGGTTTCCTGCAGCGCTTTCCCCTTCGGTTGTTTCGTCTCTCTCTCTCTCTCTCTCTTACTCGCTTAATTTCGGTGACTGGGACTTTAATCAAATGCTAGCCGCGCACTCCTCTGATCTCAAAAGCAACCGGTTTGCCAAATCAAGGAGAGCGAATGGGCCGCGGAACGAGTTTTGTTAGTTCCGCGTCGAGCGTAACATTTGTGTCCAGACCCAAGGCTCCTCCGTCCACGTTGCAGGCACATGTGCATCGGTCGAGGGGCAGCGGGAAGACGGCTCGAATCTCGATCCCAAAGTGCACTTATGGCCCATCTCGAGCACGCAGCCCCAGCCGACCGCGGCTTCAGTGCCTGCTGATTTCTATGTAGGTCGCTGCAATTCAATACTGGCCCTACGCACCCGCCCTGCCCCCGATTTCAGATTTCAGTTTTCAGATTTCTGCGGCTTCGGTTTCGCTTTTGGGCCCAGTTTCTGGCTCGCTTGGAGTGTCTCTGCTAATGCGTTGCTTTTTCAAATCCTGCCCGACTGCCCATGCACTTCTCGCCGGTATGGGGAATGCAGTCGCTGGCCAGGTCGCTAACAGGTTTACAGTGGGCCCTCTCGGCAGGATCCGGACCAACTCGGACTGCGCCCTGCTTGGCGATTAACACATCAACTGACGGTCGTCGCTGCTTTGGCCGCACCGACAGATGGGGCTCATAGCCCATAAATCAGGACACGCTATCGTTGCGACGCTATCTGAGCGGTTCTATTTCGATTTTGGGAGCGCCTTGGGCCTGGCACACACTCAACAGGCGGACAGCTGAGTAGCGTGGCGTGGTCTAACGTAACAGCAACGGGGACATTCACATCTCCGACTTGGACACATGACACACACACACACACACTAACTAATGTCTGGTTGCCAGGATTACAGCCACAAAAGAGAGGAGTCGGAGTCTGGCGCTTGACTGCTGCCATGGCAGCGCTTAGCCTCAGCCTGCCACTGAAGGTCACACGGCATAGTCCCGTGAAGTAGCCTCTGAGCACGGCTCGCACAAGGACATCTCACTCCCCTTGCACACACACGTGCACACCCACACACACAGACGAAGAGTGTTGCAACCTGTTGAAAACAGCTTTTCGCAAGAAGCAAAAGAGAAAGCTAAACGCGAGAAAATCCTTTTGCTAGAGACACAACAGCAGTGGAATAAAAGCCGAGAGAGGCTGCGTCTGTGAGGATGTATGTATATATATATATATATATATCTACATAGCTGTTTGTGTGTGCTTCCATCCACCACCCACGCCACCCCTCGTCATGCCTAATCTCGGCCCATGTGGGACACCACCCTCCACTGGACGGACACAGGCCTACAGGTGGTTCACTGCCGCCACAGCTGTTGGTGTAATTAGAGCGGGCTCCACTGCGCCACCATTCCGAGATTGACGTCTGGCCATCAGTCGAGTCCAGAACGGGCGCTCAAGGTCGCCACCCCGACCACTTACCTGTTACCTGGGCCTTGAAGCAGCAGCCTTGAAAGCGTTGCCCGATTTTTTCTCAGCACGCCTTTAGCCGTGCAAATTTATCAGTTGGCGCACTTTCGCATGCTTTTTTCTAGCGCTTGCTTGGTGGCACTTCTTGGTGGGCCCACCACCCACCACCCACCACCCACAACCACCCAACCTCCACATCCTGTCGTTTTTTCTGCTGCTTCACGACAGGAGAAGAAAAGAAAAACCTGACGTCGCTGCCGGCGGCGACGGCGCTAGTTGAAGGAAAAACGACGATGGCCGAACGAGAGTGAAAGTCTTGGCCACATGGGGACATGGAGGCGTGGAGAGAGCCTTACGCACTCACTCACACATAAAGCCGCACACACACACACACCCACACGATGACGCCAGCGCCGCAGTTGACGGCGACGCTGCAGCGAAAGCGGCGCCAATACCAATACCAGCACCCATACCATATACCCATGCAAGCCAGGCTCTTTTCGTTTCGTTTTCTTTGCCATTTTTACTCACTTTTCCTTCAGTTTTTTTCTTTCTCCGATGCGAGCCGTGCCTTGGCAGCGCTGCCTCTGCTCTGCTTTAAGTGCTACTGTTTATTTTGGTCTTATCGCCGGATTTTCCCCACTTTCTCCCTCCTCCCTCCGGCAGCGGGAAAAATTTTTCGTCTTTTTGGCTGCTACCTTACGTGCTCAAACTTTTCTTAACTATTTCTCTTCTGTTACTTGCTGAGTTTCCTTTCCGTTCCTGGATGGGTGACAGTAGGAGGGCTTCTCAGTGGCACGGCGCTCTTTCCGAATAGTTGGGGCACGTAAGCGAAGACGCGGCCTCCAGGATGCCCCCATCCAGGATCTCTTCCCAGCGACTCAAGCTTTTTTCCAGTCGTTGTAGAGGGCAAAAGCTTTTGCAGAGGGTATGTGTCTCGGCTCACGCGATCGGTAGTGGAGCACAGAACCCATCTGACGATATTCAGCCGAAAGAACTAGCATTCCGATCGCTAGTGCTGCTCCAAACCAACGGTGGAGACCTTCATCGCCTCTGCTTTGTGCCGGCTTCAGCTGCATTTCGGCGTAGAAGAGACGGCACTCCGTGCAAAACGATCAATGGGGCTTCTTGTTCTCTTCTGCCGGCATTCTTCCCTCACATTCCATCGCGAGCATTTGGCTGACAGCATAACTAATCGCGACTGTAACAGCTGCTTAGAGCTGACACCTTGTATGTGGCATACAGTTCTTAATGGAAAATTAAAACTTTGTAATAGCGGAAAAATGCATCAATGGAGCTTATTAGTGCTCTCTTTTACGTCACGAGAAGATTCTCGAGCATGCAATCGGCCACATGTCTTCGGCACATTCCATCGCTTTCCCTTTACGAACCGCTCTACCATATCTTTCATTCTACCTGGCTTTACAATATCTGCAGATCTCTATGCGTTGCAGAGCGGCCACTCATCTGTATCACTGTATCTGCTCGAGACGTGTTCAAATGCAAAGAATTCCAAAGAGATCTCGATTAATGTCGAGCTTGTCCAACAGCCGATGACCTGCTGATAGCTCTGGCTCCAGTCATTCTAAAGTCAATCTTGGGGACTACGTCCCATTGATTATCACGTAGCCTGAATGCCCAGACAGCCATGTGCTCCAGATAGGGAGTTTTCTTGCGGAGCTTAGCGCAGGTGATATCAGCAGCTGTGGACAGTATTATTTATCTGGGGCTCAGAGCCGGAAGCACAGCACGTCCGTATCAGAATAACTTTTCTGATGAAGAGAAATCGAACTTACTAAAAAATCATGTTCGAAGGGAAGTTGTTATTAACGCACGCATGCCCTGTCATCTCTGTTTTTTCATATGACCCAACTGATTCCAAAGTGCGATCGGATCAGAGTAGTGTAAATTCGATTGGCATAAGACATCAGACATCAGACCAAAATGTTTACAAACTTTAGAACACCACGTTGTGATTGTGAAGTTGGATCGCGGGAGTATATGTATGAATGATGGGAATTATTCTGATTTAATTGTTTCATTTCATACTAAGTGGAACATATTGCAGAACGAGTATTGCAATTAGGTATTCAACGAATCCGTTGTTCCTGTCTCCTAATTGGGGAAAACGTGCCCGATATTGGGTCTTAGGCTCTTTTTTTGGCACGGTAGGCGATTCGTGTCTTTCCGCCCAAAGCGTCGAACGTGTTGAATGACGCACCAGCAAGCCACGAATTTTAAATTTTTGGATGCGTAATTCCCGCCCGCGCGACGCGGCGTACGTGTAAGAATCGTCAAGAGACAAAAATGCCGAATATGTTTTTTGGTTACATGACCTTGGTTCCGAACTGCTCGCCCCCAATCGATAAAAAGTGGTTAGAAAACTATCTCAATGCAGTCCCTCTATCGTTACAGGAATTGGTTTTGCTCTGGCCACATCCATTGATCACATCTTAGGCGGCTGCGGATCACGGATGGACGATCGCAGATTCGGAGATTACTCATCCAGATGTAAACTGAAGCGGGAAAGCATCTCCGGTGCGGAAGTAGCTCACGTTGCTCTCCATCACCCTCAGCTCCATTTAGTCATGCATCTTACGGCGGGCACGGCCGTGATACGGTAGCCCGCGCTCCCCGGCGGAGACTCTCTTCCGGTCCGCGGTCACGTGGGGAGAGCGCTCTGCACTCTGCACTCTGCATTCTGGCCGCTGCACCGTTAGCGAAGATTTGTTGTGGTCTCTTTTGGGGGTTCACCCAAGATCTTCGTACTTAACTCACGCGGCGCTCAATTGGCATGCGAGTTATGCAACATTCTCGGAAGCGAGCGCACCCAGCGACCTTTTAAGCGCGTCTGCCCTGCTCCAAGTCACCACTGCCACTCCAGAGCTGACCGCGGTCGCAACCAAGGTTCCACGAATAACAGGCACACTAAGGATACCAGCCCTTGAGAGTCAACTCCATCAGATGAGCCCAGGACCACGAGGACAAACTAGTTCCAGTCAAGTATCAAGTCATCTGAAGTAGAGTGCCCACCATGACGCACTGCCTTTGGTCGACACTGCTGGGCCTGCTGTCCGTGCTCTCCACGGCCACCAGCCGCTCGGTGCGGCAACTACCAAGCGCATATCCACCGGTGCTGCCCACCGGATACTATGGACAGCCGCCCTATGCTTACCCACCCTACGGCTATGGCTACCAGGCGCCACCACCCGTTTACCAGCCTTATTACGACAACGTCTTTGGCGTCTTCAAGAGTTATCCCGGCGGTGGATTCCCTGTGCGGTTCGATTACGTGAGTAGAAACTATCCAAATTACAAATTGAATTTTAGAATATATCTATTGGTAGAGATTTCTTGCTTAACCAGTAATTTGTAGTTAGTTTTAATCATTAAGCTTTTTAACACATGTTTCTATTGTATATTTCCAATCGTAGAATAATCGCTGCTCACGCAACTACATTGGCATCAAGCCGCATCCCGACCAGCAGCAGTACTACTATGTCTGTAAGCCTGACTGTGTAATCTTCAGCAAATGCCGCGGCCTTGAGGTGAGTCCCAGACGACCGCTTGCCCTGCTTCGCCAGCCACTCAACTCGCCTTTCCCGTTTCCCAGAGCTTCAACGCCAGCAGCGGGCGCTGCGTGCAACACGTTCCACAGCACAGACCCGACCACAGGCCGCCGCAGTGCCAGAAGGAGGGTCGCTTTCCACATCCCCACGACTGCAAGGTGTACTACAGGTGCGACAAGAACCGGACGCAGCCTTGGCTTTTCGCCTGCCCGGCCGGGACCATTTTCTCGCCGGTGGAGCGCAAGTGCTTGCCAGGCGACCAGTGCCCCTCGACGGAGATATCGGACAGTGGCAGCTACATCCCGCAGAACTGCGAGCTCAAGTTTCCCGAGTGCGCCGAGGAGGGCACGTTCCGCTCCCCGACGGACTGCGCCCTCTACTACACGTGTCGATTACAGGAAAGTGGCACATATCTGCAGACGCGATTTAAATGCCCCGGCAGCAATAGCTTTGATCTCGAGCGGAAGCTGTGTCGTCCCCGCAGTGAAGTCGACTGCTTTGACTTTGTTCCGGGACCCGTTCAGGTACCCTACGCTCCACAGCCCTACTATCCACCCTATCCAGCTGCACCGCCACTCTATGAGGAGGACGACTACGATACGGGAGCCAGGGAACAGCAGCCTGCCCTTAAGTCGGAAAAGCTTCAGGTGGCGGCGGAGGGCTTTGAAAAACCTTCGTTGAATGTGGTGGTTTTGCAAACAACTACTTTGGAACCTTCCACTGCCTATCATAAATACCCCGCCTATCCATCGTATCCCTCATATGAGTATTCATCCCACCATCGCGGTAAGGAAAGGGCTGCAGAAAACCTAGAGCTTGAGAAAGAGGGCGTTCCGCGCAAGCTTAAGCTCTCGGAGAACATTGTCATCCAGCCCGAAACGCCAGCGACTGCAGCTACCACTCGTGAGCCTTTAAATGATATTAACAAATATCAATACAAAAGATACACCTATGGTACAGACAAAAACGATGTCACGGAGGCTCCGGAAATCAAATCACCTTTAAAGGGCTTGCACCTTTCGGAAAATATTGTTATTCTCCCTGAAACTACGACTACCACAACTACGACTACCAAACCAGTGGTGCTTACATGCCCTACTATTTCACCACCAGATACAACTCCCAAACCAAGCACAACTACTGCAGTCACAAAATCAACGCCAAAAATTTCAAGTACCGAACAGCATAGCACGACGACCGCTAAGACCACTACTACTAAAAGACCAACAACTGTTACTGAGAAAACCTCATCGGCTACCGAAAAACCAAGGACAACTGTAGTGACAACAACGACTCAAAAACGCAGTACGACAACTCACAACACCTCACCAGATACAAAAACAACAATAAGATCTACAACGCTTTCTCCGAAAACGACGACAACACCTTCCACGACAACACCTTCCACGACAACACCTTCCACGACAACACCTTCCACGACAACACCTTCCACGACAACACCTTCCACGACAACACCTTCCACGACAACTACGGTAAAAGTTTCAACCCACAGACCGCGAACGACTTCTCAAAAAACGACAACAGCTTCTACCACTACCAAAAAAACAACAACTTCTCCCAAAACTACAAAGACTACGGATATCCCAACTTCTACCACCTCTAAACTTTCCACAACAACCCAGAAAACAACAACGACTACTCACAAATTTACTGCAGCAACAACTTCTACTGAGAAACCAAAAACGACTACTGAGAAAACATCAACCGTTTCCACTACCACTAAGAAATCCACAGAAAGTTCCCCTAAACCTACAAGCAGTACGGGGAAACCAACAACCACTCCCAAGCCTTCAACAAGAACGACACCAACGACAACTAAAGTCACAACCACAACTCAAATAACAACAACGACCCCCTTGAGATCCTCCACGGAAACTACGTCCACTCAACCCCCAACAACAACTACACCTCAACCAACGACAACGACGACTCTTACGGTTACTCCGAAAACCTCAACGACAACAACGACCACAGAAAAGCCAATAACTAGTAGTCCTAAACCTACAACAACGACTCAGAAGACGACATCGACGGCTCCAAACACAACTAAAGTAGCAATCACTACGCAAAAAGAGACAACACCTACACAGAGCACCTCAACAACCATATTTACAAGGAAAACAACAACTAATAATCCAGAACCGACTAGTACCGAGAAACCTATCACCTCGACGACTCCAAAACCTAGTACAACTACACCAAAAACATCAACAGTTGCGTCAAGCACCGAAAAAACAACGATTAGTTCTCCCAAGCCTACTACCGAAAAGAGTACCGAAAATCCAACCACGAACTCTGTGAAAACATCTGCGTTAACTAGCTCCACTCAAAGAGCAACAAGTACTACATCCGAACCGACTAAAACGACCCAGAACATAACAACGACGACTCCAAAGCCAACTACGTTGAAAACTTCTACTCAGGAAGCAACAACTTCTACTCAAAAAGTATCCACGGTTACTATTACCACTAAAAAAGCCACGGAAAGTTCTCCGTTGACTACACTAAGCACAGAAGAACCAAATACAACTCCCAAACCATTGAGAACAACGACTCCAACGACAACTTCAGTGACAGCGACTACTCGAATTACAACGACAACCATTTCGGAATCCTCTACGGAAACTACGTCGACTCAAAAGCCAAAAAGTACTACGCCTACATCTACAACAAGGACGACTCCGAAGGTAACAACAGTGATCGTTTCTACTCAAAATCCAACAACGACCACTTCGAAAACCTCCACGGTAACCATAACCACACCAAATCCAAGTCCAAGCACACAAAGGCCGACCACTACAACTCGGCAACCGACATCAATTACGGCATCAACTACAAGTATCGGAACCACGAGGATTCCAACTACCACTAACCCGCAAAACTCCACCTCCTCGACTGATTTGACCACTGTCACGCGACCGCCATGTCCCGATCCCGACTCCACCTCAGGTAAGTCTTCTGCCCATAAGCATCCATTAATCCATAATCCATTTTGAACGCTCCTCCACCACACAAGCAGCACTGAACACCTAATCATGACACTTGCCTTACAGATAAGAATACCAATACTGCATGCACACAAGAACTCCAACAAGTGAATCTACTTGAACTACAATCACCACAGAAACAAGAACAATTCACCCACACACGAACCCACACTGCACTAACCGGAAGTAGGAACACTTTGGGCGGGCAGGAAGTGCCGGACTACATGGATGATGCACCGTCTTCTGCTGAGGCGGAATCAGGGCAGGCAACAACAGCGAAGGCACCAACAATGTCCACGCTGGCGGCGGCCCACCTACTGCAAAAACTATTCCACATAATCTCCACGACGCCGCCGAGCAGGGAGCATGCTCCTACTCAGCGACCATCCAGTCAGCCTTCTTCCAGCCAGCGCTCGCGGGGAGTGACCATTGCCCAGATGGCCAGGCATAACCTGGCCACCTCTAAGCCCTTTATCGCCCACTCCCTACGGCTCTCCATCCAGCAGCTAGCCTCCACCCAGAAGCGCTCTATCCCGCCCAAGACACTCGTTACGCACAACACCACTAAGGAGCCGGAGGACTCCGAGTACTACGATAGTGAAACATCGGAACAGTACACGGACGAGGACAACGAAGTACTGGACAAAACGCAGCCAAGGGCTATGTCCAGCACCACTGTGGCCGCAGTGCTTCCTGCTGTTCCGTCTACAACCACTGAGCGGGAGCCACAAAAAACATCTTCCTCTCCAAGTCCGACCAAGGCAACTTCCTCTACAACAACCCAACCGATTGAGACGACAACTGGGGACCTAGAATACGATAGTTCCGGGAGCTCTGACTATGTGAACGACGCGAATGACATTTCGAGCGGTGTAGTCAACAGCCTGGAGGCCAGGAAGAACTTCCTGCTCAGCCTTCTAAAGCAGCGCCTTACTCAAATAGAACGAACAGAAGCGAAGAAGCCGGCTACAAGCACGTCCACCACCACAGACGCCCCTAAGACATCAAGCAGCAGTACAAGTCCTGCGTCCACCACAAGCGAGAGCACTTCTCCGGTCACGAGTTCGACCGCAAGGTCAAGTCTGACTGCTAGTAAGCACTTAGGTCCAGAGGCACTTAGTCGGCAGAAAAGTTTGACACCTCAGAGTGCGGAATACTATGATGAGGACGATGACTACATGGAAGACGAACCCGTTGGTTCTTCTGATGCTGAGAAAAAAGAGCACGGCACAGTCTTAATATCAGAGAAACAAGCAGCAGCCACCGCCAAGCGACACATCGCACCTCCATCCGCGCAGCCTCTAAGGCAGGCGATGCTCAATATATTAGCAACTAGGAGTGAGGAAAACAAAGTGGATTTGAAAACCACATCCGACGGGCTGCAGTTCAGGAGATTTGAAAGCAGTCAGATTCCCACTGAAGGTCCTCCCAACCGCGCATCAATTGTTGTTGCTGAGGCTCTAAGCCGAAGACTTGCCGACAACGTTGGGGAGCATCTTCCAGGACCAACCGTACCACACACATCTGATGCGAAAGCAATCTCATCAGTCAGTCAAACAACGATACGAAGCAGAGAATCACAAACTAAATCATCTTCTCAAACACCACCATCGATATCTACAGAAACACCAGCGACACAAGCAATCCAGAACCATCGAACAGACGAAGCCACACAGAGTACATTAGAAATAGTCACACAGACCACTCCAAAATCAGCGCCACCAGCAACAGCTGTGCCCGTCGCGGTGCGCCAGGAAGTGCTGTCGGTGAACAGCAGGCCCTGGTTGCTGGCGGCGCGCAACCAAACCGTCCACCTCACACCCATCTCCTCCATTGCCGCTCGAGCGCCAAGCAACCCAGTGAGCCACGCTAACCGTTCGATCAATCCACTAGTGTCCAGTCCCGAGGACCACTCCACGGAGAAGGTGCCGCAGCTCATCGTTAAGGTGTACGAGCCCATCGACCTGAAGATCGTCTTCTGTCCGAAGTCGTGCGACCAGGACCACGACCACAAATTCGGTAAGTCTGACTTTGATAAGCATATTTTTAGCCCTCCCTAGTATACCCAGTACCCTGACCTATGACCTATGACTCGACCACAGACCCAGCTGATAATATTAAGACGTCCAACTGCACGGGAGGCTGCGACGAGGAGGAGGAGCGGATCCACAAGCATGTCGACATCCAGTGGAAGCCACTGGAGCTGACCGACATCGCTGGCTTCCGCAACGCCGTGTAGAAACACAATGAGGCCCACGAAATTCCCGTAGTACGATTTCTCCAACATAGAATCTATAGCTAGTACCTACAACTACAATAAATACTATATAACTTTTAATCAACGAAGACGGTCTGGGTACTGGCGAACAGCAAGTAGGTCGCCTTGGCCAGCACGGGGTATTTCGACCCGCACAGTGTGCTCTCCATGCGATGCCTCTGGTTGGGTGGCATGGGGGTGGTGGGGTTGGTTGAGTCCTGCTAAAAGAAACAGCGGAAAGCGCGCAAAGCCAGCTGGCAAAAGAAGCAGGCAGAGTGCACACAAAAAGTTGCACGCCAAAAGGAAAGGAAAGGAATGGAATGGAAAGCAAAGGATAAAAAAGCGTGCCACCACGCCGAACGTCCTTCAGCCTGTGTGGGTAATGGTATATGGGTGGGTCGCGGCTCTGAATGTGAATATAGGTGTGGATGTGGATGCGGTCGTGGTCTGTGGTTATACTGCCTGCATGTGTCCAGAAGTAGCTGCCACCTGTTGGCAGCCCAATGCTGCCGGCTGGGCCAACAAAAGAAAGAAGTCCCTAACACAGTCGTGGCAGCCAACAACAAGACCAAGCCAAAGTCGGCACGCCGGCATGCCCCCCACCCGACGACCCGCATGCCATTCCACATGCGAGTGGGCACTTGGCCACCAGGCGCCCAGTGTCGACAGCCAGTGTCCGCGCATTCCTGAAGCGACGTGTGCTGGCGGTGGTGGTAGGTCTGTGTTTTGTGTTCGCGGCAAGCAAAAGGAGCAAGTGCAAGTGCAGTCATTGTTTTTGCGGCAGCTGCATTGTCGTGCTCTTGTTGTCTTCGCTTCTTTCCGTTTGTTTTGATCTGCTCTGTTCGGTTCGCTTGTTCGGTTGTTTGGTGTAGTTTGGTTGCTCGGTTGCTCGGTTGCTCGGTGGTTGGGTTGCACGTTGATGTGGCACAGTTCTCACATAGAGCACATAGAGTTAATCAATGCCCCACACTCCCACGATTGCCATCTAAGCACCAACAGTGGCAGGCTTTTGGGCGATTTACAGTTATGCGTGCCACAAATCGGCATCAAACGCGCTTAGCAGACATCATCCTGCTGCTGCACAAATCTCCAGTTGGCCATGAATTATTCAGCAGTTCAACAGTTTGCCCCCGCCCTTCCGCATCCGCATTCGCATCCGCCCCCCAACTATGGCGCACAATTTGCAATTTTCATGTAGCATGAAGTCTTGGATTTGACTTGCCCCTGCCGCCGCCACGCACACATGCTCCTTGTGCAAATCCTTTTTATGCCCGCATTATATAGTTCGCACGCATTGCTTCTGCCTCTGAAGGGATGGGTACTGGATGGATACTGGGATCTGCCTTCTGCCTTCTGCGTTCAGCGTCCTGAGCCCGGGACGTCACATTTGGCACACGATGCGCGCGTCATTGAATTCCATTTCCATTTCCATTTACTCCGACTCCGCGACCCCTCGACCCTTCGACATTGCGAGCCTCGCGAACTCTGCGAATGCCAGAGCATTTCCACATTTCCATTTGCAGCGCGACGCCATTCCGAGGGCCATATAACCAAGTTCAATTACCTGTTACAGCCGTTAGATGAATTTCTATGGCCAGTACATGTCCCGACTAGTTGAGTACAGCTCACAACTGCCATTTCTTGTGTCTGCCGGGTGGATGGGTGGATTGTTGGATGGGTGGGGATGTCTTGTGCGAGTGTGTGGCTTTTTTGAATATTTGAAATGTTTTTGTTCGCGCCACGCCAACAAGTTCGACAACATCGGCGATGGCTGAAAGTTGGGGAAGTGTGCGTGGAGGTGGAAGAATAACGACACACTTTGGCACGCATTTGTGATAAACATAAATGAGCTTAGAAATGAACCCCGCAGGATAAGGCGCACACGCCCACACACTCCCACGCACTCCCGCACACGCCCACACACTCGAGCGTGTTGCTAGAAGTGGATGGGTGTGGTGTGGCTCCTTTGGGGTCGGACATGGAGTCGGAATCGGGAGCAGAGTATTGACTACATACAGTAGACATCAAGTATCAGGCCGAACAGAGCATTATACAAATGACACGACATTAGATAAGCCTAAGTGCAAATTGGCTTACAAACCGGGATTTGTGTTTGCTGCTCCCCCCTACCCCTTGCCGCCTTTGTTCTGCCCGGCTTAGCGGGGATCCGGATACGGATCCGCTACGGATGCGGATGCCGATGCGAATGCGAATGCGAATGTTCGTTTGCATGCCACAGCTGTCCCGACTCATCACCTATGCATGTGGCCATAATCCGCCGAGTCAGATTGATAGTGCTGCTCCTCCGGCACCGAGGAGTCCCAGTGCCCGTCTGCTGAGCCCATTTTATGGCACCCATTTCTTTTTAGCACGGCTGTGTCAGCGGGTTCCACTAATGCGTATTCAATGGGCACCCCGCCGACGGCTGCACTTTGTGTAAGTGCCGATATCTGGGTCGCCTCCGTAGTGCTTTCTTTTTGGCCAGGCGGAGCACCGACCACCGACCACCGAGCAGCCAGAGCTCGGCACAAAAAACGGCAAAGAATCGCCGTGTGCATCGTGTGCGCAAAAAGGAGCAAATTCAGCAGCCGCACAGGGTCGAGTCGGCGGAAAACAAAGCCAAACCGAAAGAGTTTGGCAACGGAGATGGGATGGTGGGGGTGGAGTGAATTGGACATGTGGCACACTCCGTGTGAGGAGCAAAAAAACTGTCAAAAAATTCGTCCTTGATTCGTTGCAGTTTCTTTTTGGCGTGATCGGTCTGGTCTGGCTGGGTTCGAGTGTCGTGCGAGCCGTGAGTTTTCTAAAACGAAAGCAAAAAGATGCACACACACAGCCGTGGATGTGGATATGGCTGTGGATGTGGCTGTGGCTGTGAATGTGGCTGTCGGTGCGGAGTGGATGAGCAACTGGAAGTGGAAGAGGGCCGTGGCCCCGGCAAGGACATGCGGCTGTCGACTGGAGATGGGGCTGAGGACTGAGTACTGTGGACTACGGACAACGGACTGGGGCTTCGAGTTGGTCGTCATGAATGAAACTCTCTGATTGCCTTTGTGTGTGTGTGGCATGTGGCACTAGTCGATGGGTGGTGCGTGGTGGAGTCGTGTTTGTTGCTTGTCTTTCGCCATCTCGGTTGCATTCTTTTTTGCTGGCTGGCGTCGCACTCTGATTGCTTTTGGCTTTTGCCACCAGCGCAATCACTTTTTGTGTACCACATTTGCATGGTGCTTCTTTTGCAGCGCCAGCTCCGTTTGCTTCTTTTGCTCATGCTGCTTCTTTTGCTCCTTTCCTTGGCCACCCAGTAAACCATTCAGTCAGCCAGCCGGTCCTTTTCGCCTCTTTTGGCATGGTGGCTCACTGGGGCAGGAGCTCGTTTAGCCGATTGTTTCATTTGATTTTGCCTCGCTGGCCCCGCTCAGTTGCTCCACTTGGCCATGTGACCATGTGGCCGTGGGATGGGGCTTTGTGTCCAGATTTTGTGGCCGAGTGCATTGGCTGGCGTGCTCCGGCGAGCGCTTTGTGCGCGCCCCTTCAATCGCGCACACTTTGCTGGCGGCACACAAGCGGCAACAATTTGCAACTCATCGTTGAGTGCACCTGCAGAGCCTGGCCAGCGTAGCTCCCTGTTTCGGCCAAGTGCCTTCCAAGTGGCCGGCGGAGAGCTCTTCAGGCGTGTCGCGTTCAAATCCTATGGATGCGGGCCCGTATCTTGACCTCGCCTGTACTGAATTGCACCCCCACCTGCACCTTCACGTGCATCTTCATCTGCTCCTGCTCCTGATCGTGCGGCCCAGATTTGCACTCAGTGGCAAGGCAAACAGGCGGCATTTGCCGCATTTCGTTCATATGCAATCGCATTAAGGTTGTCCTTATTATTTATTGACTTAATTGATTTTAAATATGCATAAAGCCGCGGTCCATCCAATATTTGTCTTTGGCTGCAAAGCGCAAAGGTGGCAGTGGCTTTCAATTAGCGTTCCCAAACACGGCATCGGTATTACCAGGACACCCGGACGGGGTCCTCGATATCCGAGGTTTGGAGTGGACTGGGAACTGGGAGCTGGGAGCTGGTAACTGGTAACTGGTAACTGGCGCTACTGGCAACTGGAGTCTCGCGGTGGCAGGGCTGGGTTTTTAATCTACTGTTTGCATTATCCGATTTCAATTTTTATGTTGCTTTTTCGCGGCCCACGCACAGCAAATATTTTCGTTTCTTTGATGCAATGTCGCTAGTTTTCCACATGCCCGTTGACGGCAAAGACGGGGGCACGGCGCGGGGGTGCATATTACCACTTTGTTGATTAAAGATTAATTTTGGTTCGGAAATGCACAATGTGCACCGGTCGTCCGTCATGTAACCAATGGCCCCACTTGAGTGCCGGAAAGCGAGCTTCTAAAGTTCACATCAACTTTTTGGCATGCGAAACTTGAGAGCCAGGAATCCTAAG
Source organism: Drosophila melanogaster (assembly GCF_000001215.4). Taxonomy (NCBI): domain Eukaryota; kingdom Metazoa; phylum Arthropoda; class Insecta; order Diptera; family Drosophilidae; genus Drosophila; species Drosophila melanogaster. Next base: position 1,547,924 of record NC_004354.4, on the reverse strand, counting down.
AGCCCGATGCACTAGCTCGCCCAGGAGCACGGCGCTTGTGAGCTGCATCGTCTATTTTTTACGCTAATTGTTTCGCCCGAAGATGGCGAAGATGGCCTGCGCTCCAGTCTGCCTTGCTTTTAATGCAAACTTTTTATTTTATTGAAGCATTAAAACGCATTTTTTACAACCGAATCGCAATATTGACGATGGGCGGACTCAGTCTAGCCAAGTTGTCAGTCCAAAGCAGCTGGGAGTCGGTTTGGGTTTGGCTCTGGGTCTGGGTCTGGGACAGCGGCCGAAGGAGCGCTTAATGGTCCATTAAAGACAAAGATTTTTGAAAAATTACTACGTTCACTTTACGGGCCAACTAGAAATGGCGAATGCTGCCGCAGGCAAACAACAAAGTTGTAAAAATTGTTTCGTTTTCGAGCCGTGGAATGCGCTGGCCCGCTTGCTAGTGGGTGGTGTTTGTGGGTGGGTGGGTCTTTGCTTGGTTGTGTTGCAAGTTCCTGTTGCGGCGGTAAACTGCCGTAAGTTTAACAGCAGCGCATAAACTGCAGCAGGAGCAGTACCGCCTCACCTCGCCTCGCCTCGCCTCCTCAGTCCCCTGAGTTTCCTTCGCCTTGCCATTAGCAATAAAAAGAGGGATGGTAATGTGGGGGAGGGGTTTGGGGGGGTGGTATTCGGATGGGTGGCTCTGCGTACCTACGTCGAAGATTGAGTTATGTGCGTTTCGACTTTGTTTCTGGCCGGGATGGGGTTGGAGCAGCGAGTGGCGGGCAGTGGGCGGTGGGCGGTGGGCGGTGGGCGATGGGTGGCAAGATGGAAGAGCGCGCGCTGTTTCGGCAATATAATGGTAATAACCGAATCGTTACAATCGCGCTCAGCTCCGTTCGTTTTTAGTTGCCATTAGAATGCACACACACAACACAAATGGTATGGTTGAAAGGGGAGGGGGGTGAGCGGGAGCGGGCGGCAGTTGCAGGTCATGAATTCGCCATTTTACAGCCGTCGTATTTTTTCCAGCCATTCATTCATCCATTCATCCAGCCAGCCAGCCGGATTCATCATCCCTCCGCCTAAGCTCTTATTCTTGGAGCTGATTTTCGGTGGGTGGTAAGACTGGGACTGGGAGTGGGTGTGGGGCTGACTACCCTAGAAATAATAACGCTTAAACTTTTTAGTGTTGTCATTAAATTCCTCGTGTAAGTTGCCAAAGGGGGTTGATGCGATTCTTCTCGGCCGACGCTGTCTTCGGTTTGTTTTTGTGTGTATTTTGTTACTGTTTTTATTTAACATTTTAATGTCGCTTCAGCCTCCGTCTTTGGCTAAGGGGTGAAGGGGGGTGGGGGGGGGGGGGTCAGGCCCGAACACTAACGCCATCCCCTCTCAGCCTCAACCCAGCACATCTGCAGGTCTATAAATTTCGATATTTACTTTTTATATTGCAAAAATTTTTCTGCTGACGGAATTACGGAAATTAAAAACGAAATGAGCCTGAACCAGCCCGCCAGGGGGGTGGTGGTGGGGGTGGTTGGGGTTATTGGTTGGGAGACGGGAATGGTGGCTGGGTTGAGATGTCAGCTGACATTTGAAGCACCCCCATTCACCCCTTGTCCGTCCGATGCCACTTTGGTCATAAAAGGAGCATTATTCCGTGCACTTTTTAATATCCCGCACAGTTTCAACTTGCTGCCAGCTCCTCGAGGAGCGTGTCTTTCCTCTTTATACTTAATCGTAAAGTTTAGAAACTTTGTAATGGCTAAAGGCCCCCAAATATCGCGTGGCTAGGTGGGCGGTTGGGTGTTGGGTGTTGGGTAATGGGCAGACCCAAATCGATCTATCTGAATCTGAAGATTTTACCCCCAATTCGGATGCACACAAACCGTTTAATAACTAATCAACGGACTGTGGAGGCTATACCATTTTCTAAATTTATGCTTTTCCCGCATAGTTGTAAACTGAATGTGAATGTGAGCGCCACCCCGCTGAACGCTGCACTTTTGCCGACGACAGTGCTTTGATTTGATTTTTACGCCGCGCCATAAATTGTTTAGATGAGTTTTTTAATCGAAATTGTTCGAAATGACTTAGGTGCGCATAAAATGTCTCTCTCGAGAACGCTTTTTGTGCCGATTCAAGTGGGTGTGTGGGGTGGTTTTGTGGGTGTTGTGGGTGAACGGAAAGCGCTTTGCGAATAAATTGCCGGCTGATTTCGCTGCGTTCCTTTTATAGGGCTTATAAAAAGAATATTTTTAATAGCGCATAAAAGTGTTTGTTAGTTCCACGAGATCCCGGGGATGGTCCCCTCCTGCCCGCCACCAGAAGTGGAAATGGTGGTATGGGTATTATTGTAGTATTGGTATACGGATATGGATATCGTTGGAGGAGGGTTGCTTAGCGGACGCACTAAGCAGGCGCCTAGTCGGTCCGGTCGCTTGCCAGGTGGGATTCATCCGGCCAATAGGATCCAGTCCGGATCGCCGGGCGGATGTGCCCTTCCGCCCTTCTCTTTTTACTGGCTAGCGGTGGCAGCAGGACTCGTAAATGTTGCCGAAAACTTTGAACTTGATGGTTTTCCCGCCCGCGTTTCCTTTTCTTTTACGGCAATGCCGTGTGCTGCCCCAAAACCCATGCCACGCCACGCCATGCCCAATCCTGCTTCCCCCATATCTCATGTGGTCATGAGCGAGAGCTGCGCTTGCAACACCGCCGAACCACATAAAAAGATACATTTGGCAGGCACCCAAACGACGCATAAAACGCGTTACTTTCATCCATGAGCGACGTTGATGGGCTCATAAATGCCGCGAATGTGCATGAAACGCGTATTTTTCTACTTTTTGATGATTTTGAAATTTTGTATGCGTTGAGTGCCGTTAAGTGTGTGCCACTGCCACTGCCACTGCCACCGACAGCGCCCACCTCCTTAAGCCCTTGGCTCGTGTGTCCGCTGGCCGTGGCGTAACCCCAAAAGGGGGAACAGGCCACCGAAACTTGAGGCAGCCGAATTGTTTTTAACCCACTGAGGCATGGTGATGCGCGGCGGAAGGGGTGGTGAGGCGGTGGCTGCGAGGGCGGCAAAAACGTATACGGAGGCAGTTGCTCCTGCCGTAAAAGTAATATGAAATGTCTCATTTTTAGAGCTTCGAAATAAAAAAAGTTATCGGCGCATTTCGTCAGCAAACCTACAAAGGGCTCGCCCGGAGCCATAAAAGGGCTGCGGTTTAGTTTTCATCCCATCTCTCAGCTCAGCTCCACTTGCCTCCTCATCTGCAGTCCCGTCCTGTCCCGTCCCGTCCCGTCCTGTCCTGCCCCCCAGTTGCTCCGATTTGTGATGCCTCAGTTCGTTTTCCTGCCTAATCCAGCAAATTAACAGCCGCCCGCGGGAAAACCCATGCAGAAGTTCTGGAATGGGATTGGGCTTGGGATCGGAGGCTGCACCGTTCGTTGGCTTGCAGGAAACTTTCTAGCCGACGCATTTGGTCTGTAATTATCGGGGCCTGGCTCCAACGATTTGGGGTTGCTTTGGGGTGCTATAACTCGATTTGGGGCCCATCACCATTGATCGCTGTCGATGTTATTGTTGTGTGGTGAGGTCGCTTAATCGAATGCTTTTTGTTGCCCATAAATGGCAATGGCAATGGCCAGCCGGGAAAGGATGAGCTCCGGCGGTTGCGAATGAGGACGGATCAAAAGGAGGAGGAGGAGGAGCTGTCATAGTTGCACATTTTAAATTAGCGTATCCGCCATACAGCCATGTACGACACATCCACCGCATCTACAGCCATCTTTGTTGGTTTTCGGACGCCTTTTTGCTTTGTTTTTCTCTGGGCTTCATTAGATTGATTTTTATTTTATTGCCTCGCATTTTAGGGCGGAGTTTTTGCATATTTTTTGCGTGCGTCCGAGCGAGCGAGCTGGCGCATTCGCGCTGACCCCCTCCCACTCGCACCGCCAATCGCACTCCCACTCGCAATTGCACTCGCACACAAGAGCAACAAATTTAAGTATATTTCGCCTTTTTTGTCATTTTTTTTCCCCCACTAAATTGCCAAACTGCATTGGGCGGTCTGTGTTATATATGTAAGTGCAGTTGCATCGGCTACAATGCATTCTGCATGCTGCGTCTTTTTTTTTCGCTGTCATCGTTTGGGTTTTTTCCCCCAAGCGCTCTCTGCTTAATTTTATTTATTTATGGTTTTTATACATTTTTTTTATTTCAATTTGCGCTGGCCTGCTGCCCCACGCCTACCGCCCCCCCCCCCCCCCCCACATCCACATCCTGCCCCCTCGAGTGCGAGAATTGCATCGCATGCAGGCTGCATCTTCCATCTCACCTTCCGTCCCGCTCGCACCTCGCGCTGCACTCGATCTGTGGCAGTAAACTGCATATTTCTGTCCAGGGGCGAACTCGAAGGTCGAAGATGCCTAACTCAATGCGGTCCTTACAACTAGCTCTTCATTTATTCATTTACGAGTATTAATTACGGGTTAGTTAAAATATAAATATACATAATATAAATATCACATGCAAATCGAGACGATTTTCGATCGTGTGTAGAGAAGTTGGCCACATTTTTGTTGCCTACATTTGGGGGATTTCGAGTGCGCTCCTGGAAAATGCACTTGCTGGCAAAAAAACTAAAACAAGTGTCCGCTGCGTCGGCCTCTGCTGCTGCTGCTGCTGCTGCTGCGGCAGCTGCGGCTGCAACATCAGCTGCGAATGCAACTGCAACTGCATCGCCGCCTCATACGTGTCGCCCTCTCGCTCGCTCCGACTGAGTCCGGCCTGCTCTGGCCCACGGTTTAGGATGTGTGCGTTTTGAGCCTGTTTTTTGCGCCTTTGCTTTTTTGCACTTTTTGGACAATTTTTATATATTTCTAGGATTTTTTTGAGCGCTCCCTTTTTATTTTTATTTCAGGGCCAAACGAGCCGAGCGCAGCCGAGTAACGCCGAACCGTGCCCCTCCCATACGCAGTTGCAGTTGCACTGGCGATGGGCGGTGGGTGGCGATGGGTGGTGGTGGGTGGTGATGGGTGGTGATGGGTGGCGCTTGGTGGGCAGTTGCAGTGGCCAGTGCAGCGGTAGCCTGCTGTCATTTCACTCGCACCCAGGCCTTTCGCAATTGGGAATGTGTTGTTTGATTTTTCCCCGCTCCGCGTCGCAGGACCTGCTCGCCTTTTTTTTCGGTGTATGTGCAGTCAGTTTTTTTTTAGTCTTTTGTGCTTTTTGGGCGGCTTTTTGTTTGGTTTTCGCGCTTTTTTCGCCTTCCTGTTGCACGCAACTTGCAGCGCTGCGTTTTTATTGGCTGCCGCCGAATGCTGCGGCATAAGTAGGTGCACGTTGCACGCTGCCCGGTGCACGGTGCATGTACACGATTTTTTGTGTTTTATTTGAATCGCCTTTTTGCGTGCGTATGTATTTTAGCTATCGACGTTGGCTTTTTTGGTTGCCTGCCTTTTTTTTAGTGTCCGCTCTTTTTTTTTGGAATTTTTGCTCTGCTACTTCCGCAGCGACGCTTAATGCAAATAAAATGTTTGCGTTGACTTGCATTATGCTGATGCCTGGTGCTTCCAGGACCCCCATCGCCCCAACCTCCCCCCGCTGGCCAGTGATAACGCATCCTGTGCATTGCAGGATCCCACTCTCTTGGCCAGGCCAAAACCGTTTTTATTTTTCAGTCATTAAAAATTGCCCCTGCCTGCAACCGTTGTAGTCCTGTTTCTGCTCCTGTTTGTGCGCCCGTTCCCATGCCCTTTCCTGTTCCTGGTTATGGTTCGGTCCTGCTGCTTCTAGTGGGTTCAAGCCCCTCTGGTGTGCCGCTGTGGGTCGAATGTGGGTCGCCAACCGAGGCTTTTTGTTGCTGTCTTTGTTGGCAAGCTCGTCGCATAATCGCTTCACACGCAGCCTGCACTTGACTCGACTCATCCCGTGCATCCCGCTTCCTGTCGTTTTTTCGGCATTTTGCATGCAGCTCTGGGCCTTTTGCACCACCCACCAGCTGCATTTCAGTTGTCGTGTTTCATTTCACATCGCCAGTTTTTCTTCTGATGCTTTTTGCCCACTTTTTTCGGCACTTTTTTGGGCCGGCCTTGTCTGTCTGTCTGACTCATTCCAGCGCCGTGCTCTGTGCGCTCTGTTGTTGTTTGCCACTTTTCACATAAATTTCGCTCCTTTGCAAAATTACCGATATTTTGATAGCCGCCAGTGGGTGGGCGGGTGTGGGTCCATCCCATCCACTCGCATAGGCCAGCCAGGACTTAAGCTGCCGATTAACATTTTGTAGGCATTTCAGCTCTGCAGGATTGCCAATCTCATGCACAACCATGTCCAGGCCCTCAGCATCTCACCTGCCCAAACTAAACCACTGGCCACCAGGCTGCACCGATTTGCCTTTATTGCAATTAAACTCGTGCTTTGTGCTTTGCTTTTCAAACATTTGCATTTGCCACTTGACGCTTTTGTGTGTAATTGATTTTCAACGCTTATTGTCAAGTGGCAAGCAGAACAGCAAGCGCAACAAAGCGGTCCCAACCCAGCCAGCCCCCTCTGCCTTTGCCCTCAGGTGCTTTGCCAAACTATTGTTGTTTTGTGTTTCGTTTCTGCTGTTCAGCTGTTGTGTGTTGTATGTTGTTGTGGCTGCCTTTGTTTTGCTCCTAACAGCGGGCTCAGTAACTTTGCCACAACTGCTCCAACTGCCTGCGCTTCGAGTTCTCCTCGAAATGGCCCGTTTGATTGCTGCGCTGCCATCGGTGGCACCACCGCCAGTGCAAACACAAATTAATTCCGAGCATTTAGGTGCATTGTGCTCCCTGTGTCCTTGACCACATGCCAGCGAAAGGGGCCGCGTCAGTTAGCAAGTCCAGCGGCAACCCCTGACCTTAACTCCGCTCACTCGAGCTGTTGGCATAGCCCGGCGAGGGAATCGATTTCCGGCATCGATCTTCTAGCAGGGACTTAACTTTAAGCGTTGAACGCTTTTAAGCCACTTAAGATTCAAACAGGCATATTATCGGAAACTATTCCCTTTGTTGTCTAACCCTTTATATACAAAGTGAAAAACCCTAGAAGACTGTGAGTTTTTGCCTAATCCAATTTTTCGCCAAAAAAAAAAAATATGTATTGTTTTATTTCACAAAAATTGAAGGATTCGTCTATATATGGCGTTGGACTCGTAATAAAATTTCATATCGAATGGCAATTAAGGATGGATATAATAAATATTGACCGTTTTTGGAAAAAATTTCTCTTATTAAAAATGCGAAAATTTTAGAAAAAATAAATTATGCGAAATAATCAGAAAAATGATTGGGATCGTTAATTGGGATCGTTAGCTCCACAAAACAGTAATTGTTGTGTATTAAGTTTTTTGGCCAAGTTATCACGTACCAGCCAGCCAAGGAACTTAGTTCTCCTTTAATCGTGATTTGTTGATCAAAAGCATTTAGTTTTTGGTTTACTAAACTTTAAGGAATCGTCTAAATATAGAATGTAATACCTCGTTGAGTTCGTAATAAAATTTCCCATCGGATGGCGTTCAAGGCTCAAAATTTAAAATTTGAGCCATTTTGAGCAAAAAATGATGATGTTACCCCTTTTAAAAATGTAAAATTTCGAGAAAAAATTAACTTTTACAAATCATCAGGAAAGTAATATAATTCGTTGGTTGGGATCATTAGCTGTGCAAAACAGTAGTTTTTATGGCTGTATGAAGTTTTTTGACCGAGTTACCATAGAACACCCTGGCAATGAACTTGGTTTTTTCTCTAAACCTGATTTTGTGACCAAAATAATTAGTTTTTTGTTCACAGGAAGGGAAATAATGGCTTAAATATGGAATGTTATACCTCGTTGAGTTCGTAATAAAATTTCCCATCGGATGGCGTTCAAGGCTCAAAATTTAAAATTTGAGCCATTTTGAGCAAAAAATGATGATGTTACCCCTTTTAAAAATGTAAAATTTCGAGAAAAAATTAATTTTTACAAATCATCAGGAAAGTAATATAATTCGTTAGTTGGGATCATTAGCTGTGCAAAACAGTAGTTTTTATGGCTGTATGAAGTTTTTTGACCGGGTTACCATAGAACACCCTGGCAATGAACTTGGTTTTTTCTCTAAACCTGATTTTGTGACCAAAATAATTAGTTTTTTGTTCACAGGAAGGGAAATAATGGCTTAAATATGGAATGTTATACCTCGTTGAGTTCGTAATAAAATTTCCCATCGGATGGCGTTCAAGGCTCAAAATTTAAAATTTGAGCCATTTTCAGCAAAAAATGCTGATGATTTTAAAAATGTAAAATTTCGAGAAAAAATTAATTTTTACAAATCATCAGGAAAGTAATATAATTCGTTAGTTGGGATCATTAGCTGTGCAAAACAGTAGTTTTTATGGCTGCGTAGCGTTTTTCGGCCAAGATGTCAGGTAACATCCCCACAATGAAAAGCGATAACCAGGTCCCGAAGATGTACCTTCTATTAGCCACTAATCTAGGTAGCGGTCTGCAGATCTCATTAGGCTTCACACACTCTCTCTCTCTCTGAAATAGTAACTGAATATGGATCCTCCTCCACAAGGACACGTTTCGGGGTGGCACTCGAATGCGGATGACAGGATGACAAGGCCTGAGTAGAAATACATAAATATTTCGCAGCAACGTTTGCCAATTTCGCAGAAAGTGCGAGGCAACGACAATGCTGGTCGGTCACAGAACAAAATATTAAAAATCTTCGCACGCATTTTGGTCGAGCATTAAAATCAAAGTAAAATGGCATCAATATAAATACTCGTAAATTTGCAATTTCGAGTCGAGCCCCAGAAAGCATCCCCCCATACCCACTCCCGTTGCCATCTTCGCCAGCTCTGTCAACATGCGCGGCCCACGAGCACATGTGAGGAGGAGCAGTAGGCAGGGATGGGGAACTGGAGCTGGGCAGGAGCAGGAGCAGGACCGCTGCGCCACAGCGGATCGTAAAAGGCGTGCTCCGTCGTTCTGGCCATGGCTCATTCGCGTGCTTAGCCTGCGAAGCGCATATGTTTAGAGAAATTAGTTTTTCATAACGCACAAGTTGTTATTGCCACCCACGCACACGCACACAAGCTCACACACGCACACACACGCGCATACGTGTGAGTGGGCTGGCTTTTAACGGGATTTTTTATTGCAAATTCTATTCAAATATCCATTCAGTTTTATGGGCCACGGCAGCCCCGCCGCCTTTGAAGGCCCGAAATTCGCATATGAGCTAAATTCCGCCAGCCATCCACCCTCGCACCATCCAAACAGCCAAACATCCAAGCATCCAACCATCTAACCACCCCACCAGTCCACCAATCCAACAGCCCAGCGAACCAAGGGGACCGCTCCGCTACCTTGTTGTTACCGTTTTTATTTTTATTTCATTTTTTTTAAACAAACACAATTTTTAATATGCCTGCAATTTTTATGAGTGTTTAGAGGAATTTTATTGCACAAGATTTCCCATGCCTAGGCGGGGGCTGCTGGCAGAATGTGGTCCCACGTCGCGTATGCGCGATAAGCGCCCACATCGCCCCACCTCGAATCGCATTTGTGTGCCCGAAATGTCCTCGAGTGCCATAAAAATAAAGAATGAAAATAATATTAAATATTATAATGTTAGAGGAGCGAACTGCTGCTGGTGCTCCGCTTGCTCCTCAAAATGCCAACTAGCCGGGTGCTCGGTGCTCGGCAGCTCGTCCTTAGGTGCCAATGGTTCCAAGACAAATTATCTGCCCTCCATTTGCTCCGAGCGGAACGTTAGCAATGCCTAATATTCCTCGTTCCCTATTATTCCCTATTCACAGCTCACGTCTTTTAGGCTCACTCTGCAAAACGTGCCTTCTTTCTCGCAGTGCAGAGAAGCTGCGCCAAGGAAACATGCCCATCATTAGGTATTGGGATTAGATATTAGCTTTAAGCATTGAGTCTTTCAAATCCCAGTCCCTTGACTGGTTAAATACGTATTTGCCACACTTCAAACCCGAATCAGGAAGTGATAGTATTGGGACTACGCATTTAAGATGGATATATACTGAATAATTAAGACTATTGTTTTCTTCGTGTTACCGAAAATAACATTGAGGAACTTTAGCTTTAGGGTCTAGGGACTCGCAGCCCGAGCTCTATCGCATCGCTTTCTGTGGCATATTCTCAAAAAAAAAAAAAAAAAAAAAAAAAAAACCATATGAGTGCAGCTTCAGTCCCGCAGGAGCCCAGCTCATTTGCCCTTATCGCCAGACACAGATCTTGGGCAGTAAAACAAAGGCGTTCGTTCCCTTCTGGTTAGTCCAAAGCATTGATCCCAGTTGGCCAGCGTCCAACGACCATCGTCCAATGTCCCACGTCCCATGTCCCATGTCCCATGTCCAGCTGCGGCGGCTGATCCGGCTCGATGGACCAACGGATTGAAGATAGAGAGCTAGCGACCGCTCGACCCCATTTATGGATCATCATAAAATGGCAGAGACAGGGCCTTATGGAAAATAGGCAACAATATATTTATTATTTTCGTGCAATTTCATTTTGGGAAGAGCGCGAAGTATTATTACCAAAAGTCGTCACTGATGCAATCGCCGATGGTAGATGGTCGATAGAGTTGGGTCCATGCCCAGCACTGCCTTCACGTATGGATGGGTAATGACTTTTTTATGGCCATGTCGGAGCAAGGCCAGAAGCAGACGGGCGGGGAAGGAACACACAAAAACACAGCCAAGTATTTTATGACATGTTATTAAAATGCGCCATCGTCAGGAGTGCTGCAGGTGGGTCGCATGTGCCCAGGATTGGGCTCGAAAGGTCGTGGCCACACGATCCTGTGTTATTAGAAGAAATTACTTGTCGGCCTTCGAAGGTATCGGCATTGGCAATGGCACTGGCATAGCTATCGGTATCAGTCTCAGTATCAGTATCTATCCCCGTCTGCATTTTTATGTATTGCCAAAATGATGTTCTATAACATTTTTATTATGAATAACGGTTATAAAATTGCGCGGGCGAAACAAAAGAGCTCAAGAGCGCGAATTCCGAATCCCGAATCCCGAATGCGGAATACCCAGATCCCATAGCCCAGAACCCAGATCCCAGTAAAGAGGAGCCAAAGCAGCAACAGTCGCAAGTCAAGGAAGGACTCGCTGCTTGCCGGCTGAGGAGTCCTGCGGCCACATAAAAAAGCCAACACACGAAATGCAAATTGTAAATTACAAATTTGCAATAAAAATTTTTAATAGAATGAAACATTTTGCCTTTATGAGTTTGTCTTTCGGCTGAATTTATCTGCTTTTATGATAACGTTATGTGGGCCACGCCCCCTGCCCCTGCCATTGCCTCGTCCCGTTGGCTCGTCGTCATCATTTTCTCGTATTGTTCTTGTTTGTCGTAACAGTTTTGCATTAACATTAACGTAATTCTCTTTGGCATTATCATAAATACATTTTACGCATATTGCCAAGGAGGCTGCCTCCCAGCGGGCTGGTGTGAGTGGGTGGAATGGACGGAATTGGTGGTTTGGTGGCTGGGTGGCTGGGTGGTTGGACGCAAGGCCATTGGGACAAGCATCGGAGGGCTTAGCGCGCACTTTATCGCTCAGCCAGCATGCATAGAAAGCCCATCAACGGGCACAGAGTCCAGTTGGTAGCTAATGCGGAGCTCCACTATGGGGGTGGGGATGCTTGGTCGGCGGTCCCTAGTCCCAGGGTCGCATCAGCCAACCACATGGCGTTGCACTAGTGGCCGGTGGGTGGTGGTGCATTAGTTGGCGCACGAAGCAACCCCCTCTACCGCCGAGAATTCCGCTCCGACTAGGCCATCAGCTCGTGACCAATCACCGCTGGCAGCGGGACTTAGAAGCCTTTCAAATCGTTGCATCCGCACTCGGCAGGCTCGTCGGGACGTGCGAGCGCACTCGGTGCTCGTCGGCTGTCCTGCCAGCTGGGCTTCAGTGGTGCGCTTTGCTTTTTAGCCCCTCTAATCAGGGTGCAGGAGGTGGGTGGGTGTGCTTGTCTGTCCGTCCACACTTGTCCTTCGGTTAGCAAATCGTCCTTGCTGACGCGCCCTCTCTCGCTCGCACTCACACTCGCGCTTCGATGGCTCCTAGCTCGCCTGCCGTCTCGCTCGCCCCCACACGCTCTATTCGCATAGTTGTGCTCGCCATGTGTGTGCGTGGTCGTGCTTTTCCGTCGGCATTTCCACACGCCAGCCACATCCTGGCATCCTGGCATCCTGCGAGCCTCGGCTCTGCTCGGCTCCCGTTCGGCTCGCCTCGGTACGCCCCCCAGCTGTCACCCAGCCGCCCCCAGCCTGACCAGCGACCACCTTCCGCCTCCCCTTTGCTTGCTGTTTTGCGCTTGTTTCTGCGTCGGCTCGTAGACGCAGCACCGACCGCAGGCAATTCATGGGCAGCGGGAGCGGACGGGCGGCGGGGCGCGCTGTCCTAGATTTGTTTAAATTATTTTGCGATAGTGTGATTGGCCTGTGCGCCCCAAGCCCCCCGCCAACCCGCCAGCTTTGGCCGCCAGCCAATGGCAGCCTTGCACATGCTTAGTCGCACTAGAGCTCGGTATCTGTCCGCACCCCTCCCGGTCGCCCCTCGGCCGCCCGGGCCTGACCTAAATGCGTGTCGTTGTTGCCGAATAGTGCATGTCAAAGCACCGCCCCGCCCCCGCTCCACCGCAACCGAACTATGGTGCTTTGGGCCAGGTTCTGTGGTTGGCCCAAATCGACGCACATGTCTGGGTGTGCTTAGTTTTTGTGATAGGCCATCGGCCGATGGGGCTGGATTTGCATATGTGTGCATATGTGGGGGCGAGCTTAGAAACTACTGGCTGCCGAAAGCTAGTCCAATGGGGCATAATGTGGTTCTTAGAAGTCCTGGAAGTACTGCGATCGAATGATCCTTTCTTCCGTGGCACCCACCCTTCCTCAAGAGTTTTAGACACATTTCGTTAGCATAACAGAGACGCTTGTGAGCGCCAGGCATTTAAATTAATTTCAAAATAATCATGAGCAGGAAGTGGGCCACTCGAGAGGTCGGTGGAGCATTTGGGCTTAATTCCCGGGACAAGACAAAAGCTGCGGGGGGAGTACGGGGGTTGGGAAACTGGAGGCACTGGAGGTACTGGAGGTACTGGTGGTACTGGATGTACTGAAGGCACTGGAGCTTGGGAACTCGGCATGTGCGTGTGTGCCAAGGATTTTCAGGGTTAAATTAGCTGACTGTGAGCGTGTGGTTAATTTTTCCCCAGAGCAGAGTGGCGGGGAATGAAGTGTCCTGGATGGGAAGGGAAGGAATGGGATGGATGGATGGATGGGATGCTTTGTCAGAGGAACGTGGCTGCTGATGGGCAACGTGGCTGACGATCTTGCCTGACATCTGAGACGCAGCTCCGGGAACCCGTGGCACATGTAATGAAATATGCTTAAGAAGTGCCCCAGACCCTCTGCCCTGCGTTCCTTTCATTCTATCTGTTTAACTTTTCGCCGGGGTCGGAGTGTTGCCTACGCAGCTGACGGAACAGCCCCAAGGACGGGGGAGGTACGTCGGGCTGGCTGGGGCTGCAATGGGCGCTGGCGGTGCGGGGGCGGTTGCGGAAAACAACAAGCATATGAAAAGTTTGTTAAGAATTCTTTTTGTGTATGCGCTAACCCACAGAAAGCCGCACACACACACGCACGCACACACACACACACACACACAATCCTACTAATGCCGCAGCTACATTTGCGGTTTTAACTCTTCGCCATATCGCCCCCAAACACCCACTCACATATGTCACATGCATAGTTAGTTGGTGGGTCCTGGAGTCCCGAAGTCCCCAAATTATGAGACAGAAAATGCGACTCATTAAAGTCAGCGCCAGCAATCGCCGGAGATGAAGAATGATGGATGTTTCCTGATGGATGCTCGGCTTCGTGGTGAATTGGCCAAGACTTGTCTCAGTTAGCTCCTTTGTGCGCAACGGGGAGTGGAGTGAATAAAAATCGAGTACACAAAGCGAGTAAAACAATTCTGCGGCTCCGCTCCGTTGGACTAAGCCAACGATGGGCTGAGGAATAGGCTGCAGAAGGGGTAGGGTGAAGAGGGGTGGGTATGTTGGGGTGTTTGGGTGTATGTGTGCGACTGTGGGTGTTGCCAGGACACTTGGCAAATGCGTGGTTGTGTGTGTGTGATGGTTGTGCGAGTGTTCTCCGTTGCCTTGAGGCAAATTAAAAATTTCGGTTCTCGACTTTTTTCTCTATGCTCGCTTTTTAGCCGCGCTCCTTGCAACTCTTCCACGAGGGTTTCATCTCTTCCTCCTCCATCAGCTCCTCGGCCGGATCCTTGCTTATTTTTTGGGTGCTCCCCTCGTTTCCTTCTCGGTCGGTCGGTCGGTCGCTGGGAAAAACTTTCTAATAATGTTGTACACAATTTAAATAGAATTTGCTGTGCTCCGCCAGCGGAGGACTCCCCAGTCGGAGGCATCGTGCAAAATACTTGCGGAGGAAGGCGCACAATCAACTTGGCCAAGAATATGGCTGCTCGCAAAGGGGGCTGGGATGTTGGGATATGAACACGCGGTTTCTCATTATGCTAACGAAGTAAAAACTTTACAAGCACATATGAGCGCTGAAAACTCTGGCCGGGAATGGGTGGCAAGTGGAAATGGCAGTGGCAGTGGCGTGGCATGGTGTGTGTGGGGGCAAAAAATTGAAAGAAGACGCAGCAGCCCGAAAACACAACAACAGGCGAGCATATATGTATGTATAACTATCGCAGGCAGCGCAGAAAGTGCAAAAAATAAGACGGCAACAAAATAAGGCGCCACAAACTGCAAAGGCAGGGAAAATTAAAAGAATCGAAAAGAAAAGAGAAGAAAAGGCGGTGACTTAAACCCGAAACCCGAAATAAAATATGCATAATAATATTCACAATAATACATGCATATGCCGCCGACTTGCCAACTTTTCGCTCAGTACCACCCGCCCAGCCCCAGACCCCTCTTCATCCTTTGCACTCCCGCCTTCCGCCACTACGCTTAGCGCCTTCGCTAAAGGAAAGGGGCGTGGCCATGCGGCAGTGCGTTTGGCTGGCGCTGCCAAGTTGCTAACAAGCTTAGTTCCCCTTGCGCAACTTGCTCATTTTCAACACGGGCACGGACACGGGCACACAGGATCCCGGGATCCTTTGAGCCGCTCAAGCAGTGCGAGGAGCACCGTAGAAGTGCTCCAACATTTTTAATTAATTTAGCTGCCCGAATCGCAAAGCCACAGAACCCACATCATCCGCCAGAGTTGGAGAAGCCACTTTCCAAGAATGTTCTGCAGTAATCAGCTATGCATCAGAGCCATTGCACTAAATCTATCTTGTTTGCTTTTAACCTGGCTAAGTTCCCTCCTAGTCGGCTTATAGTTTTCGGATCCCTTCGATATTGCCACAATTACAATTGGATTTGAAACTGTTTCTTGAGTAACTGTAATAGATTTGATATACATTTTTGTGGCCTAGAATGAGTTGACTTGGAAAAAGGGAGAGAAACGATGGCTAACTTTCTAAGTGAGATCCGATTTCCGAGACGAATGTCTTACTTGGCTGCAATAAACTTGCATCCACTGGGTTCCCGAGCGCAAAGTGGTTCCGGCCAGGACGAACGATTCTCCGGGCTAGAGTACAGTTGCGTTCCACTCGGCTTTCCGGCACTAAGAACGGGTCTTTGTGATTCCCGACAACTGTCCCAGAAGTGTGTAATTACTCATAATGCCAAACACCCGGTTGGGCTAACAAAGGACTTTAATTTAATTGCGAGTAAACAAAGGCGCCTCCACAAGGGGAAACGGCAGTTGCAGAAAGCAGGAGGCAGCAGTAGGCAGGAGCCCACCGAAGACCCAATTCAGGTGGCCCAACTGGGGAATAATGGGCACTTTTGGCGATGGTGGGGGGAGCGGAAGGATAAGAGCCTGATGACAGGATACATTACGGCTGCTGTTCCACAACAAAGGAACTAGATCCTGGAGATCCCCCCGAACGGGGACGAGTGCTTTTCAGATGAATCCAAAAATATCCGAGAACAGTGCGTCGTCCTGCAGCCTTGCGGCCTTAATCTTCAAGTTCCAGCGTATCGATTGACCGAAAAATGCCTTTCTCCAGGAACTGGGTCTAACTTTCCCGGGAACGCGAAGGCGCGGACGAGGCACGTGGTCTGGGCCAAGTTCCTTCGAACAAAAAGAAGCAAAACGAAACCGCAAATGAACTCCTCCCAGAAGTAGCTCAACATCTGCCGGACGACGGCCGTTGGCCTTGAAGTGTCGAAAAGCAACAAACAAAAAGTGTCTGTTGCCAGGAGGCCAGCGCCTCCTCTCCCCGCTTACACTCAGTCCACCCGTGGAGGAGAAGTGGCCATGACGGGACTGAGACGAAGGGATCCGATGCACTCATCGCCTTCTTATTTCCTTTCCATCCGCCAACAGGCGCCACCCCAGCCTCCTGCCCAGCCACATCAGCAGGGGCACCATACAACTGTTGCGTTGCGCCGTCACTTTTTCCACCTTTAAATTTGGCAACAATTCAATTTTCTGCGGCTTCCTGCCTGGAGTTGGTGTGTCGTCCTCTGGCATGGCGTGGCGTGTCACCTGTCCTTGGATGTCCGCCTGCCCACCCACTGGTCACGCGGCCCAACCATCATCCGATGCCAGCTACGACTCTCTTAGAATACGAAATGACACCAAAGTCGGCCGCAGAATGCGCTCCCCAGCAGGTGGTGATCAGGGGAGCATGGTGGTCACCAGGGCCAACTTTCAAGCCGCCCATTCCGGCAGGTGGGCGGGGTGACAGCAATTAGCATTAACACAAACGACTTGACTGCAGTTGGCGAACAAACAAAGCGCTGGGCAGGTCGAGGCGAATGACTTGTATATTGGGCCACTCCAAGCAGCGAGCACCAAGCACCAGGACCTCCTCTTCTCCCGCCTCTCGTGCTGCATGCGGCATGGGGCATGCGGCGCAATTTGCGGCCCAGTGACAACATTGCTCGGCCGAATAGAGAGTGGACGGTGGCCAGAGCACCGGTCAGGGACCGGGACTCCGGACATGGACATGGACATGGCGCAGGACAGGACAGGACACGACCGAACCTAACCGGACCGGACAAGATGAGAAGAGGGAGCAGGAGCGGTAGGCATCAGCAGCACTTCGCCGTAGATGCTGGCAGAGGGGTGCTCGCTCGCAAGTCAAACAACGCAGAGAAATGAATTATAAAACAACATGCCAACAAAAAGCAGGCCCCTCTGAACCTGAGCCCCTCGCCTTCGGGATGTGGGATGCGGGATGCGAAATGCGGAATGCGGGAGGGCATGGAGCCGTTAGCAAAGCCGGACGACTGCGGCGCGGAGCTGGGGCATTCCTGGGGTGGGGCCGCATGCAATTTTTATTTTATTTAAATGTAATTATCTGCTTGAACACAAAAAAATGCTCATCACGATGAGCAGCATCGCCGGGCAACATCCACAACAGAAACAGCAACAACAACAGCAGCACATGGGGTAAAACATCCAACACAAACACACTGACACCCACACACTTGCACGGGTAAAAAAATCCATTAAAATTGTGCAGGAAATATAATCAGAAAACAAAAGAAGCGAGCAAAAAAATAGAGGGAAAATCGCCAGCACACAAAAAAGGAGGAGTAACAAAAACATCACACATGCAGATGCCCAGAAAGTAAGGCGGAATAAAAAGGAAATGGTAACGCACCCAACCGCCCACTGCAAAAAGTAAGTTTGTCGGTGGGTAGCGAGGTGGTACGGGTGGTACTGGACACTGGATCCTCTCGGGACACATCGCCCACCCCCAACCGCCCGGCGTAGGCATCTCCGGAGCAGCAGGCGTGGCCTTTTTGTGCTCATTTACCACGCACTTTGGGCAACGGCAACTGCAACAGCAACTGCAACAGCAACAGCAACAGCAACAGCAACTGCAACAGCAACTGCAGCGGCAGCGGCAACGAGGCTATGCCTACGCCTATCGACCAGCGACCAGGATGCAGACCACGACCAGGACGAGCATGCCACCAATGACGTGTTGCCTTTTCGATTTATTTTTCGACAGGCGCTGCCCGCTCCCCTCACCTGCCGCCTATATACCCACGGCACACACTCACACGCACACACACACACGTAGCCACCTCGTATGTACTGCCATGAGCGGCAGTGTGTGCGTGTGCGCCTCCCTTTTTTTTCTGCAGCGCAGTTTTCGTTTACTTTTTGGCGGCCGAAAAATGTTCAAAAATAAAACGAGCGCCCGCATTACGTGCGACACCCGCGCACCCCACCCATCAACCATCACCGAAACCACCCACCGCCCACCGCCCATCGCTCACCGCCCGCTCCACCTCCCCCTACTTTCGGCCCATTCAGTGCTGGCCAACTGGACCCACCGCCTGCGAGGAGGAGGCTCAGGTTCCGGCGAACAACAACAGCGCCATCGGCTCGCCAGTTTATCGATGTCTTTAATGAGAAGCGGGGATTGGGATGTGGCACAATCCGTGATTATGGATGAGCAGTGCAACCCTGCTGGGATGCTACTCTATAGTACACCAAAGACCAATGCACAATGCACAGAAACCACTTCAAATGTAACTTAGAGAAGCACCTTCATAGCGTGAACGTTCCACATGTCACCAACTTCAAATGGCACAAGTATGCAGCTAAGCGATTTAAGAGTGGAAACTAAGCCAGGATTAAACCGTGCACAGTCCACGGATATGGCTTTTTTTCTCAGCCCGAGGCGCATTCCGTTTTGGGACCGAGATGAGCAAGCGGCGAAGTGGGAAGCAGCGGCACTTTGAGGCTGTTGTGCAATAATTAAAATCATGTTAGATGCTTTGTGGCTGCGCATGCAATTCCGCAGCTGCACGCTTGTGTGCCAGGCGACTGCTGACAGGCGACAAGCTCAAAGCGATGAAATGCCACCCAGCCCCAACAGTCCTATCCCTTCTGGATTCTGCATTCAGCACACCAAATTCGGACGCTGATGTCCGCTCCGCAGTTGAGCCTCCGCTGCACGTTGCTTGCTGCATGCAGCATGCTGCATGATGCAGCTGGAGATTAAAACACGACTTTGATGCACTGATGGCGTCTTTGATTTTAGTCGCTGTCGCCTTTCATCTTTTTGTGGCTTCACTCCGGGCCACTGGGCCCGGAGCCTCCTGGTGATTAAAAACCGTTTGGCGGACGGACTTTTGCCCGTCCGTGGATTGGGCATAGTTTCCAAGTACAGTTGCCGCTCCACAGTTCTATGCGGGATTGGGGGCGACGCTTACTGACCCCTGGCCAGAGGCAGCCAGCACAGTCCAATCGCTGAAATCATTTTCAGCGCCATAAAAAGTTTTGAATTAAAATGCCAAACAACCGCCGTCACCTTATCTAAAACGAGCTGCCGCGAGGTTGGTGGTGCGGTGGTGGGGTGATTTGTCGGTTGGGTGGCGTGGATTTGAAATCGCCAAATACAATGGTAGCTTTCGGGGTGGAGGAGTTTGGTTCCAGGTGGTAACCCTTTAATTCTGATCCTTTTTTTTGGACAGTTTTTTTATTTAATGTGCGCATTTCCCACATGTCGACGATTGTGGTGGCGTCGACGCCGGCTGAAACTGGGACGCGGAATGGGCACCAGGATGTGGATGAGGCACTGCAGTCGGCGCCAGCGTCCACGTCAGCTCCGCTGGAGTGGAGTAGAGTAGAGTGGAGTGGAGTGGAGTGAAGTGAAGTGGTGTGGAGTGGACCAACTTTTTATCGATCTGCCGCATAGTAATGAGGGGGAGATGGGTCGCCAAATACGCCTAGAGTGGTTGCCCCCGCGTCAAATGTTTGCTCCTGGCCACGAGTGGTTGAGGGGGGGGGGGGGGGGGGAGTGGGTTTTGCGTCAGGTGGGGGATGCACTAGGCAAGCGTTGGAAAAAGCACGAATAAAGCAAAACAAAAGCGAACCCAAAGCCCAAGTGATTAATTCAGTATGCGGAATATTCATATGTGCACCACCCACTGACCGCCGACACCCCTCGGCACCCCCTCCCCCACAATCTGCGTTTACGAGCCAAGTCATGTAATGAGCAGAAATTTCCAGCCCAAAACTCGAAACCAGAAAAAGGGACCCAAAAACAGTGGCGTTATAAACGCGGGGCGGTCGGGCTGGCTTTCCAGGGTCGGTGAAAAATGAAGGGACGCGAAGCGCCAAGACCCACGTACTCCCCTACTCCTCGCCTATCCTCCGCCAACTCGACCGCAGCCACTTTCTAATTAAGCGTGCTTAGTTGTCGCGGGTTACGCGGGCTGTGCGGCAAGGCGGTGGCGTGGTCAACGGATAGCCAGTGCGGAAAAGGTGGTGGGGGGGGGGGGGGGGGTTCGTCCGGACCTCCGGAAGGGTCAGGGCGCTGGTCAGCCCAACATGTCAGCTACAGACGTTGGTGGTGTGCACACGCATGTCTAAAATATCTAAATCGCCATTCGTGTTTATCTCTCGTTGTGTGTGCAGCATGATGGAGGGGGGGGGGGTTGATGGGGCTGGGGGCAGTATACGGTGTACATACTATTAGGTACGCCTGTACATACAGCATAGAAGTGGGTGGGGGTAGATAGCGCTGCTAGGGGGCTGAGGGTGCGAACCCTTTTTGTTTTGACTGAATGATGTTGGCAAAAAAAAGTTTCTAATGAAAACTCCCCGAAAAAAAGGGACGAAACGCTCGCACAAAGAGTCCCCACTTACACAGACGCATTCCCGTCCAAAGGGTTGACTGACTAGGGAAAGGGTGGACAGGGAAGAGGCGGTCCCCTCATTACACAACGCAAATATCGTGTACACATATGCACGTACAAACGGTATGTATGCGAATATGAATATGCAAATAGAGCTCTGTCTCTGCGGGTGTATGCCTAAGCAGCAGCAGACAAGACGAAAGGGGCCGGGGGTAAAGAACCCCTAACTGGAGCCGCTTGCATCCCTTAAAGACCTTGCACACACACACACACACACAGAAGTCTTGATATAACCCCCAGCTGAGATCCCCCCCAATCCCCCCACTTACGATTATCACATTGCTATCGGTCGCGCCTAGGCCTCCTGTCTTCGCAATTTGTGTAGTTCAAGTGCAGTTGAGCAAAGCACCCATACCCACACCAGTGCCCAAGAGCGACACATGTACAAGTGCAGGAACACAACGGGAACAGGAGCCAGGACAAGCACGGCGAGAGCAGGAAGAAAAGGAGCAGAGGACAAAGCCGAAGGACGAAACAAAAGACGCCTCCCCACTCCTCTGGCTCACTTCATTTCACTTTTCATACTCGCACACCCGCAATCTGAGACAAGTTTGCCTGGCAGTCGCCTCGCCCGCCACTCCTCCATCCTCGCTCCACGACTCGACCGGCGAGCACCACCCACCGTCCTGGAGGCTGCTTCAATAGCGTCTCGAACTTTTCGTTTCGTTTGGCCCTCCCGCTTCGCTTTTTGTGGATCGACAAGTAATTCAGCCGTGCAGTTTGACCCCATACCGCTGGAGTCGCCCTGCGCTACTGCACCGGGACTTGTTTGTGTGCTGCGACATTCATTAGCCTGTTGTGCAGACATGCCACATCCCACTTCCATCATTTCCACCCCAATCCCAAGCGGTCTGTGCAAATTACTTAGGGATATGAGTTTTCTTTTGCTTGCTTTCTTTTCTGCCCGGCTGAAGCTTCTGCCTAGTTTTAGTCATGTGTGTGTGCATGAGTCTGAATATGAATCTGAATATGAATCTACTGTAGATAACAATATCCTGGGCTTGGGAGTGATTCAGTCATCAAGGCAAAGCTGAGAACACCCATTACCACCTGACAAATCTGAGAATAGGATATAAAGAGTGAAAGAAAGAATAGAAAGATGTACAGTCAAGAAGCAAATGCAATCCAACTCTTCTATGTGTGCTTTAGCATTATTTTCATATTTTAATTTTCTAAACTAAGAAGGGAAATATTGGGTTTTACGACTACTGCTTTATATACAAGTCTATTTACGTATTTCTGGATTGTTCAACTCCACTGCAATTCTCAGGAATATGCCAATGGCAAATCCCATCCTGCGACCGTAGAAACATGGCTTTATGGCCGCTCAAGTGGGATCGCAAATAAGTGTCAGACGTGTGAAGGGGCCTCCTAATCCGGCTGCCCAATTTGCCGGCTCCTTGGCGAGGCGTCAATCGCTTCGTTGTTCCTAGGAAAGTGAAACTTCCACACACACACTCGACACACTGCTGTGGAGTTAAGAGGGGTTGCCGGGGTACGAGGTCGGATGGGAGGCGTAGGCAGGCGAGTGTGTTCGTCATTGCTGCAAGGGGGTGCTTAGGCGTTGCAGCTTTTCCGGCTGCAAAATGGGGTTAAATTGCACAGAAATCACGCGTCGTGCCGGCCCCACACCTTCTCCCTTCCCCTCCCCATCTCCCTCTACCACTGCAACTCCAGCTCAGAATCCGAATCCCCTCACCCCCGCTGCAGCAGCATCATCACACACACATGCAGAGCCCAATGTCGCTTTGTTTGGGAGCACTTAACACGACGATGACGACATGCACTTGAGCCTTACAAAGGCCTGCCCCATTCCCTCCGACGGTGTCAGCATTGCACAGTTAGATGCACTAGACAGGCACGAGACAAAACGAAAGCGAGGCGAGACGCATTCTAACCCTTTGGCGCACATTCCACCCCCAGCTGAATCGGTGGAGGGGTTGCATTAGAGTGCCGACTGCGGCGCCTGCTGCCTGTGCAACCTCTGCAGCTGAGACGCTCGTCTCTTGGCACGTCACGTTAATGTAGCATCCTCTGCTGGCCGCAGCTTTAGTGTTGCACCCCCAGAAGCAGCAGCGCTCCACACCCACGTCCACGCCCACTCACTGCCCGCCCCCGTCAGGTGTAAAAAGGGGAAACTGCGATGCACCTGGGGGATGAGAAACAGGGCGCAGGGGTACAGAGGCTGCAATGAAAGTGAAACGGTGGTGGCTCCCGCCACGACCGTCTACACGCGCTCTGGGGCGGCTTAAGTCGATGCTGGCTGTGCTGGCTGTGTGCACTTTCCTGCACTATTCAAAAGTGAACTGAGTGGCGTCTGGGGTGCCGTGCCGAATGGGTTGAAGAACGTATGCGAGGCGACACGTCTGCCCCACAAGGGGTTGGCATGCTGGCATGCTATCAGGCTAGCATAGCATGTTGGCATGGTCGGGATGGGTACGCTGCACTGGGAAGATGCAAAGATGGCGATGCCACTGCCACCGCCACCGCCATTGTCGATTTCGATGTCGTGGAGAACGGAAAGTCGATGGGTAGGTCGATGGGGACGGGTGCTGGCAATGGAAATGGAAAGCAGCCTCAAGACGCGCGGATCCGAGGAAACTCGAGGAAAGGAAAGTGAAAGCCCAGCTCCCATTGCCCATAAAAGCGAATGAAATTTCGCTTAGGCTCGTTGCGTTTCTTGCGAGAATCGCTTTACGAGTCCTCCGCGATGCCAAAACTTTGCTCCAACATAGAACACTGACAGAAAGTACTGAGCTCCTAGTGATTTGTATTAATTTTAAAGTTAATTTGCTTCTCCGTATTTGCTTTCCTTTCAGATGGCGTGTGAGATTCGATTGTTTTCAGTGAGCGGCTAGGGACGAGCCAGGCGAAATGAACTTGAAATGGAGGCCAGAAACGCACTAATGTCTTTCAACGACTGGACCGGCAAATACCAAGTTCGCTGATACAGTACCAACACCCCTGCCCGCTTCCGCCCACTGTGGCGGTCTCATGTGCGCGGCGACAAAGTTTTTATTCCTTTGTTTAGAATAAGCATAAATGCGCACGTGTTCCGCCCGCTTTAGTGCACGGCAGATTGGGATGGACGGTGGCAAGGACGGGGACGGGGGCAGGATCCGTTAAATTTTAATGCGCCCGTATCGATATGCGAGCATGGTCCGCGCCACCGGAATCTATAAAAGCGAAAATCGCGTGTCACCATCGTGGGATTCCTGTTCCTCCAACGTTGCCTGCGAAGTCTCGATAAGCCAATTGCCATCTGGAGGTTAGTTGCTGGGCCAGGAGTGGCGCTGCATTGCCACACCCGCTTTCAGACTGCTCCCAGGCCATGGGGGCTCGCCTATGAATATCCCATGAGCTCTCGCGCTTCAGCATATGCGCGCACTTTGCATAAATTCGCAATGTCGCAACTTCTAATCAATACCGCCAAATGTGGGCGCAGAGCTCAGTGAGTAGTCCATTCGGAGGCTGTGGAATTCGCTCAACCGAAGCAAAGAAGCATATAATTATTAATTAATGGATAATATTGAGTTTTACTTTTTACTGGATTTGCGAATTTAGGAATAAACGTATCAAATAACATTTTTCTTGTTTGAATTAAACGGCAACAAGTTAATTAAAAAGTGTGGCATACTTCTGGGCATTCGATCGGTAAATGGTTCATGGATCGTCTAACAGATGGCGCTCCACACTTTATCATACACCACCCTCATGACCTCCCTAACCTGGTTTTGACCTAGAAAGTCTTAGTTTTAAAATTCATTAGAATAATCAAATAAATAATAATTACTATGTTATATCAACTATTATAATTCTCCCTATCATTTTTAGGATTAAAAATCTGTTAGTCTTAAGTAACCAAGACACATTGTAAAATAAAATAATTTAAGCAGATCAAATTAAGTTGCCGCATGGGTAACAGTGCGTTGATCAAATAATAAAAACATCATCTTTTTTTTTTATGTGGATGATGATGTTTTTATTATTTGATCAACGCACTGTTACCCATGCGGCAACTTAATTTGATCTGCTTAAATTATTTTATTTTACAATGTGTCTTGGTTACTTAAGACTAACAGATTTTTAATCCTAAAAATGATAGGGAGAATTATAATAGTTGATATAACATAGTAATTATTATTTATTTGATTATTCTAATGAATTTTAAAACTAAGACTTTCTAGGTCAAAACCAGGTTAGGGAGGTCATGAGGGTGGTGTCGCTTGAGTCTTCTTTTGACTCTAGTCCGAGGGTCAGCATTGACCACAGCTGCAGTTCCTAGCTTCCTTGCTAGGCTGTTGGGGTGTACATTAAGCCTTTCCATATATTTTTGGGCGATGTTCTGGAGCTTGTCTCCTAATTTGGGCACCTTGAGGTCGCGTTCGATGTCTCTTGTTCTCATATACCAAGGAGCCCCCGAAATTCTTCTTAAGGTCTTCGCCTGTAAGATCCGGATCTTATTAAGGTGACTCTTCGCAGCAATGCCGTATACCTGCAGACCGTAGAACAGGCAGGGGGCCAATATGGACTTGTAAATATTGACCTTGCAGCCAAGCGACAGTTTGTTGCGTGGTGCAATGAGCCAAGACATCCGAGCAACCTTGGTCCTGAACGCTTGCTGAATATTTGTGATGTGCCTGCTGAAGGTGAGCTTCCTATCGAGGGTAATACCAAGGTATTTATAAGCCTGATGGTGTCTGATCAGTCTCCCATTCAGACTGACACCCGGACAGCTACCTGTTCGGTTGGCGAACGTCACATTGGCACACTTCTCAGCGTTGATGCGCACATTCCAGTTCTCAGCCCATTGCTGGAATGCATCCAGGTATTCCTGTAGACCAGAAGTGGCAGCCAGGATACTTTTACTTTTCGTGAGCACAGCAGTATCGTCAGCGTAGGTGGCTATGAGCACATCTTCTTCGTCTACCTCTGTGACTGGTGTGTGAGTAGGCATGTCCGAAGCAAAAACTGAGTATAGGGTTGGGCCAAGAACGCTTCCTTGAGGAACTCCAGCTGCAATTGGCTTGATTGATGATTTGTACCCATCAACAGAGACGTGGAATGTGCGTTCTTCCAGGAAACTTTTAACAACCAAATATAGCTGCGGCGGGAACAGCCTCTTCGCTTTGTACAGGAGCCCAGGGTGCCAGACTCTGTCAAATGCCTGTTGAATATCAAGAAAGGCACCTACTGCATACTCCTTGTTTTCCATAGCTTCCAGAGCAAAGTTCACTACTCTATGTAGTTGCTCAGGAGTACCGTGCTGCAACCGGAAGCCAAACTGAAATTTGGGAATCGCTTTGGTAACATCCTTGCATGTGAGCAGCCTGTTTAGGATCAGCCTCTCCATAACTTTACCCAGAGATGGGAGTAAGCTGATGGGCCTGTACGAGTCAACGTCTGTCGGTGTTTTTCCAGTCTTATGGATCATAATT
Organism: Drosophila melanogaster; assembly: GCF_000001215.4. NCBI lineage: Eukaryota > Metazoa > Arthropoda > Insecta > Diptera > Drosophilidae > Drosophila > Drosophila melanogaster. The sequence continues at coordinate 1,521,699 of NC_004354.4, read as the reverse complement.
ATGCTCGCCGATTTCCAAGCTTTCGGAAAGTAGCCAACATCAAGAACGCTGTTGAATATTAAGACAAGGAACTGCAATGCTTGATCTGGGAGAAGTCTAATGGTTCTATTATCAAGAAGATCTTCTCCAGGAGCTTTCTTAAGTGGCAGCTTGGCTATTAAATTCTTCACTTCTTCCAGTGTGACAGCACTCGGAGGCAGGCTCATTTGAAAGGGCGATTCCAAGTATTCTTCAACCTGACGACAGAGACTTTCCGGTGCATAGTTATAGGGTGTAAAACGTTGCTCAAGGTTGTTAGCGAACACTTCAGTTTTTTCCAAGCTAGTGCGACACCAGCCACCAGACGGATTTTTGATTGCTGATTTTGGGGTGGGCTGAGCTTTGAACCGTTTCGTGATACGCCACAGTGAGTAATTTGTGCTCGCGTCAGCACCCAAGTTATCCAAGAAGGTATCTATTTGGGCCTGCTTTCTTCGAGCAAGGGCCTTATGCAGGCAGTTGGCCAGTCTACTGTGGATCTGTTGCATGCGGGGATCACCTGTTCTAGCATATTCTTTTCGAACTCTTCGTTTTAGCCTGAGCAGTGCCAATATACTGGGAGGAAGTTGAAGTGGTCTGGAGGCCTCTACTTCATGCCGATTTCTCGGTGCAGCAAGCTGAGCAGCCTCACTTAGTTTGCTCATGAAAAGGCTTGTGGCATTATCAATGTCCACCGCCTCCAGAATTTGCATGTTTACCTCACTCAGCTGTTCAAGATGGGTTTTGAATATGTTTATGTCAGCATTATGGGCAAGTAGACGTACGCGTTGTGGTTTCTTTAGCGGCGTAGCGTGCAATACAGCCAGAATAGGAAGATGGTCCGACGAGAGTTCCTGGAGAGTTTGTACATCTAGCCTGCCCATGCCGTACCCACAGGTTATAAAAAAATCAAGGGCTGATGGTGTTAACAAAGGGTTGTAAGAGTAGAAAGTGGGTTCGCCCGTAGCCAGAACTTGGTATTGCCCATGTGCAATGACTTCTTGCAACATTTTACCTCTAGGACAGGATCTTGGGTTCCCCCACCATGCATGTTTGGCATTGTAATCACCACCAGCAATAAATTTGTTGCCTAACGCAGCAAACATGGATTTGAAGTCATCTACTATCCATCTTTCTGCTGGAGGTAGATAAACAGCAGCTACAGTGACGGTCCCAACCGATGTTTGCAGTTGCACTCTCGCTATCTGCCTGTCATTAGTAGAGATAGGTGTCAGAGGGCTGTGACAAAGTCTAGATTTTATGATGACTGCAGAGCCACCTCTACTGTTACCACTGGGGTGGTGGGCGTGATACATAAGATACCCTGGGAGATAGATGCGCTGACCAACTCGCATGTGTGTTTCCGTGGTAAGCATTACGTCTATATCGTGATCGCTGAGGAATATCCGAAGCTCCTCAGAGCCCCTTGTTAATCCGCGAGCGTTCCACAATCCGATTTTTAAGGTTGGTTGAGTCATTTAGGAATACGTGTAATTAGAACCTGAACCAGTTCTCTGAAAGCTTTATTAGCCTCTACAGTTTCGTGTATAAGCTTAAATAGTTCGTCCATTCTCGTATTGATGGCCCGAATGGAGTTGTCTAACGTCATAAATTTATTGTTAATGCTATTGTCCGACGTTGGTATAACTTCAGCCTGCACAGTAGCACGAGCCCTAGATTGAGTCGTGTTGCGTCGAGCAATATCAGCATAAGAGATGTTGGTTCTTAATGCCTCAGCTGGTATGTAACCGCTTGAAGAACGTTGTGGAGGTTTGAGTGTGGCAATATTATTAGTCATCGGTAGCCTGGACCTTGGTTTTAGCTTCTTGGCTTTCTCTGCTCTGACAGGGCAGCTTTTGTCTGTCGAGACATGATCACCACCACAATTTATACACAGACATACGTCACTTATGCACAAAGCGGACCCGGTCATATGGGGACCACTACATTTACCACAAATAGGATCCTGGGCGCAATAGTTCTTAGAGTGTCCAAAAATTTGGCATCTTTGACATTGTAGCAGTTCTTTTCTACGTGTAGCGCGCTCAACAGTGACTCTGTATCTGCCAAGTCGAGTTATCTTAAGAGACTCTTTAACATTCGGGCCTTGTTTAAGATTAATATAAAACAAATTTTGTCTAGTTTTGAAGTTTTTTGTAGCTTCATTATCATCTTCGTTTACCTGAATGTTCTTCCAGTCAGACTTTCTGGGGCAATAGATATTAAGGACCTCATAGCCGTGATCACTAAATGCTTGTTCTATCTGCGAACTAGGAACATTAGCATGGATTCCTTTAAGCACTACTCTGTAGGGTTTTTCTTCTTTAAGTTGGTGATGCCAGAATTGACAATTTAACTTATTTAGTTCTTTTACAGCGGTGCGGAAAGCATCAGGGTTGGCTGTATAGATTCTGGATACACCAAATCTAGAGGTGCGGATGTAGTAGTTTGAGGAGCCAATACTCAGATTAAGAGCCCGTTCCAAGGTGACCGGATCACTTACACTTGGTACGCATATGGCTGGGGGTTTGCTATATTTAGCGGATTGTCCACCACCATCTCGGGCAGCAGAGTCTTCAATGTCAGAATCAGCATCCGACACGTCTTGCTCCATATTCTCCGCTTCAGCAGACAAAAGCGCGAAGCGATTGTTATTTAATGCTGCTGCAGTGGAGGTAGAGGCCTCCTCATTGAGTGGCATAGTGGCCTGCCTTTTAGTTTTACGGCTTGGAGAAGGGGTGAGGATAGGTAATGGGGGCTGAGACACGCCTTTTCGTTTCCTGTTGACAGTACGATCATGTGCTTGAAAGGGGCATTTCGCTTTAGATGGCTTATTGGGCAGTGATGACAGAGGTGTCGGCAGTCCATTGTCATAAGGCGTAGTTGGGCAAATGCTAGTGGTCACGGTTGTGCAATCAGTGTATGTAGGAGTACAGATCATGTTGGCCTGTACGTTAGAAATAGTGCAGGTAACACTTGCATTGGTGTTGCTGCTGATTGTCACCATTAAGCTGGAGACCGTAGATTGAGTTGGCATACCTTCCAGGTTAGGGGAAACAACTGCACAGCTGGCGCGGAGTTGGGAGCGTAATTCTCCTGGCTCAACACCTGCTACTTTCCTCATTTTCTCAAATTTATCGCACCCATTGCTAGGTCGCGATTGAGCAAATGAATTCTCCATTATATCAATTGTCTTTATACTTATGCCGTATAATGCAATTGATATTTACTAAACACGATAAGATTTACCGGTTTACTTGTAAGGTAAATTGTAACAACCTCCCGCTTGCGCAGCGCGCAGGGCGAGGGGCAAAAACAACACAGCTTAGAGATTGCTAGTTGCTGATAAGTTTCGCGAACCGAAGCCGTCACCGTTATGCAGTGACTAAAAATAGATTTTGTTTGTGAGATAAGCACACGATCTGCGCAAATGTTTGTGATGGATCACAATTACGTTTTTGTTTTATCCGCGACTTCTGTGAACACGTCCACTCGATTGCTCATCTCCCATGCGACTGAAAAAAAAAAAAAAAAAAAAAAAAAAAAAAAAAAAAAAAAAAAACATCATCGTAAAAAAAAAAAAAACACTTTATCACATGCAAAATTTTGTGTAGCATACTTTTGGGGGCTGCTGAACCTCCCAGACACCTGCTGGCATTTCTGTTCGCCTGGTACCACGACTCGAAATTTTACTCAATTTGGCCGAGAAAACTGGCCACGGCCGTCTTCAAAATTGCATGTTTCTCTATTCTAGACACCAGGCCAACAGAAACCGTAGCAACTGCCAGCTGACTGATCGAAGGAGGCAAAAACAGCTGATCACTTCCATGTTGCCCCCTCCATTTGCACCTTCCAATACGTCTATCCACCAATAGGAAACTAGATCAATTCAACAAAACCGTTAGTTTTGGGATAACTGGAAGCTAGAGATGAGCAAACGCGTTGATTTTTTGTACGTGTCACGAATTAGGCACGAGGTTTCAGCTAGTTCGGATGTATTTATTTGACCGTGCTGAAAACAAATGTGCACGCCCCCATCTCTAAGCAGCAGCAGAACAGACTAATTAGCTGGTTCCTTAAAGCACTTTTATTAGCTTCGAATTTGTCCAAGACTTAGGATTCTGAGCCACCAGTTTTCTCGTGGCGGCCAGCAGGATACCAGCAGGAAAGATCTAAATTTGCCCGGGGGACATGCACATTAATAACATAAATATACAATTATCATATATAAAAACTTAAACAAGAAAATTTAAGATATTAGAAGTAAAGAACGCTTTTGAAGTGTCCTTGCTGAAGTTTGGTACATTGCTTCGCACTTCCGAAGCTTTGTTCCTTTAAAGCTTATATTATCGGGCTTCGGGTTGTGCGTCCTTGATAATCCCGGGAGTATGGCTCACCACCAACACGAATCCGGAGACCACTGAACTGCTGATTGTCATACTGCTTCTGTAAAATCCTTAACCAGTTCCCGCACTTGAGCTTTTTCGGAAGGCTTTAAAGCACAAAGCGCATTCACAGGACGAAGCTGCTTGGGGATGTTTTTTAGAAAAGGGTTCCAAGTTTATTCATATATATTCATATTATTTGAGGGAGCAGCATCCAGGATCCGATCCAGCTCCAGCTCCAGCGACAGCCGGGTTCTGGGCGGGACTGAGCATCCGCGGCTGCAGAATACAGGATACAGGATACAGGGTACAAGGTACGGGGCACAGGCTGTTTAAAGTGGGTATGAGTACATCCTTATGGAGTTACAGTAGGGGTTAGGCTATGCTATCGTATTATTGTTAGAGTTAAGAGTTATCTGTACTTGTTGCCGTGTCTGTACTAACTTGCAGTGGCCTTTCTCTGTATTGCTAAGTGCCAGACACTGCGTCCGGCGTAATCGGGCGCTGCGGTTCTACTACTTGCTAGTGTAAAGGTTCTTCGTCGAAATAATCCTCGTAAGCATAAGTTATACTCTATATAATCTGCACCAGCTGTGCTCGTAAAATAAGTCAAAATGGATACAAAATGGGTACGAGTAGGTGGCGACGTTCTGGATCATCTTCAATTTTCGCTTGTTTTCTTTTTCGTGTATAAATTAGTAACTATTTAAAATTATATACATTCATGTAGTACTTATCATATTATAGATATCATGCCTGTCTGTACAAAACGTCGCCGGATAGGTTTTCATTTTCGTTAATCATTTTCTTTTTCACACATGTATATCCTCACTATAATGTATTCGCATGTATGTATTTTCTTTGAGTGCAAGTTCACATAAATTCAGTCGTGATTCAATTGATTTCCTAAAGTTGATCTTCGCCTTGCTCGTTTTCTAAAATAAAGCTCAAGGTAGTAAAACCGGGCCTACACAAAACGGACCACACGTACGCTCCTACCGCTCACCAGTTCAAGAGTACAGCAAGCAGCAGAACTACGGAGCAGAACTCTGCGACTCTACAAATTCCGGGGGACTCGGATTTCGGGTGCAGAGGGCCTGGTATTGGTATTGGTATCGGTATCGGTATCGGACACGTAAATGCAGCTCGAACCTAGTGCGGTACTGTAAGTTAGTTGGGTGCTTAACCAAGGGAATCGCGACTGCTCCAGCGAAGTGTCCGCTGCGTCGTCAGGGTCGTTATTGTAAGCACGATAAAAACTACTAAGACTAACCCTACAAACTCCCGCTAAATGTGTATATACCTAGCTTATTGAGTGTCCCAGTAGCCCAGCGGCTCGGAAGGATCCTCTGCTAAATGTCTGGCTAACTGACTGACTGACTGGCTGGCTGGCTGGCTGGTTCGCGCGTGCCACTTGAAGCAAAGCTTAAGCTCGAAACTGAGTCTAATTCAGCCGCCTGGCTATTGGGCGCAACGAAGCAGGGCTGGTTTCTTGTTGCTCGTACAGTCGGGTCTATCTGGTTTACTACAAGTTGAACACATGCACGCCCGCACACACTTCGTACAGTGCGCAAAACGGCCACAAGGGCGAGAATCGAATCGCAGTGGTACCTGTTAACTTTGTCTCGAATGCAAATGAAGCGTAGTCTCCCTGCGGGCTCTGCTTTGGTGATTCCGGCTGATCTTGGTGGGTGATCTGTGCCTGTGGCTGAGTCTGATCTGATCGCGTGTGGTTTGTGGTGTTTGATGTGGCTGTGGCTGTGGCTCGGGCTTCCTTGGCTGCATCCAATTGGTGTTGGGTCGGTGTGGCTGAGTGGCTGATTGTGTTACTGATTGGGAATGAGTTGTATGTTGATGAAGTTCGGTATTTAAATTTTCAAGGGTTGTGTGTGAATATATAGCGCGATTAAATTCCAAGACTGTAATTAAACAGAGATAAAAAGAGCGTAAGTCACAGGCAGGGAAGGCAATGTACTACAGTCATTGAGCATACGAAACTTCTATGTACATATACGGTATACATTTAATATATTGTGCGTTGCTAACGTAGCGCAGCGGATCAGTTCCACTGTTAATTCCGCTTTGACATTAAGTACATGAGCATATGCTTGTCGGCCTTCAAAATGCTGTCAAATTCTCGGCTCC